>NW_027507685.1:122539615-122963617 GCF_037356315.1 Lithobates pipiens | reverse complement strand
CACCTCTGTGCAGTTGGTTATTGCACAGAAGCAGCCCAGATCCTCTTATTTCTCGGCTCCCTCTTTGCTGCTCCTGGCCCCTCCCTCTTATCGAGTGCCCCCTCAGTCCAGCAGCTTCCTATGGGGGCACTGGAGCCGAGTCCCAGCTCCATTATTCCATTCAGACTTGGTTACATACATAGAGAGAATTCCACATCTTTACTGCTCTTACAGGAGCCTGACCCGACCCCACCCCCTCTCCCCCATGTTCAGCTGACTAGGTAGAAAAAATCCGCGCTTGGCAAAACTCAATAAAAAAAAATCAGCAGCTGAACACCATAACCCCAGATACTGGGCACAATAACAATAGAAAAAAAAAATGCAGCGCTTAACCTGTAAATACTGAAAAAATTGCAATAGTGTTCGGCTGACTGACTTTGACAGCCGTGGGAATCAATGGCACCACTGCTGCCTATCAGGAGTGTCCTGGACGGCTTGGACCATTTGTGGACAAGAGTTGCTGGTGAGAGATGGGACTCGGGTAAGTAATTGGGGGGGTGCTGCTATACACAAGGTTTTTTTTCTTCTGCCATTACAACTCCTTTGAGCTGGCCATACATGGGTCAAAATTCTGGTTCAGCATGGACTGACCGAAATTAGATCCATGTGGGCAGGGAGGTCAGTCTACTGATCAACTTCTGTACAACCGCCCTGTCGGATTTTCCCTGCACGATCGGCACTACAGGCTGTAGCCAACAGCGATCAAAATATAATAGCTCAGCAAAGAAGATTCCCCCATCCACACCAAGTGTGGAAGGCGGAATAGAGGCAGTTTTTCATTCAGCTGGTTGAATGAGAAAATGACTTGTCTGAGCTGCCTTAAGCCAGCCATAGATGGTTTGAATCTCAGCAACTTCTGCAGCTGGACAAGATAGGAACCAGGTATGGGCAGGCTGAATGTACCAAGTTGATAAACTTGACTACAACCAGCCTTCCAGATTTTACATGCGATTGTTACCGGCTGTTTCTAATCAAATGATCATAAAGCACTAAAAACAAGTCACCTATTTCAGCCATTCTGTGAGAACAGTGAGTAGCAGCTGAGAAAGCAGTGTGCTTGTAGCTAGCTGTTTTTTTTCGTTGGTTTGTTAATATGGATCCCATGATGAGCATGTGTAAATGCTCCTAATGCTTTTGCTGAGGCTCCAAAGATGTAGAAAATTATGCGGATAGCTGCGTTTATCTGCATTTGGCGCTTCAAATGCATCTAAACACAGCTTCTGAACGCAGTTTTTTTGGGTTCCAAAAAAAGCCTCCACTGCCTAGAAACGGACCTGTGTACATGTACTAATAAGAGTTCAGGAGCAGTTGAAGAAAATACCCAACTGCTCCTAAATGTCTGTTTACCTGCAGCTAAAGATTTGGTGTCCCTCCGGCAGCTGTATTTTATGCTTTTGCTTTTTCTCTAATGTCTTTTGCTGACATGCTGGGTCTTTCACTCTTCCTGGCTGTGGGTGTCTCGGATGATATGGAGGGCAGTGTTTCCATACCCTCTGCATCAATACGCTATGAATACAGGGTGCTCACATTGCAGCAACATATCTATGCCCCTGCCAAAGTCGGAAATGTGGAACCCAGTGGCCTTTTTTAGTTGAGGTCTATTTTTAAGCAATATTAAACCCAGAACCAAAAACTGTAATTTAGCAGTTTACCAATCGTTGGATATGGTGGCTGCATTGGTGGTTTAGTGTTTTTTCAACCAGGTGACCTAGCCAGTAACGCAATTTCTGTATTAGGCAGGGCATACTGTTCGAATCTCAAGGTTCCTGCTGAACCAGCTAAGTTTCGAACCATGTATGGGCAGACTGAATGTACCAAGTTGATTGATCAACTTGGGTAGAACTGGTCTGCTGGGTTTTACCTGTGATTATCACTAGCAGCTGCTATAGCCGGTAGGAATATTCACTGTTTTCTCCCAGCTTAAGGAAGCCAGCATGTGGTGGCTCCTTAACAATCAGCTGTTCACGTGTTAAGGATGCTGGCAGGTGATCGCTCCATCCACACTTTTGCGACTTGTCATGCGACTTTGTACATGAAAGTCACATGACAAGCCATTCCCTAATATATATTCAGATGATAACCATTCCTATATTTACAACTTAAAATTGCAATGACTTCAAAGTAGATCATGGTCTAACTTTCATACAACTTGAGGGCCATAGACTTCAATGTTAACCCTAAAGTTGCCTGAAAGTTGTACCTGAATGTTATACAGTGCAACAGTTAATCATTGATCAAAGCCAGTTGTATCCAAGTCACAATCCATCCAAAGTTGCACGACAAAGTCATGCAACTTTGGAGGCATACAAGTGGGAATAGAGCCTTAACCAGGTAATGACTCCAAAAATGCACCTAAAAAGGAACTTTGGGTGCGTTGCATTCTTTTTATTTCCCATTGATGTCAATGAAAGGTGCTTCTTTGCACTTTTTTAAAAAAGCTCTATGCAGTGTAGCAATGTGAAAAGTATAAAAGAATTTAAAGGCAAATCATTTCAATGCACTTTTGTCCTGCTGGAATGGTGCATCAATGGGAAAGGGATCTTACTGATTGAGCACCAGATGAAAATACAAGAAAAGCATAAATTAAACTAATGCAATCCTAGACCTTAAAGCAGGCTTAAAAGCAAACATTGCAGCTTACCAATTCTTAGATGGTTGTAAGTTTAGGTTAAAGCTCAATCTAAGTCTCATGCCTTGCAATTCTGTACTTTTGCATTTTTGCGTGGAAATATTTTGAAATGCTGAAGAAATTAAGGTTATAGTTGGCCTCTTATGGCTTTATTTCTGCAAATTTTGTACAGTAAGGGTCGCTTTTTTGTAATGGGTTTGCTTTTTTCGCCCTCTGAAGAGAACAGCCTTAGGCTACTGTGTCCTTAACAAGTGAGCCAGTTTTATTGTGCTGTAAACTATTTGGCCATCATATTCCATTAGTAACCGTGAACGCTGGATGAAAGTCTGAGTGCATATTCAGGACATGTAGTTGTAAAGCTTGTGTAAAAGTGGTTTTGAGCCTTCATTTAGACAGTGAGCGAAGGATCTAGACAGGCTAATCTAGCTAAACAAGTCGTTCGTGTTATTTACAGTTATGGTTGCCTTTGGAAACAGGACCTAAAAGGAACAAACCTGGCTGCCATTTATTAGCAGGTGAATGCGGCCCTCCATGCATTCACATTAGAAGTCGACCAATATGGGTTTTTCTCTGGCCGATGCTGAAACCGATATTTAGAAATCGCCACGGCCGATGGCCGATATATATGATGCCTATTTTTTTTTTTTTTTGGGCCGATATGTTAGGCCGATTATTCATCTCATAAAATCTAACACACCTTTCACACTGGGGCGTTTTTCAGGTGCTTTTGGGCTAAAAATAGCACCTGTAAAGTGCCTGCAAAACCGTTCCCCTGCAGTCTGTGGAAGCCCGAGTGCTTTCACACTGAGGAGATGCACTGGCAGGATGTTAAGTCCTGCAAGCAGCATCTTTGGAGCAGTGTATACTGCTCCTGCACCGCTGCCGAAGCACCTGCAATGCGATTTGGCAGCGGCACTTCACGGGCACATTTAACCCCTTCCTCGGCCGCTAGCTGGATTATAAGTGTGCCGCTAAAACTTGCAGCCCACTCCATTGTGAAAGCAGTCTTAAGTGATACAGAAAATGTCTTACATTTAAACATTTATTAAACAAAACAAACATCCAATCAGTTCACTTGTATGTATAATTTAGATTTTATATATATATATATATATATATATATATATATATATATATATATATATATATATATATATATATATATATATATATATATATATATATATATATATATATATATATATACATACAAAAACAGGTAATCAAAACTTTTGGATGAAAAAAATGGGCTAACTTTTTACTGTTTAATTTTTTATCTGTATTTTTTCCAAAATTGCGTTTGAAAGACCGCTGCGCAAATACCGTGTGACATAAAATATTGCAACAACCGCTATTTTATTCCCTAGGATCTCTGCTAAAAATGTGTTTTAGGGGTTCTAAGTGAATTTCTAGCAGAAAATACAGGATTTTTATTTGTAAGCATCAAGTGTCAAAAAAGATTTAGTCGTTAAATGGTTAAACTGAGAACTTCTACACACTGAGTTGAATTCATTCAGAAGTGTAAACATTGTATCTCTTTGATCAAGTCACTTCACTGCTGTCTTCAGGCAACCTACATTGACTTCTATTACTGAAGTCATTTGCAAGTCGCGCTAAATATATCATCGGCCTTTTTTAACAGCACAATTGGCCGATGCCGATTAATTAAATGCCAAATATCGGCCAATATATGGGTCGACCTCTAATTCACATTGCCCTTAAGTGGAAAAGTTTGCTGACCCCTGGCTTATGAAATCATTGAAATAATTGCCTTTCACCAGGAGAAAACCTTCTCTAGGTCTAACCGGCCTGCCGATTTCTTCATTTTCAGCTTGTGACCATGGCCTTGTTCTCTGACAAGGTTCGGATTGCTCAAACCACTTATAGGAAAAAAATGACTTTTTTTTTTTTTTCTTTTTTATAGCTACTTTGCATTTTCTGTTCCTTGCAGTGGGCTCCTTGATTTTTATTTTTCTGGGAATCTGATAAAAACACTTTGCTAGAAATCCCTTCTGTTACAAAACCCAGCACACCTCACTCTTGCTGCACTAGTATTACATTTAGAATCCAGTGATGAAAATGCAATTCTGTGTAATGGTTGTGAAAAGCAGTTAGGTGTTGCAATCTCAGTCGCTGGTTAGCAGTTGTCAAACCAGCATTTGCTTGACTTTACGATTGTGTGATTAATCAAAGGAAGGCAACAATTAAGAAAATTCAATAGACCAGCAAACGTTAGTGTTATTGACTTTATTGAACGAATTGTGATCATATAGCAAATGATTGAATATGGGATCCCCATGAAGTTTTCTGATCCTTAACTTGGCATTGGATGGACTGATTCCTAAATTAAGTCATTTTGGAGGGTAGATTCACCTCATCTACTGTTGAATATTTGCATTTAGCCCAATAGTTTACAATAAATCAGCATGGCTCCAGGCTGTATGTCTTGGACCAAATCCCTCTGTCCCTTTTTTATTTTTTATTTTTTTTCTCTCAGGGGTTGTCCTTGAAAACTCCATGTTAACACAGTAGTTGGGATGTGATTGAAAATTGCATTACTCTTTGCACCCTTCAGCTTTTGGCCCTTGGCATGCTATTACCTTCTGAAATCTGTTCTGCAGTCAGCCAGTTTGGCAAGTCCTTGGACTTCATTGTGGCCCTCAACTAGTTTAGATTGGCAGCAGGCTTAATAACATGAACACCGTATAGCCCAGGTGTAGGGTGGGGTAGGGGTTGTCTTCAACACTTTCTTGGCTTTGAGAGGCTTGTGGGTTCACCAGTAGATGTTGTAGCCTCCAGTTTCCTAGTTGACAATCCAAACACTGAGGATATTGAACCACTAGGTTTAATAATGTGGTGGAACCACTTATTAAAATTTTGTGGCTGTAGTGAACATTCTCAGAGCACTTTAAGATGTAAATGTGTCCAAAAGTGATGGTTTAGGTGAAGCCTGGCATGCAGAGTCTAAAATTTGTGAGAGAGATTTTTGAAACTGAGACCTCCCATGTGTGAAGGGTTTTACAGACACCGCAATATGGATAAGGCAGTTCACACACCGCTGAAGAGTAATGGTACAATCAATACAGCAACTCATATAAAGCTCAAAAGGCCAAGAGCCAACAGTGTTGGCATTCTATCAGATGCCCATGAAAAGTTCCCAGAAAAACAAAACGGAGATCAATTTAGCGACGAGTGCAATTCATTCATAAGTTGCCTGCCAGAGACCTGTGTTCATACCTTTTGACCAAATTTTTAACAAATTGCTAAGAGGGCACAAACAAAAAGCAGGAGAAAAGCAAAAGGAGCGAAAGGGGGAGGGGGGTTCGCCAATAGGGAACCCAGATCTGCATGGAATAAAACATACACATTTTGGCCCAATTAGAACTCTCTAGGCAGTGTTGCTGGTCTATCAACTCCTGATAAGAGGTAGCATAAAAAGATTGACCATGGGTATGATGTGTCGCAAACCTTTTGCTATGGTGGAAAGAAGCTGTGAGAGGCATTCCATGTGTTCATTGTCATTGATTTTGGACATTGGAGGCATGACAAGTTTCCCTAAAGCCAGTACGCAAGCCCTGGCTGAATTTGGCACGGAAATGAGGATTAGAACTTTGAAAGTGGGCCACTATTGAGGTGAAGTAACTCATAGGGCGAGACCGCAGCTTCACTGATGTGAGCTTAAGTACCAACTGGAGGCCTCGGTCCCAAAAATGGTGACTTTTCGGACATTGCTAGAATATATGCCCTCCCTTTTACCTCTGACAAAGATTCAATGTGCAGGAAGAGCTTATGTAAAGTTGTCGAACCCTGTACCAATGGTGGAAAAAAGTATAGCCCTCCTCTTGAAACTTATTTGCAATGGAAGATTTGTGTGCAAAAAAACGCCTGCACTGGACAGAAGGTTCCTGATGTAATTCTTGACTATTCCTGACCACCTGGGATTTGTTTAGTCAACTATTGGGTACTCCAGACCTGTTTGCATCTTTTAAATATACTAAAAATCCAGAAGGGAGAGTAGGAGCATCTACTGAAATGTAGCAATCTGTTTTGTATAGAATGACCATTTAATGCTTGTATGAATAGGCTTGAAAAGGACTTATTTATTTTTTGTCTCAAATTTTGGATACGACAGGACCATAGTGACAAGGTTCCAAACCTTTCCACGGTTTCCGAACAATTAACTAAGGGATGTTCCGTAACTGAGTGTAACATTACACAAGCTGGCCTCTTGTATTGTAGTAACCTTTGTCCTGTGGTCAGAATTTCTGGTGGAACCGGTTCCAGGTGTACAGAATGTAGCCTTGGCTAACCTCAAAATGTGGTGAAATGGTGTATATTGCACGTTTGTTTTGTGTTTTTTTTTTTTCTTTTCTTTTTCATTCTATGCTCCTATCTTTGCAAGCAATCTCTACTTGTCCTGCTAGCAGTGATAAAAGGAGTTATTTATACTGCTGTGGGGTTATTTGGGAAAATTTCACTGTACACTTTTTTTTTTACTTTCAAACAAATGTCCATGGGTGTTGTATTCCTTTTGCTTTCCTTAGAACGATTTTTATGGAAAAAAAGTAGGGCTAAAAGAGCTCAAATATATTGCAAATGATTCTCGTGTGCTTGGCAAAAAGACTTACCGTATTGGCGTATAACACGTGCGCAAGTTTAGGAGGGAATTTAAAAGAAAAGATTTTTTAGGAGGGAAGTTTAAGGAAAAAAGTTGCATTTAAATGCCCATCAATGCAGCCTTGTCAGTGTCGTTTGTAGCCTTGTCAGTGTCTTTGTCATTTTTAAAAATGGTGCCGCCGAGATAGAGCGGATGTCCTGTGTATCTCGGCGGCGCTTGTTCTCGGCAGCTTTCGGGTATTTTCGGCCGTTCTCGGCTATTTTCGGCCGCACTTGGCCATTCTCGGCTTTCCAAAAGCCACAGAGAACGGCCGAATACGGGCGAAAATATCTGAAAGCCGCCGAGAGCGGCAGAGAAGGTTAGGAATCATGGGGAATCGGTGTATAACACGCACCACCGATTTCCCCCTGATTTTAGGGGGGGAAGTGTTATACGCCGATAAATACAGTAACTGCTGTCTGCTTGTGGACAATAACTAATCGGGGGCAATGATTTCATCACCTCTGCGGCCTAATGCCAGAGATGATGTGAGCTAGACTAGGACATTTTCAACCACTGAAAATGTATTCATCGTAGATGGCATTTAGGACATGTAATTCACTTGTTACAGCTTCCGTGATTGGTTATAGCATGATGGTGCCAGCTTATTTTAAAGCCTGGTACAGGCCACGATTCCCTTTCCTTCCTAGACCTTAATTTAAACAGAAAATTCTGATATTGCTATATGCACATTTAATGTGTTTTTGTGCGTGTTTATCTGTAAAAGCCTCCCTTGTGTGGACAAATTCTGGAACTGCTGCCTGGCCCCACCATCTTGGATGGGATGCTGTCAGTCAGAACTGCCACTTAAGTTATGTAGGGAGATGAGGAGAGGGGTGGAGGAGCTGGGGCAGCACAGTAAGTTGACACTCCTTGTTAAGTTGATGATGGGGTCTCTTTATAGGGAATCTTCGGGCACAGTAAAATGCTTGCAAGAATAAGAGTTCTGCAAAGGCTTTCTGTACAAATGAGAACAGAATCATTCTTTGGGCAATATCCAGTTAAGGGCTGATTTGCAGATCTGCCTACCACCTTGCAAAGGGAGGTAAAATATATTAAAGTGATTACAGCAACAACTATTAGTCGCTTTATATACCTTCTGTATAGAACCCATCTAATATAAACTTGCAGTCCCTGCAGCTATTGCCTGACCTACTTTTATACACCAGATAGATAAGTGGACAGATAAGACTTACTGAAAACTGTTAGAACTTGCATAATCTTAATATTCAATTGAAGCCATGTTGTAAAATACTCCACGGATAGAGCTTCAGTGTGCCTGCATTTCATTTGATGCCAGTTTTACATACTGACAGGTTTACAGTAATTTTAACTTATGAATAAAGTCAAAACTGTCAAATGCAGAAGTAAATATTGTATTTCAACATCTTGTAAGTATTGTCATGCAGTTTGATATTCTGCAAAGTCTGTGCCACTCTCCTGTATTCTATCTCACCACTTACAGAGAGCATGATGAGTATGCAATTGAGCCCACCTCCGACACGCCAAGATCAGTCGCTAGGGTTTTGAGAGAGGAGTGTGCTAGAAGATGCGCCAAATATTTATAATTGGTGGACTACAGCCAGGCCAGTTAAGAATCCAGACTCTTTTGCTACAAAGCCATTTAGTCATAGATGCAGTATGTGGTTGTTGTCATAGATGCCGTGTGTGGTTTAGCATGGTCCTGCTGCAATTTCCAAGGCCTTTCCTGAGAGACGTCTGGATAAGAACAAATGCTGATCAAAAACCTGGAAATATCTTTCAGCATTGTGTCCCCCTTTCCAGATGTGCAAGCTGCCCATTTCATATGCTCTAATGCAAATTGTTGCCAAAGGGTTCCTCATTCTGATTTTATCTGACCACAGAATAGTTTGCCAACATTTTAAATGAGAAGACCGCAGTATGTCTGATCATGTCTGACCTTTTTGGCAGACTGTGTTCAGTGATTTGTGAAAGTATTACTGAGTTCATGCATTGATGTCCATCACAGAATCATGCCCACATTTAATGCAGTGCCATCTGAGGGCCTGAAGATCACGTGCATCCAATATTGTGTCCCTTGTGCAGAGATTTCTCCAGATTCAGAGAATCTTTTGATATGTACTGTAGATTAGATTTAAAGTCGTTTGCAGTTTGAGGAACATTATGAAATTGTTTAACAATTTTTAGACACATCTTTTCAGATTGGTGAACCTCTGCCGATTTAGTTCTGACACTCTGCTCTTTACTCTTTCTATACCCAGTCATGCTACTGACCTGTTAACAGCTAATTAATCGAAATAGTTGAAAAACCTTCTTCCAGCTCTTGTTCATACCACTTTGTCAGCTTTGTTGCCCTGTCCCAACTTTGAGATGTTGCTGCCATCAATTTTAAAATGGTTATCTTAAAATTGGACCTTTTCATTTAATGTTTTCTATTGTGAATAAAATTAGGGGTTTGGGATTTGCAAGTCATTGCATACTGGTTTTATGTAGATTTTACAGTGTCCTAACAACATTTTTGGAATTTTGGGTTGTACCAGTCAATCCCCTTTGTCAAAGTGATGAGCATAAGAAAATCTGTATCTCACAATTTAAGATTTATATATAGTTGAATTAAGACACAATAGGTGTCAACACTTTTTTATTGAATGGTAAGCACATTAAAAATGACAACCATTTATGCTGTTCTTCAGTAAATAGGTGAAAGTACCTGGATTTGACCTAATTTCAGCTTTTTGCAGTCCTTGTTCAGCGGGGCGGTAGTGTAAAGAAGCAGCACAAGGAGCCAATTTAGTTCATGTGCTGACACAAAGCATGCTGACAAAGAGAGTGACAGATAAAGCCCATCACTGTGCTGCTTCTTAGACTTCATGTCACGGGCTGGGGTGGGCCTGACCTGTGTTGTCTATGGACAGGCCCAGCTCAGAAGTGGACCCACACATGTGCCCCCATAGAACATGGGGCTGAAAAGGTAAGGGGCCACCCTGTGCAATATTCTATTACATGAAGTAAGTATATATAAACCCGTTTTATTTCAAAGAGTATGGCCAAAGCTTGTTTTAGCCATACTTCTCATATGGGTCACAGAAGTGCATTTTATTTCTGCACTCCTGTGTCCCAGATTCACCCAATGGCGGACTGAAGCCAACTGTCTGACATCAGAGCTGATCCAGGCGCTACAAGGATCCCGACAATTGTCTGGATCCACCCAGATGCCTGTCTGGCAGCTGGCTAAGCCTCTTGGCATGCCAATGAGAGCCTGAGCCAGTCAATCCCACCCCCTCCACAGTTAGCGCTAGAGAGCCAGTCACCACTCTGCTCAGTGAGAACTGAGCGATCAGCTAGCACGTGATCGCTTGGTTCATGGTCTTAGAGTCAGTGGAGGAAAGCTTCCGCATCAAAGCAATGCTGCAGCAACATAAGGATACTTCCTGATTTTTTTTTTTTTTTTTTTTTTTATGCCTCACTTTCAACTAAAATGCTTTACATCTCAAGTCTTTTGTCTGGATGGTATATCCAGTAATAATGGTCTCCAGTGTCTGCATTCAATCCTATGCTGTTCATGTACAAAAAGTAGCAAAAATACAAATGGTTTTCGAAACCATCTTTAGCCTCATTACAATTCTCCATAATATTACTTTAAAAATTAAAGTATTAAGTGAGGTCTCAACCACAGGCTGTTATGCAGGTAATTTGCTATTAATATTGATACTGGCAGCTATATATTGTCAATTCAACTATTTGAATATACTGGCGGTCCATATGTTGAGTGTCTAATCATGAGGTTTATAATCTTTTTTTCAGTTTTAAATTTTCCTTCTGTGCTATGATTCTGATTTCTTGTTTTTCTCTTGCAGGTGAGCAGGTGGCAGTATACCGAACTGCGTGCGGCAGTGTGTATGTTGTGGATGCCTACTGCCCTCATCTTGGCGCCAATCTTGCTGTGGGAGGCAGAGTAGTTGGAGATTGCATAGAGTGCCCATTTCATGGCTGGCAGTTCCGTGGAAAAGATGGAAAGTGCACCAAGATACCATATGCTGAAAAAGGTAAATAAGCATCTTGTACATCCAGACCTGTAAAGCAGAACTCGAGGCAGATATAGCAAAATGCCCTTTGGTCTTTTTTTTTTTTTTTGTCTGCAAATTGCAATAAAATATATTTTTTGAGAAACTGCCAGCCTAAATGTCTGAAATCTAACAATTTGTGTGGTCCATTGAAGGTCAGTATACACTTGGTGGCTCCAGTATAGGAGAGCTAAAGGGGGAGGGGTTTTGTCAGCTTGAGAAGGTGGAGCTCCCAGGGATGATCTTGGAAGTACAGTAATGCCCTTTCTTTGGCATGTGACCCATTCATGCAATCAAGGTGGCTAGACGAATCCTGCTGTGCTTTTATAATCTCGACACCGAGGACTCCTGCAGCCACTGATCAAATTAAAATGTTTCAACATTTTTCGATATCTCTCATTTCTTTCCTTGTAGCCAAATGTACATCCAGAACTCGATTATGGTACACATCCAGCTTATCGAGCCATTTAATCCAAACTGCATACAGTAGTTTCAGATCAGTGCAGCATATGCAAGCCATAGCTTCTATAAAAAAGTGCTTATGGACAATTTCAATGGAACTATACATCCTTTGGTGGAATGGATTAAAATGAATTTTTTATGGCATTTTAGTTGGTGAATTTGCACACATTTCATCTGACAATATTTGTATTTGAAATGCTGTTCAACTACCAGTCAGCTACTAGTTATTTGCATAGCCAGAATGCCATTTTGATTTTAAGCTTGCCATAGATGGTTGACATTTAAAATTTGGCTGGTTCAGCGGGCAACAGCTGAATTTCTTTTACAAAGGATTTTATTAAAATTCAATCCAACAAATGTCAACAGATGTTACATTGTGTGGTGATCAAGAACAAGTCAGGAAGGTATACATATTCAAGGTTTAGCGCACATGGCAGTAAAGATCCAAGAGCTACTAGCCGAGACAACATAGAATTTCCTACTACAGGATATAATTAGAATTAAGGCATCATAATCAAGGCAACATACACCCTAATGAGCAAGGAATAAAAGCTGATTGTCCATGAATATACTTATAGGTAGATAACAAAAATATCTCTTTTTTCCCCCTCAGTTTTGTAAATTATTTTATTATCCTTCCATGTGACAACACTGAAGAAATTATACTTTTCTACACTGTAAAGTAGTGAGTGTACAGCTTATATAACAGTGTAAATTTGCCGTCTCCTCAATAACGCAACACACAGCTGTTAATGTATAAACCGCTGGCAACAAAAGTGAGTACACCCCTAAGTGAAAATGTCCAAATTGAGCCCAATTAGCCATTTTCCCTCCCCGATGTCATGTGAATCGTTAGTGTTACAAGGTAGCAGGTGTGTTCAATTTGGTGTTTATCACACTCTCACTGATCACTAGAAGTTCAAAATGGCACCTCCATGGCAAAGAACTCTAAGGATCTGAAAAAAAAATTGTTGCTCTACGTAAAGATGGCCTAGGCCAGTGATGGCGAACCTTGGCACCCCAGATGTTTTGGAACTACATTTTCTATGATGCTCAACTACACTGCAGAGTGCATGAGCATCATGGCAAATGTAGTTTCAAAACATCTGGGGTGCCAAGGTTCGCCATCACTGGCCTAGGCTATAAGATTGCCAAGACCCTGAAACTGAGCTGCAGCATGGTGGTCAAGGACCATACTGCAGTTTAACAGGACAGGTTCCACTCGGAACAGGCCTCGCCATGGTTGACCAAAGAAGTTTAGTGCACGTGCTCTGTCATATCCAGAGGTTGTCTTTGGGAAATAGACGTATGAGTGCTGCCAGCATTGCTGCAGAGTATCAAATTTGTCTGCATGGCTGTCATCCCAGAAGGAAGTCTTTTCTAAAGATGTACAAGAGAACCTGCAAACAGTTTGCTGAAGACAAGCGAACAAAGGCCGTGGATTACTGGAACCATGTCCTGTGGTCTGAGATCAAGATAAACCTATTTGGTTCAGTGTCAAGCGTGTGTTTTAGTGTCAAGCATGTGTGGTGGCAACTAGGTGAGGAGTAAAAAGACAAGTGTCTTGCCTACAGTCAATCTTAGTGGTAGAAGTCATGGTCTGGGGCTGCATGAGTGCTGCCGGCACTGGGGAGCTGTCTACAGTTCATTGAGGGAACCATAAATGCCAACGTGTACTGTGACATACTCAAGCATGATCCCCTCCCTCCGAAGACTGGGCCACAGAGCAGTATTCCAACATAACAACCCCAAATACACCTCCATCTACCACTGCCTTACTAAAGAAGCCAAGGGTAAATGTGATGGACTAAGCATGTTTCCAGACCTGAACCCTATTGAGCACCTCTGGGGCATCCTCAAATGGAAGGTGGAGGAGTGCAAGGTGAAGGTGGAGGAGTGCAAGGTCTCTAACATCCACCAGCTCTGTGATGTCATCATGGAGGAGTGGAAGAGGACTTGAGTGGCAACCTGTGAAGCTCTGGTGAACTCCATGCCCAAGAGGGTTAATGCAGTGCTGGAAAATAATGGTGGCCACACAAATATTGACACTTTGGCCCAATTTGGACATTTTCATTTAGGAGTTTGCTCACTTTTGTTGCCAGCGGTTTAGATGTTAATGGCTGAGTTATTTTGAGGGGACAGCAAATTTACACTGTTATACAAGCTGTACACTCACTTCTTTACATTGTAGCAAAGTGTAATTTCTTCAGTGTTGTCACATTGAAAGGATATCATATTTACAAAAATGTGAGGGGTGTACTCACTTTTGTGTGTGTAAAATTTTCCATCCAGTATGGTGGTTTGCATTTATGGGAGGAGTCCAGGGTGGGGGTATTTAAGCAGCCCACTCATCTGTGGTCTTCGTAAGTTTCGGTGTGCGATTCGTTGCGTCATTAGGCCGACTCTTCCAACTCTGTGTTGGTGAGCTACGTGTCCGAACTTCCAGAGGCATTCGGTTCTCCGATCGAGTCTCTCAAACTGTCGCAGGTAGGCTTTGTATAGCATTTCTTCATTTCACGCATCGTTGTTTGCCAGATACCCTCCATCACCGAAACCCCGATAAGGAACTTACGAGTCATTCGTTAAGTTTCCGTATGCAGCCTCGTGCAATACCACAAATTCGTGGCTCAGTTTGTATGCACAAACACCGAGCCGTATTTTCATTCGTACTTTGTTGCACGCCACATAGTCGGCCCATTTCACTTAAACACTATCTTTAGTTCGCATTACCCTATGCTCTGGGCCATATCCAGTCGCATAAGTGGCTCACTGATTCATTTTGGCTAGTTTAGTCATGTCACTGCATGCCATGCTCCGCAATCCAGTTCGCTGTCAGTCGCAATCACGGCACACTGATTCAGGTCTGTCATGGCATCCATCTTTATTTTGTATACCCTTTACTCTGATTCAAATCCAATTGCATCTGCGATGCACCGATTCATATCAGCTCGTTCTGTTCCATCTCATTCCATTCCATTCTCCACAGTCTGGTTCGTTATCAGTCGCAAAATTGCAGCACACCAATTCGTGCCACTATCATGGCATACATTGTCCCTAGTATGTATAAATGTGAGTTGGGGACCTTAGAGTGTAAGCTCCTTGAGGGTAGGGACTGATGTGAATGTACAATGTATATGTAAAACGCTGTGTAAATTGACAGCGCTATACAAGTACCTGAAATAAAATAAAAATATACCCCACATGCCGATCTGAGTCCAGTCGCTTTAGCAGCATTCTGGTTCGTGTCAGCTTATTTTCGCTCATTTAATTTTGCCCTCACTTCATTCCATATTCCACAGTTCAGTTCACTGTCTAGTCAGTTATGGCACCCCGATTCATGTCACCATCACTTCAATTATTCAGTGGTCTTATTTTGTATATTGTCTGTCATGTTCTCATTAGGTTCAGCAGTCACTTTGTGTCGGGTCATTCGTGCATTTTTTTTCATTTCTTTTATCCCATCATATGTTCTACTGTTATTTGATGTCAGCTGCCTGAGCGAAGCAACGGTTCACTTTTAAATTCAGATCACTGTATGATTTGTCACATCATTGACGGATACCCCTCAGTACGGCTCACCCTACGGTCCAGTTCGAATCCAGTCGCAACAAGGCACATCGGCCCACATAACTTCAGAACAACTGTTCTCCAAGCCGTTCTCCAAATTCCATTCATGGTTTCACCTCCCAATAAGGTTTCCCTTGTCACTATAAACTAATCTCAAAGTTGCACGACCCGGCCACTCATTCACCACCTGATGGCATGTAATGAAGCCATTCACCGTTGTCTGTCATTTCTCTTCTAGGTCAGTCGAGTTCAGGTAGTTCCATCCTGCACCAGGCTGGACGTTCTTCCTCCTGGTTTCCGGTCGACTGAGCTTTTGACCTCAAAAACCAGAACTTCACTACTAAGGCACAAATCGGCCAAAGCCATGTCACAGGCCGGCAGCAAAGACCTCACATCTGCCCCTCCGTCACCCTCTCTGGTTTCAGAGAGTGGCTGCTTACATTCCCTCAGGGGATGGACCATCCCCAAGTTAACAGTGGAACTAAAGCACAGTCATGCCCTTACCCGCTACAGCCAGGAAAGCAGAGTTCTTCAGCCTGCTCTTCCCACCACCAGCGACAGACGAGCACAACAGTCTCACGTAAAATTTGTTTGTACAACCTATCTGCGCCTCATTTTTCCCACATCCCGAGTTTGAATCCTTTAATTCCATCAGAGGATTTCTCCCTGAAATATGCTTGTCGACATGGCGATCCAGGCCATTATCAAAATGGATACAAGCGCCTGGCTCTCTAAAGCAGACATATCCCTGGGAGGATGGCATGCTGACGTCATCGCTGTCTAGGACGGTGTGTGCCGGCCGGAATTTCTGTACGAGCTTTTAATATTTCTACAAATGTAAGTGCAATATTTTTGCTTATAAAATAAGCTGTGTTTTATAGACTTACACTATGGTGAGTTTTCCTTTTTTCATTGGGATCGTGATTGCTGCTTACTGGTCTGCCCTTTGAGTTTGGATCGTTTGGCTTGTCATTTTAACCACAGCTGATTCCTGCCATGGATGTCCTGGAGGTTGATTTGACGCCACAGATTTAATACTACAGGCCCTATATCGCTTACTCTCTGGTAAGCGCATATGTTGTGTGGTGGAGGTTCACAAGCACTGGTGTTTGTTTGCACAGAAGAATTTGATTAAGTCACCATTTTCACTTCATTCACTGGACTTGTGATATAATTTTTCTTTTATTTTGGGATTTATTATAATCACGTATTTATCATGTATTACACATTTATTTAATCACATGTTCACGAGTATGATTTTATATTATGGTGATTTTTTTTTTGGTGTCCTTTGTCATATATTACATTATTTTAGCTTAACTTTATGTGCAGCTATATTCTGTTTTGAATATGTATACCTTCCTGAGTTGTTCTTGATCACAATACAATGTAACATCTGACTGTATTTGTTAGATTAAATATATTAATAAAAATCCTTTGTAAAAGAAATTCATCTGTTCCCCACTGAACCAGCCAATTTCCAAATGCCAACCATCTATGGTAAGCTTAAAATCAAGATGCAATTTTGGCTATGCAGTGTTTGATTTTTGCAAATATCTAGTAGCTGGACAGCATTTCAAATATTGTCAGATGAAATGTGTGCAAATCCACTAACTAAAATGCCATAAGCAATTTTAGTCCATGTCACCAAAGGGTGTATAGTTCCATTGAAACTGTCCATAAGCACTGCTTCATAGCAGCTATGGATTGCAATATGCTGCATTGATCTGAAACTACTGTATGCAATTTGGATTAATTGGCTTGATAATAAACTGGATGTGTACTATAATCCAGTTCTGAATGTACATTTGGCTACAAGAATAGAGCATAAAAAAAAATGTCATTGCTCTGCCCAAATTGCCCACAGGCTATGCTGGGTTTTTAAAAATACAATACACTTGATATAGGTTGAAAGTAATCTTGTACTGAGAGCAAATAAATGAACGCTAGCATTGTAAATAACCACCAAGGTAACGCTGACTTTCTGACTGTTTTTGCATAGGCATACCCTGTGCCTCACAAGAAACCTTGCTGGATGACTGGTCTGAGCATGGCGATTGGTTAATCAAGCATTAAAGTGTGCTTTGTGGGAGATAACAGCGGGGTGTCCCTTTCCCCATACCTATATTTTAAGTGGTTAGGGGACAGGTGACTTGTAGTAAAAGTATTTTTTGTCATTTCCAGTTTTTCACATGGCTTTTTTTTTTAAAACCTTTTCTGTAATTTGCTGTATATAACAAAGTTGTTTTTTTTTATGCGTTTCAGTGCCCGAGTTTGCCAAGATTAAGACCTGGCCAAGCTGTGAGGTAAATGGAATGGTGTTTGTATGGTATCACTGTGACCGTATTGAGCCCACTTGGACCATCCCTGAACAGGAGGAAATCACCAGTAAGGAGTGGGTATACAGGGGGCGCACCGAACACCATGTTAATGCACACATAGAGGTGAGTATTGGGCCTATTGTACATTTATTTATTTCAGTGTTGCCTGTGATTTTCAAAGCTGAACTTGGCTGCTTAGAAATGTATTTGTAAGATTGGTTAGCAGTTGATTCAGTGATTCTCCCTCTCCTACGAGGGCATTTGTTTCACAGTGGAATCGTTCCAATAGCACTACAACCCATTATGGGTCTTGACCTGCTACAGGAGTTTTTGCTTTTTTGGCTTATAACCACCCCTGCCTTTCAATGAACATTCTGTGATTGCTGCTTCCCAATACATGTGAAGCATCTTCCAGGGCAGCACAAAATGGGCACCTCCCAACCTTGAAAGTGGGAATGTTCTCCATCTTTGCCTCCTAGTTCTTTCGGACGCTGAGTTCTTGGCCTTTTGGGCATGGTGGCACTATCTTGCACATGTGCACGGGAATCCGTTTTAAGCTGCACATCCCCCAGCTCAGTGTGCATTCAATAGACTATTATCAGACAGGTAAAGGTTAGACATTGCATGTCTCTTCTATAACAAAGTGTTGCCTGCTCAGTTTTTTTCTTTTAGTTCTACTTTAATGTCGTTCTTTAACCACTTCCTTTCCTGTAGGACGTTTTTGAACGTCCTGTCTTTGAAGAGGAATAACGTTATGGTAGCAGCTGGCTACCATAACCCCGGTATCCTCTATATGAGCTGGCGATGCTCTTTCAGATAAGTGATCTTGCGGCGAATCCGCCACAGAGACCACTTTTATTGGTGGTTGGAGAGGGCCCCCCGCCACGCTCCGGTACCCGTCGGCAGCAGCGGTCCATTCCCTAGCTGTGCATGGGGACGGGTAAGGGGAAGATGACCCCACCCGTCTCCATGAGACTGCAGGGCGCAAGCGACGTCAAAACGTCACTTCTGCCCATACCTCTTAAAGGGACATTTTTTTCCAAATTACTTTTTTTTTATTTTTTATTTTTTTGCATTTTAGTGTAAATGAGATCTGAGGTCTTTTTGAACCCAGATCTCATATTTAAGAGGTCCTTTCATGCTTTTTTTTCTATTACAAGGGATGTTTACATTCCATATAATAGGAATAAAAGTGGCACTTTTTTTTTTTTTTTTTTTTACAGAACAGTGAACAAATAAAAGGTAAAAAAATAAGAAAAAAAAACGCGCCCTGTCCTGCCAAGCTCGCCCGCAGAAGTGAACGCATACGTGATTAGCGATCGCATAAAGAAGCGGTGTTCAAACCCACACGTGAGGTATCGCAGCGATCGCTAGAGCAATATTTATAGCCCTAGACCTCCTCTGTAGCTCAAAACATTCAACCTGTAGAATTTTTTTAAACATTGCCTATGGAGAATTTAAAGGGTAAAAGTTTGTCGCCATTCCACGAGAGACCACAATGAAAGTGTGACATGTTGGGTATGAATTTACTCGGCGTAACATATTTCACAATATAAAAGTATTGCAACGACCACCATTTTACTCTCTAGGGTGTTAGAAAAAAAATGTGTGTGTGTGTGTGGATTCCAAGTAATTTTCTAGCAAAAAAAAAAACTTAACTTTTAAACACCAAATCTCAGAAATGGGCTCAGTAACTAAGTGGTTGAGCTTTGAATAATGGGATAGGTAAAATTTGCCATGTTAAAATCTTCCTGTAGTGCCAGGGAGGGGGTGTCACTAAGAAGAAAAGGCTCTGACCACTATAAAAACACGTTATAACCCTTCCCTACTCTAGTCTTGTCGTAATTTATTGGAAAGCTCCCCAGTAGAGGCAGATAAACAAATCCTGACAGATGCTAACCCTCCCTGCTCTATGCAAATAGGAAAAAAAAAAATCTGCAGTTTGGGAAGTTGAAATATTTAATTACCATTATGGGCTGTAAAGACATTCTACTTTTAAAGTGATATATAAGGCAGATTAACCACTTAAGCCCCGGACCATTTTCCAGCTAAAGGACCAAGCACCTCTTTGCAATTCGGCATTGTGTCACTTTAACTGACAATTGCGCGGTCATGCGTTGTGGCTCCGAAATAAAATTGGTGTCCTTTTTTTCCCACAAATAGAGCTTTCTTTTGGTGGTATTTGATCACCCCTGTGGTTTTTATTTGGGCTATAAACAAAAAAGAGCGACAATTGAAGAAAACACATTTTTTTAAAATATTTTTCTATGATAAATATCTCCCAAAAATATATATATAAAAAATTTCCTCAGTTTAGGCCAATACATATTCTTCTACATATTCTTGGTAAAAAAAATTGCAATAAGCGTTTGGTTTGTGCAAGTTATAGCGTCTACAAAATAGGGGATAGTTTTATGGCACTTTTATCATGTGTATATATATATTTTTTTTTTACTAGTAATGGCGGCGATCAGTGATTTTTATTGTGACTGCGACATTATGGCGGACACGTGAGGAAGTGCATATACAGTGAGGAAAAAGGTGTGTTTTTAAATGTTCGAGACAGAATTTAACCAAAAATCCAGAAAAACACGCATGATACAAATGTTTATAAATTAAGTTTCCTTTCAGTGAGTAAAATTAAGTATTTGATCCCCAAGCAAAATGATTTAGTACTTGGTGGAGAAACCCAGTTGGCAAGCACAGAGGTCAGACATTTGTTGTAGGTGGTGACCAGGTTTGCACACATCACGGAAGGCATTTTGGTCCACGCTCTTTATAGGTTTTCTCAAAATCCTTAGTGTTGATAAACCCAGAACAGTAAAATCGGTCTGTATGCAGTTAAGCATGCTTGTTATACTCACTGTAGAACCGGAGGGGTAATCCTCCACATTTTGTCAAAGGGCTGCTTGATCCTGTCTTCTCTGGACCTCCTTTTCTTCCACTGTCCCCAATCCATCTCCTGATAGTACCGAGCCTTTGGAGTCACTCTGCACATGCTCAGTTTGGTGTGCCTTACTAGAGAGGTTTTTCTCTCTTGGGAGTGTGCATGTAATCAGCATGGCCAGTTGACAAGGTCAGGTGTCCTACAGCCTCATAGGATGGTCAGAATAGAAAAACTCCTACAAGCTACACCACATCCACTATGCCTAGTAACCCACACTGAAGATGGATGTCGGCTCTCCCTGACTCTGGAGGTCACCATTAGGCCTCTAGGGGGTGGGGCCATGGCTACATGTTCATTGGCAAACTTCAGACAGGTCAATAAATGTGCCTTCTTGAGGTGGGGGACCTTGCAGGTGCTGTCGAATTTCAATCCATGGCAGCGTATTGTGTTAGCAATGGTTTGACTGGTCCCAAATCCCTCAATCATTCACAAGCTCCTTCCGTATAGTTCTGGGCCAATCCCTCACTTTTCTCATGATCATCCTTGCCCCATGAGGAAAAATCTTGCATGTAGCTCCAGCCCGAGGGTAGTTTATAGTTATTTTGTCTTCCTTCTATTTGCGAATAATCACTCCAACAGTTGTCTCCTCACCAAGCTTTGCTAATGGTCCTGCAGGTCTACAATCTTGTCCCTGATGTCCTTTGACAGCTCTTTGGTCGTGTCCATGATAGGGTTTGAATGCAAGAGCGATTCTGAGGACAGATGTCTTTTATGCACAGTTGTCGTTAGGAGCACCTTAAATTGACATGACTAATCTGTGTACCACATAAGTACATACTGTAGCCAGTCAGTGGGAGCCAGAATTGATAGATCAAATGCTTATTTTACTCACTGAACGGCAACTTCTAACGGCAAGTTATAACTTTTGTATCGTGTTTTTTCTGGATTTTTGGTTGGTATTCTGCCTCGATCATTTAAAATACAGCTATGATCACAATTCTAGACCCTTCATTTCTTTAAGTGGGAAAATTTAGAAAATCTGCAGGGGATCATTTTTCCACAGGGATTAAACAATTTTCTTCACTGTAAACCCTATCAAAAATGGTAATGTATTTCAGCTTGCCAATCCTTAGATGTGATGGCTTCATTAGTTTTTCTTTAGGCTTTCACCTGGTGAGTCTGCCTTTCATACATCCTGTCCTAGTGTGACAACACTTACTGTATTTATGGAGCAGTGTTTTCACCCCAATTCACTCATTACAGGAAATACCAGAGAACGCAGCGGACATTGCGCACCTTGCTTTTCTGCATGAGCCCAGCATCCTGAGTGGGATTGACTTGCGATACACAAAGTCAAAGGTGTGGGAATTTCTGAGACACACGTGGAAGGTAAGACTGTCCTGGTCTTGACTCTTGAAAGATGTGCCTTTTCTAGGTCTTTGCCGTCCCATGAATGCGATTACAGGACTGTAAACAAATCAGATTTAAAAAATCTGTTTATGCTCCTCCCATACATCTAGGTATGCGACGCTGTACCCAAACAAAATTGTCAATGGGTTTTTTGGGTTTTTTTTCCCCCCACAAATAGAGCATTCTTTTAGTGGCATTTGATTGTCTTGCGCTATAAACCAAGAAAGGGCAACAATTTAAACTTTTTTTTGGTTGTAATACATCCAAAACTAAAGGTAAAGGAATGTATTCATCGGTTTAGGCCGATGTATAATGTTCTACATATTTTTGGTAAAACAAAATTTGCAATAGGAGTATATTGATTGGTTTGCGCAAAAGTTATAGCGTCTACAAAATAGGGGATAGATTTATAGCATTTTTAGCGGGAATGTGATATTGTGGCGGACAGATCAGACACTTTTCGGGACCATTGACCTTTATACAGCGATTAGTGCTATAAATAGCCTCTGATTACTGTGTAAGTGTCATGGGAAGGGATTAACACAGGGGGCAATCAAGGGGTTAAATGTGTTCCCTCAGCGTGTTCTAACTGTAGGGGGATGGGCTGCAGGGACATGTCAGAGATCACTGTTCCCGATCATTCAGAACAGTAGCTCTCGTGTATCCTGTCAATGGGGATCTGCCTAGTTTACAAAAACAGATCTTCATTCTGCCTCTGTATACAGCGATCGTGGAGCGTCGGTGGACATAGTCCGCCCGACTCGTGGGCAGGCTTCCACAAACGCCGCTTTAGAGCTACGGCGATTTGTGCAGGAGAGCCGACCTGCCACCGTATAACTATGGCGGCTGGTCAGCAAGCAGTTAAAGAACAAGTCTAAATGTGTACCTATAAGCCATTGTGGTCCTTTTTAATCCTACAAACCTAACAGAATGCACTGTTTGGGCATTGTATCGTTTGACTTTTTCCTCTGCCCTCAGGTTCAGTGGGAGTCAGAGCCAGCCCCCAACAAGCATTGTTCTAAAATGACGCTTAAACATGCCTCACTGGTTTTTGGGAGACATTTCTCACTGCTTGATGTGGATGTTGTTGCTCGTCAGGTAAGTGGTCCTGGTTTTCTGCTGTGTAGGAATGTATAGAAGCTTCCTCCGTTATGACATGTGTACAGTGCCTTGAAAAGGTTTTCATGTCCCTTGAAATTTTCCACATTGTCATGTTACAACAAAAATAGTAGATGTATTTTATTAGGATTGTATGTGATAGACCAACACAAAGTGGCACATAATTGTGAAGTGGAAGGCAAATTTTAAATTGTTAAACTATTTTTACAAATATGAGAAAAATGTGGCGTGCATTTGTAATCAGTCAATACTTTGTAGAACCACCTTTCACCTTTCAGCTCTCCAAGCAATTTTCAGGTTTTGTCACAGATTCTCAATTGGATTTAGGTCTGAACTTTGACTGGGCCATTCTAACACATGAATATGCTTTGATCTAAACCATTCAATTGTAGCTCTGGCTGTATGTTTAGGGTCATTGTCCTACTGGAAGGTGAACCTCCAGTCTTTTACATACTAATGGGTTTTCTTCTAAGATTGCCCTGCATTTGGCTCAATCCATCATCCTATCAACTGACCAGTTTCTCTGTCCCTGCTGAAGAAAAGCATCCCCACAACATGATGCTGTCATCGCCATGTTTCACAGTGTGTTCAGGGTGATGTGCAGTATTCGTTTTCCACCACACAGCGTCCTGCTTTTAGGCCAAAAAGTTCAATTTTGTTCTCATCTGACCAGAGCACCTTTTTCCACCTCTTTCCCGTGTCTCCCACATGGCTTCTTGCAAACTGAAAACGGAACGACTTATGGCTTTCTTTTAACAATTGCTTTCTTCTTGCCACTCTTCCATAACGGCCAGATTTGACTAACAAAATGGACAGATTCTCCCACCTGAGCTGTGGATCTCTGCAGCTCCTCCAGAGTTACCATGGACCTCTTGGCTGCTTCACCAATGAATGCTCTTTTCCTGGCCTGTTAGTTTAGGTGGACAGCCATGTCGTGGGAGGTTTGCAGTTGTACCAAACTTTGCCATTTTCGGCTGATGGATTGAGCAGTGCTCTGTGAGATGCTCAAAGCTTGGGATATTTTTATAACCTGACCCTGCTTTAAACTTCACTTTATCTCTGACCTGTCTGGTCTGCTCTTTAGCCTTCACGATGCTGTTTGTTCACAAAGGTTCTCTAACAAACCTCTGAGGGCTTTACAAAACGGTTATATTTATACTGAGATTAAATTACACACATGGGTGAACTCTATTTACTAATTAGGTGACTTCTCAAAAGCAATTGGTTCCACTAGATTTTAGTTAGGGGTATCAGAGTAAAGGGGACTGAATACAAATGCATGCCACACTTCAGCTATTCATTTGTAAATTTTTAAAACCATTTTTTAATTTTCCTTCCACTTCACAATTGTCACTTTGTTGGCCTATCTCGTAAAATCCCAATAAAATACATTTTACATTTTTGGTTGCAATATGACAATGTGGAAAATTTCAAGGGATATGAATACTTTTTAAAGGCACTGTATGTATCATGGCTCATTAGTACATTAGTAACCCCTATAGAAGGGTCACCTAGCTGACGCTGGGAGTTATACATTTGAGTAAGGTGTACTGAAACTTGACAGCACAGGTACTTCATATTTCATGCATCCTATGACTCGTTTGATTTAAAAAAAAAAAAATCCTTTAGTCCTAATTACTGAAGTTGAAGCTAAATCCCTCAGCTTTTACTTTGGAAATGCAAAGAGCATCTTCAGATCAGTTGCTTGAAATTGTAAGCAATTGGATTTTTTTTAAACTATTCAGATTGGTTGGTGATGGTTACTGGTTTACATTAGGTTTGCTGCTTTTGATTGCATCTTGTGAGTTCATCTGGTACTCCCTGCGCTTCACAGACCCTATGTCTTCTCTCTTCAGGTTGGACCTGGAATAGTGTTTCTGACCTTTAAACATTCCTTCTTGGGCCAAGGCATAATTCTACATTGCGTCACCCCTGAGGAGCCTCTCCTGCAGAAAGTATCACACAGCATCTACTACCAGAAGAACATCCCTGCCATCGTCCCAAGATTTATTCTGATGGCGGAGTGCACCCAGGTGGGTAATGGGTTCCAGCCAGGCAGGGAAGGGTGATGCTGCCATGGCCAGGAGGAGGTTTCTGGAATGAGTATATGGAGAAGGTATACAATATAGCAAATCAAGAACTAAAGATAAGAATTTGGAGACGCGGAATAAAGCGCATATGGTTGTGCTTAAAGTGATATTATTTATTTTCTTACATCAGGGGACAGAGAGCCATAGTAGTTACATTACTATGTGGGTTTTAGGGCCACTGATAGGTGATGGACACTGACAAGAAGTGTACTCCCTATATAACCCCTCCCACTACTAGGGGGGAGTCAGGTTTTTTTTCGCCAGTGTCTCAGGTGTTGGTCACGAGTAAAGATGTGCTGAGCTCCACTGGAAGCTTCCCTGCTGGGGCTAGCCATGCTGACCAGATCTGTTCTGATGTCCTTTTAATGGGCTAAATTAATGGTACCCGGGCCTCTTGTCCGAAGAAACAAGGTTTTGCTTGCAACGCTTCTCTTTTAGAGAGCTGGACCCTGGGATCCAGTACTTTTTGGTAGTAAGGCCATAAAGTTTTGCACTGAAGACCAGGTAGCAGCCTTACAAATCTGAGCCACAGATACCTGATGGTAAAAAGCCCAGGAGGTTCCTACACCCCTGGTAGAATGTGCTCTAAAGGGAGGAGCTTTGTTTCATACCGTAGGCCTGAATGATCAATTGACAAACCCAATTGGCAATGGAAGCTTTGGAAGCTGCCTGCCCCTTCTTGGGTCCTTTTGATAAAACAAAGTCCGATCCTTGGATCTTCGCAGATCTAGACAAATAAATAAACCTTGACTGACTCGTCAACTCGTCAACATCCAAAGAATGCCGAACAACAATGAGAGAAAAAAGCAAAATGTCCTGATTTAACCACTGGGCACTTAAACCCCCCCTAATAACCAGAACAATTTTCAGCTTTCAGTGCTCTCACATTTTGAATGACAATTAGTCATGCAACACTGTACCTATATGAAAAATTTTTCACACAAATAGAGCTTGTATTTGGTATTTAATCACAGCTGGGTTTTTTTTTTTTTTGTGCTATAAGAAAAGACCGAAAATTCTGTAAAAATAAAATCTTGATTTTGCAAAGAATTGTGGGAAAAAATTACAACTTCAAAAAACTCATCATGTCTCTTACTAAATACCTTGGAATGTCTTCTTTCCAAAAAGGTCATTTGGGGGGTATTTGTATATTTCTGGCATGTTAGGGTCTCAAATGATAGGCTGCCAGTACTTCAGGTGTGATCAATTTTCAGATATTGGCACCATAGCTTGTGGACTCTCACACAGACCAAATAATATCCACCAATTTGTACTTATTTTTACCAAAGATATGTAGTAGTATAAATTTTGGCCAAAAATGTATGAAGAAAAATTACTTATCTACTAAATTTTATAACAAACGAAGAAAAATTCTTTTTTTTTTTTTTCCTTTTTCACAAAATTGTCATTATCAGGTTATTTCTCACACACAGCATATGCATATCACAAATTACACCCCAAAACACATTCTGCTATTACTCAGGAGTACTGCAATACCACGTGTGAGAGACTTACACAGCATGGCCACACAGAGGCCCAACATGCAGGGAGCACCATCAGGCGTTCTGGAGCACCCAGGCCAATTCTGACATTTCTCTCCTACATGTAAAAATCATCATATATTTGCTAGAAAATGACCTAGAACCCCAAAACATTATATATGCTTTTTTAGAAAAGACCTTAGAGAATACAATGGTGGTCGTTGCAACTTTTTTTATCTCGCACTGTATTTTTGCAGCAATTTTTCGAACGTGTTTTTGGAAAAAACTGTTGTGCTTAAAAAAAAAAAAAACAGTAAAGTTAGCCCAATTCTTTTGCATAATGTGAAAGATGAAGTTACGCTGAGAAAATGGATACCTAACATGTCGCCCTTCAAAATTGCACACGCTCATGGAATGGCGCCAAACGTCGCTACTTAAGAATCCCCATAGGCGACGCTTTAAAAATTTTTAATGGTTACATGTTTTGAGTTGGAGGAGGTCTAGGGCCAAAATTAAATCTTATTGTTTTACTTTATTTTAGTTTGACACTTTTTTTTTTTTTCCTCAAATATACATTTTTTTGATCACTTTTATTCCTATTACAAGGAATGTAAACATCCCTTGTAATAGGAATATGGCATGACAGGTCCTCTTTACAGTGAGATATAGGGTCAATAAGACCCCACATCTCACCTCTAGACTGGGAAGCCTGAAACAAAAAAATAAATAAATAAAAAAGAAATTCTGGCTTCGAATGTATTGGCGAGTCGGTAGAAGCATCGGGTGGTGGTGGATGTCCCCTCTTGCCTCCTGTAAGAACACTCAAACAGCGTAACAGCCGCTATGATCATTCTTATGGTGTAGGGAATCGCCAGCTGATAACTGAATGATGCCTGTAGCTACAGGCATCATTCAGATAGCCCCGCACAAAGTCAAGGACTCCATATGACGGCCGGCGGGCGGGAAGTGGTTAAAATGCATATTTTTTTTTTTTAAACACAAAGTTGTCCATGTATACAATATTTTTAACACATAGCATGTACATACCAAAAATGACACCCCAAAATAGATTCTTCTACTCCTGAGTACGGCGATACCACATGTGAGACTTCCACAGCCTGGTCACATACAGAGACCGAGTACGGATGAGTACAACCGGGTTAATTGTCAGTGAGCAGCGCTGTGTTCACTACAGATCTAGCCCACAGCACTGCTGTCACCAATCTCTCCCCTCCACTGTACCGAGCGGTACAGAGAGGGGAGGGAAGAACCAGCATCATGCCATGATGCCGGTTTGTTTACAAGTGATCACTCCGTTATTTGACAGAGCGATCACATGATAAACGGCTGCAATGAGTGGCCGTTTACTGTGATCTGTGATGCCCCGGGTCCTGTGGACTCGGCGGTCACGGATGCTCTCGAGTGTGCAGAATTCTGGGAGGATGTCATAGTACGTCCACCCAGAGTTGAGCAACCGCCCTGTAGCCATCATTCGGCTATGGGCCGGTTGTTCAGTGGTTAAATGAAAGGCCGACACCATTTTTCCAAAAAGGATGGAACAGGTCGTAACACCACTGTCGGGTGAACAATAAAGTACGGTTCCCTGTATGAAAGAGCTGCCAGCTCCGACACCCTTCTAGTCGAGGTGATAGCCATCAGGAAGACTAGCTTGCGTGACAGCAAGTCTAATGGAATTTCCTTAATAGGTTCAAACGGTGGTTTCTGTAACACAGACAGCACAAAGGTCAAGTCCCAAGTACACATAGGTGACCTAATAGGGGGAAAGTAAGCGAGTTGGCCCCCTACATAAAGGTTTGGATCAGTGAATGGGAGGCTAAATGCCTTTGGAAGAATACTGATGGGGCCGAAACTTGACTCTGTATTCAAAGCCAATTTGATTTCCACAGCTCACTGTAGAAAAGAGAATTCTCCCAATCACATATTTCTGAGGATGCCATTTTCTGGCTTCACACCAAGCAATACAAGTCTTCCAGACCTTATGATAAATCTTCCTAGTTACAGCTTTTCTAGCATTCACTAGAGTAGACACCACTGGTCCTGAGATGCCATGGTCCTTTTAACACCCTGGCTTCAATAGCCATATCAGATTTAGACTAAATTGGGGTGGAATATAGGACCTTGAGACAGAAGATCGGGGTGACGTGGAAACATCTGTAGCCTGTCTTGTCAGTCTCACAATCTCTGGGAACCAGGGCTTTCTGGGTCAGGCTGGTGCCACCAGAATGACTGGAATCCCCTCTCTGGATCCTGTGCAACAAATGTGGAAGGAGAGGGATTGGAGGAAAAGCATAAACCAGGGAGTACTGGCTCCATTGAACTATCAGAGCATCTGCTCCAATTGCCAGAGGATCTCTTGTTTGAGACACAAACTGCTGTAGCTTATTGTTGAATCTGGATGCTAGTAGGTTTACCTCTGGCCATCCCCAACGTTGGCAAATTTCCTGGAACACCTGGGTGTAGGGATCATTCCCCCAGGCAGATCTGCTGGCTGCTGAGATAATCTGCCTTCCAGTTCTCTACTCCCTGGGATATAGACTGCAAATATAATTGGCACATGTCTCTCTGCCTAGGCTAGTATGTAGCTCACCTCCTTCAGTGCTGAATGACTCCTTGTACCCCCTTGGTGATTTATATAGGCCACTGCCGTGGCATTGACTAACTGAACCCTGATGGGGCAGTGCTGAAGCTCCACCATCCAGGACTGTAGGGCCAGACATACTGCCCGTAATTCTAGGACGTTGATGGGCAAGGTCTGCTCTGTCCCTGACCATTTCCCCTGAGCTGAGAGCCCGTCTAGGGTTGCTCCCCAGCCCGAGAGACTGGCATCTGTAGTCTGTACTCTCCAAGTTATCAGGAGAAAGGACTCTCCCTTTCGCAGGTTCTGATCCTGCAACCACCAGTTTAGGCTTGAGCATGCCTGAGGAGAAAAGCACATTGGATAATCCAGGGCATTTCTTCCTCTGTTCCAAGCCAACGAGATGTCTTGTAAGGTTCTGGAATGGAACTGGGCCTAGGGTACTGCCTCAAAGGATACCATCCTCCCTAGAAGACTCGTATAGAGCCAACTGGAGGGTTGTCTGTTGCCCCTTATCTGACACACCTGATCCTTCAAGGCACAGATCCTTACGGGTAGCAAGAATACTCTTGCTTGGACCGTGTTTTAGGATCAATCCTAAATACTTTAGACTTGAGCTGGTCTCGAGGCTGACTTTTCAGTATTTATGTGTATATTATGCTCTGTTCTAGAGCCTCTACTGAGTGATCTGAGCAGGAGGTCGTCCAGATACCCGAGCACCAGAATCCCTTGAGCCCTTAAAAGACCCAGTACTGGTACTAGGACCTTTGAACACCTGGGGAGCTGTAGCAAGCTCGAAGGGTAGAGCCACAAACTGAAAATGACATTCCTCTACTGCAAAACATGGGAACCTCCTGAGGCTGAAAGATGGGTACATGTAAATGCATGTCTTTTATATCAATAGAGGCTAGAAAGTCTCCCCTCTAGAGTGAGGTTACTACTGAGCGGACATACTCCATCCAAAAGGACTGTACCAATAGATACCTGTTCAGGGACCTTAGGTCCAAAATGGGCCTTGTGTCCCTGTTTGGTTTCTGAACCGTAAACAGGTTTGCGTAAAACACTGCCTTTTTTTGAATACAGGAACCTCCTACAGTCACTCTTTGATGCACTAGATAATGTAGTGCCTGAAGCAATACGTTTTTTGGAGGATCCGAGGGAACGCTGGATCTTGGAAACCTCTGAGAGGGAACCCCCACGCAACTCCAGCTTGTAACCGCGAGAGATAATTGAGGTGACCCACTTACATAGGTTGAAAGACACAAGTCCATCCAGTTCAACCACAAAAAAAAAAAATCATACAATCCCATATACCCAATTCTATACCCACAGTTGATCCAGAGGAAGGCAAAAAAAACCCCAGCAGAGCATGATCCAATTTGCTAAAGCAGGGGAAAACATTTCTTCCTGATCCCCCGAGAGGCAATCTGATTTTCCCCGGATCAACTTTACCTATACATTTTAGTACCCAGTTATATTATGTACACTTGGAAAATAATCCAGGCCTTTCTTAAAGCAATCTACTGAGCTGGCCAGAACCACCTCTTCAGGGAGTCTATTCCACATTTTCATAGCTCTTACTGTGAAAAAACCTTAACCTATTTGGAGATGAAATCTCTTTTCCTCTAGATCAGGGATATGCAATCTCTAGATGTAAAGAGTGCCCCCTTGTCCTCTTTGTTGACTGTAAAGTGAACAACTCAACACCAAGTTCACTATATGGACCCCTTATATGTTTGTACATGTTGATCATATCCTTTTTGAGAACTGGTGCCCAAAACTGAACTGCATAGTCCAGATGAGGTCTTATTAATGTTTTGAACAGGGGCAAAATGATATCTCTCTGGAGTCCATACCGCTCTTAATAAAAGAAAGGACTTTGCTCGCTTTGGAAACTGTGGCTTGGCATTGCATGCTATTATTGAGCTTATGATCTATCAAAACCCCCAGATCCTTCTCCACTATAAATCCCCCCAGTTGTACCCCCCCCCCCTAGAATGTATGATGCATATTCACATGCACATTTAGCCCCCAAGTGCATAACTTTACATTTCTCAACATTAAAAATCATCTGCCACATAGTCGCCCAATTACAGCAATGAGGTCGGCTTGTAAATTGGAGACATCCTGTAAGGACGTAATTCCACTGCATAGCTTGGTGTCATCTGCAAAGACTGAGATGTTTTGATCCCAGACCCTATATCATTTATAAAGATATTATAAAGTAAGGGTCTCAGCACTGAACCTTGGGGTACCCACTGATCACCTTAGACCATTCGGAGTAAGAATCATTAACCACTACTCTCCAAGTGATTACCGTATAAATGTTCTTCATGAAACTGGAAACCTGCCAATAACGTTTTACAAGGAGGCTTGGCTGACCAGTTAAGCCGTAAGTCTGTGCATATGTACAAACAAGAGAGCCAGATAATAAACCTGCTGTATTGAATCCTTTAAAGCATCAACAGCAAAACACAGCGCTCAAGGAATATCTTTCAGGCAGATCATCCTCCTGGTTAAGTCTATTAGGCCGTTTGACCTGATCCTTTATGGACTGGTAAATAGCTGAACTTGCCAAAGAACAGGAAGCCTTTAACTCCAGTTTCTTGTCAACGGGGTCTTTCAAGCCCTGTGCATTGTCTACCGGACAAGTTAAGTTCTTTAAGGAAGACTGCTGCATCTATGGCTGGCATGCTACATTTTTTTTAAACACTTTTCATCCATGGAAAGGGAAAACCTTTTAGGAGGAACAAAAGTCCTGTCCAATAGGGGGTATAGAGGGAAAGTCTGTGCGACCTGAAGAGGCCTCAGAGATCCCAAAGAGGCTCAGGGGGGCTCAGTCACCTCTGCAAGAGGCAACTTAAAGGCAGAATGAACCATTTCGGTCAGTCAGGATCAAAACCCTCTGCGACTGAAGCACATCGACTGGATATCATCTTGTTCAGATTGCTCGAAGCAGACTTATCGGCCGGGCACTCCACCGAATCCTGAGCGTTAAGCTTCTCCCAGCCTCAAGCTCCCAGCCTCAACCCATTCCTGCTCCAGACTAGGAGACTTGGGAGGATCTGTCGTGCTTCCTTCCACCCTGCCGGATGGAGGCAATCATGCCAGCAATCCTGTACTCCAACCTGGCTAGGGCTGAGCACTGTTCATCCTTAGTGATAGAGTGAAGCAACAGCGTTGACCTAGGGCACAATACAAGATAGGCGCAGTGGCTCAGATTGTCCAGAAGCCTCTGGTCCATCAGGGGATACAACACCAGGGATATGACTAGGTTCATAAGGAACTACTGATGACATAGGTGTGCCCTTCCCTGTGGTTAGTCCCACTCCTCTTTGGAAGATATTTTAATAGCCACAAAGGACTTGGTATTAACGTGCCTCAGAAGGGAGACCCTTTAATAGGGCTCACAAAGCCCCTATGCAACAATCCTGCTAAGCACCTTTAGCCTGCCAAGAAACACCTGGTGACTCACGTGAGCTGGGTAAGGAAAAAAGAGTGTGTCTGTAGCCTTCTCTGTCCCACAGCTGCTGGAAGCACCACATACTTGGCCTACACTGTTTAAAATAAGCTGGGTGTGCACGGTCCCAGCGAACGGGCACAACTGTATTCGCCTACAATGCAAATCTTCATGTGCACATATAAAGGTTACAGCGTATTTGCAGTGAAGCTGCGCGCACCATTACCACCAAACTGCTGATCCCAGCAGCGCTTTTGTGAAAGCAAGTACGCCATGGCGCACTGTCGCGTGCCATAATACAGGTAAACAGCCAGACGCAAGCAAAAAAGGTACACTTTGCAAACACCCACCGCTAGCCCGAGATTCCCCCGTATGATCACCGCACACAGGTGTCCAGCTTTTAGATAGCTTGACAGATTGTTACAATCACTGGGAGACCCCACACAAATAAAGGGGTTTCACTTACCTGTGCAGACGCAGGGCCAATCTTCACCCTTCATGGCGGGTTCCTGTCACCTGGACCTTCAAGCACTGGGTACCCTTTTCATGTTTAGGGTCCACTCTTTTGGACATGTACAGCACCCTGCAGGAAATGCCTTAGTGCTGTAGTGTCCGGGATTTCCACTCTGCAGGGTCCAGGGGTCAGAGGCCACATTACAGGCAAAAACCTCAAGGATCTTGAGGAGTCTTTGCGAGGCTCAGTTACAATTTATCTAAGCATAAAAGCATGAGTCAAATGGATCTGATTTGCCAATTCCTTAAATTCATTTTGGAACCATTTCTAGGACTAGAGACCTGGAGCTCAGAGAGCTCAAACTGTGCCATCGACCTTGCAGACACTGGTAAAAAAAAAACTAAAGTACTTCCTATATGGGAGGAGTTATATAGGGGATCACCTCTTGTCTGAAGAAAGAAACTGAAGAAGCATTCTTTCTTAACCACTTTCAGACCGGACCATTTTGCTGGTCAATGACCAGAGGTCTTTTTACAATTTGGCACTGCGCTGCTTTAACTGGTAATTGCGCGGTCATGCAATGTTGTACCCAAACAAAATTTGCGTCCTTTTCTTCCCACAAATAGAGCTTTCTTTTGATGGTATTTGATTGCCTCTGCGATTTTTATTTTTTGCGATATAAACGTAAAAAGACCGCAAATTTTGAAAAAAAATGATATTTTCTACTTTTTGTTATTAGAAAAATCCAATAAACTCAATTTTAGTCATACATTTAGGCCAAAATGTATTCAGCCACATGTCTTTGGTAAAAAAAAAGTCAATAACTGTATATTTATTGGTTTGCGCAAAAGTTGTCACATCTACAAACTAAGGTACATTTTCTGGAATTTACGCAGCTTTTAGTTTACGACTGCCTCATTTCTTGAGGTGCTAAAATGGCAGGGCAGTGCAAAACCCCCCAAAATGACCCCATTTTGGAAAGTAGACCCCCCTAAGGAAATTGATAAGTGGCATGTTGAGCCCATTGAATATTTTATTTTTTTGCCTCAAGCGATTGAATAATGACAAAAAAATATATATATTTTTTTTTACACAAAGTTGTCACTAAATGATATATTGCTCACACATGCTATGGGCATATGTGAAATGACACCCCAAAATAAATTCTGCTGCTTCTCCTGAGTACGGGGATACCACATATGTGGGACTTTTTGGGAGCCTAGCCGCGTACGGGGCCCCGAAAACCAAGCACCGCCTTCAGGCTTTCTAAGGGCGTTACAGTTTTGAAGGCCATAAAATGGCAAGATGGCACAAACCCCCCCCCCCCCCCAAATGATCCCATTTTGGAAAGTAGACACCCCTAAATTTAGGGGTACACTAGTGAGACTAGGTAATAAATGGCGGGTGCCCTGAAACTATAAAAAAATAACTAACCAACCAGCGTCACCTGTAACAGTTATATGGTGATCACTGGTGAAAGGGTTAACTAGGGGGCAATCAGGGGGCTTTATGCGGTAGTATATGGGGGTCCCTGGCGCTATAAAAAGTTGCGGCGAACCTAAATACCTACCTGCCTAACTAGCGTCACCTGTGACACTAATACAGCGATCAGAAAAATGAACGCTTATTAGGCTGGGTTCACACTGGAGCGATGCGGGAACGCCACGAATCCGCGGCGGGTTCCCACATCGCATGCCTCCCGGCGGCAGTTCACACTGCCCTATGCGAACTGCTGGGAGTGTCAGTGAAATGTTAATGACACCCCCATATCAGTTCGCATATCGCAGTGCGATCTGCAAACTCGGATCGCATGGTGTGAACACCCATGCGATCCGATTCTGCTGCGGACCAAAAAAAGGGTCCCGTGCGAATTTGCGGCGGGTGCGGCGCGAATTCAGCCATACTATCTGTATGGCTGAACTCGAATCGCACAGAGATCGGATGTGATTTGCACTGCAGTGCGGTGCGAATCACATTCGTTCTCATAAACCGCTGCAATGTGAACCCAGCCTTAGTGACACTGGCGACGGGGGGTGATCACGGGGTTAAACCTTTATTGGGGGGGTTAGGGGGGTACATTAGAACTAAAGGGGGCTAACCCTAACTGCCCTAACAGTTATTAGTCACAAATGACACCAATGCAAAAAAAATAAAAAATAAACCATAGGTGTCACTGTGACTGGGGGGGCAGGGGTAATTGGGGGGGTGATCGGGGGGTGAAGGGGGGGGTGTGAGTGTGCCTGGCATGTTCTACTGTGTAGTGTCGTGTTGGTGCAACTCACCGATCCTCTCTCCTCAGTGCCGGAACGAAAACTACCGACACGGAGGAGAGATTACATCACTTCCTCTCCTGTGTTTACATTACAGGAGAGGAAGTGATGTCACGGAGCATTTCTATTCGTCGGGACCGATCAGGCCCCCCACCCGCGGGAAGGCAGGGACGTATATATACGCCCATATGCCTGCCCGTGCCATTCTGTCGACGTATATCGTCGTGCGGCGGTCGGCAAGTGGTTAATAGCTACACTTAGAAGGTGCCTATGCTTCTTATGATGTGAACAGGGCACTTGGAAAATGTCTTAAATGTGTCCTGTTCATACTATACCTGTGCGGTGGTGTGCAGAAAAATGCAGCTCAACAGATGTAAAAATACCCCAAAAAAAGGTTTGCTTTAAAGAGAAACTCCACTTTTGTTTTCGAAAAGGGGATACCTATTTGACTTGTATCTCAGTTCAAACTTCAGTGTGCCAATTTCAAGCAGAAATATTCCTGGGGTGTTCTGTATGCCTCCAGGCTGACATAGAGCATTGAATTTTACAGAAAATTGTAGCGGCTGCTTATTGAAGGAAAGGTATTTTTTGCTAACATTAAATTACAACGTTGCTAATGTAACAATTGAAAATGCTATAATTTGCTATATTTTATTTTTAGAAAAGTTGCCTTTTATGGCCTTGGTCACTCTAGCCCATTTGGTAAAAGCAGTGTTTCCAGTGTGGGCTCACACTTTTCAGCACACCAGTTTTACTTTTTCTTAATTTTTTTTTATAAATATGTTCACATGACATTTCATGTCTTCACAAAGCAGCATGGTGTGTTGCAATTCAGTGCCCATTGTTCTGTATGCCAACTTCGTTTGACCTGCTTTTATACAAAGCAAAAAAACGCAGGTCCCAGGCACACACCCTACTGGACATTATGTGCAGATCAAGACAATGCTTTACGATACACATAATGTAACTAGTCTAAAAACTGTGTAACAATTTTTTTTATGGTACAATATTAGACCAACCAGGACCTGACTGTGTAAATGATTGCTGTTCCCTGCAATTTCCCAAGGTTCATTCAGTTGAATGTTGGCATGAAATGTAAGCACAGATTAAATATTCTCTTTAATAGTCTAGTTTAACATGAAGGCTGGGTTCATACTATTGTGAATTGGATGCAGATTTCCCTGCATTCAGTTTGAATAGTGGGAGACCCTGACTGGCTCGCAATGGAGCTGGGACGGCTATGGAGCGGTTTGCAGAAGTGTCCTGTCTTCTGGTCAGTTTTAGGTCTGAATTAAGCTGAAATCGGACCTGAAACTGTGAGTGGGAATGCACCCCACCCCTGCTGTGAGCCGCTCCACACAGCAGTGCGAACCAGCCTTAAGGTTGTAGTTAAAACCATAGTGTATTTGCCAACCTGCTGGGTGCAGTTAAAATGGCACATGGAGCATTTAATTTTGGCAGTGGTTAGTGCCAGTGCTCCACTGAGCGCTTTAGAAGCCACATCTACAAAGCACACCCTGAAGCACAAACGCAATGTTTAAATAGGGCCCAAACAAAATGAGTTCTGTGAAAGTTATCAACATTTATTAGAATGTTAAATCTTCTCTCTATGGCAGTTTGAACGGGATGTGATGGTCTGGAACAACAAGAAATACATCAGCAAGCCACTACTTGTTAAAGAGGACTCTGCCATTGCCAAACACCGCCGGTGGTACTCCCAGTTCTACAGTGACAACAGCCCTAGACTTACCTTCCAAGAAGATGGGCTGGATTGGTGAAAAATGAACTTTCTATGTACCCATTAAGAGTCCCCATATGCAAAACCTGTTTTTTTTTTGTTTTTTTTTTATACTAAAGACTTTATTATAAAATATTTGTAATCAAGAAGAACTTTAAATGAAATGTGAAATATTTATTTTTTTATGAGGCTTAATGACTTTTTTCCTTTTGGAATTCTCAGACCTGGTCATAGGTGGAGGTTCCAGCCTATGTGCCTAGGGTTGATGTGGTGGTTTTGCCAGAATCTGCATTTGTATATGAATGGCATCAAAAGGTGCCTTTACACACTTTTTTGTGTTCGCTTTTCATAAGTCAAGAAAATAATCCAAAAATGCACGAATCTTGAAGTGAAACTTTAGACTGCTTCTCCAGAAAGGTTAAGCGTGTCCTACTTCAGAGGATCATCTCTTGAAAGATGCAAGCCCTTCCTTGACCACTTTCTTTATTGTATGGAACAGAACTTGTGTCCTGTTTTCAGATTGGTTACAGGACACTGCCATTCACAAAATGGCAAGCGGTTACCTCAATGGCAGCATGGAAATGGTTGTGTAATTTTTCTGAAGAAATTTTTTTCAAGCAAGAGCAATGTGCATCTGGATGGTGGAGGTACTATAATCACCAAAATATTGAAACCCCAGAATTAAAGGGCTGGTTATTTCTATGCAATTTCTGGGAACCATTTCACTCTACCATTCATGTCTTTCATCCCCTTTAGAGGGCTCCAGCCACTTTAGATTTCCTTTTTTGCATCCTACAGGTTTTTGGATATGAATTCTGAGTATTTAAAGCTTAGCTTACTTGAGTATGGTTTCAGCTAAATATAAGTGCCTGCTTTCTACATAATTGTTTTTTTTTTTTTTTTTTCTTAAAATATGGATTCTCCCTATTTTTCATAACAAACATGCTTTGTTGTACTGCACTTGTGGATACAATTTTATGATTGATGGCCTTGACTAAAAGGAGCAGAAGGAGGTTTGATCACTAGTCTGCACTTTTAAGACTGGCTAGTAGGAGTACTACAACTTTGGTGGTTTAGGTTGTAAGATTGGGTGTGGACTGCTTAATTTGTCTATTTTAGAAATGCTTTATTTCCAGCCTCTTGTGTCCTGCCTTTGTTTCCGGCTATCTGGCTGAGTACTTTTGGTCCCAGTACATTAGAGGAAAAGTGCATTTTGTGAGGTTGGCCACCCTAAATGTGACTACCAGTGCTGCCAAGCGGAAGAGTTGTCAAAACACATAATAGTCATCTTTCAATAGGAAGCTGTTTTTTTTTTTAACATTGTATTCACATCAATGGGTTGACTATTTGAGACTTAGCACATGGTAGTTTAAATGATGGCAAATGCACTAAATTGTCAAAAGTATTGGGATGCCTGCCTTTGCATGCATATTAAACTTTCATCCCAGTCTTAGTCCGTACAGTTCAATATTGAGTTAGCTTGCCCTTTGCAGCTAGAACAGCTTTGACTCTTCTAGGAAGGCTGTCCACAAGGTTTAGGAGTGTGTCTATGGGAACATTTGACCATTCTTCCAGAAGCGCATGTGAGGTTAGGCACTGATGTTGGATGAGTAGGCCTGGCTGGCAGTCTCCACATTAATTCATCCCAAAGATGTTTTATCAGGTTGAGGTCAGGACTCTATGCAGGCCAGTCAAGTTCCTCCACCCCAAACTTGCTCATCCGTGTCTTTATGGACCTTGCTTTGTGCACTAATGCACAGTGATGTTGGAACTGGGAGGGGCTATCCCCAAACTGTTGCCGCCAAGTTAGGAGTATGAATTTGTCCAAAATGACTTGGTATGCTGATGCCTTAATAGTTGCCTTCATTGGAGCTAAGGGACCAAGCCCAACCCCTAAAAACAACCTTGCACCATAATTCCCCTTCCAAATGATTTGGAGTGGTGGCCCAGTATGTTTGGCAATCTAGTGTGGATGAACAAGTTTAGGGTGAAGGATTTTGACTGGCCTGCACAGAGTCCAGGCCTCAACTTGATAGAACACTTTTGAATTAGAGCAGAGACTGCAGGCTAGGCCTTTCTCATCTAACATCAGTGCCTGATCTCACAAATATCAAACATTCCCATAGACACACTCCTAAACCTTGTGAACAGCCTTCCCAGATTAGTTGAAGATGCAAAGGGTGGGCCAACTAAATATTGAACCCTATGTACTAAGAATGGGATGTTTTACAGTGCATGTAAAAGCAGGTGACCCAATACGTTATACACTCTAGTGTATGTATACGTTCAGTATCTACACTAGGCTGACTAAGCGGTCATGGTACTTTTTATCTTTATGTATTTAAGATAAAAAGCCTTCTTCAGCTGCCCCAGCACCCCCCCCCCCCCCCCCCCCGCCCTTATACTTGCCTGAGACGCAGCAGCAGTGCCATTGGCTTTCGCTGCTGTTAGCTAGCCCATTGTGAGAGAGGGGGCAGGGCTGTGTATGAATGGAAAAGGGGACCTGTGAGTCGGGTGCCCCTATAGCACACTCCTTGCTGTGGTGGCAATGAACAGGAGGGAGGGGCCAGGAGCAGCAAAGAGGCATCCAAGAAGAGGAGGATCTGGACTGCTCTTTGCAAATCCACTACAGAGAAGATAAGTATAACGTTTGTAAAGGCTTGCTTTTTTTTTCTCTCCCCTATAAAAAATAAAGTGATCGTTAAGTGGACAGCTTTAGAGTAAAGCCTGTCTTGTAGCCATGTTGCTGGGAAAGGTAACGGGGTCTAAAGCATGGGTGCTCAACCTGTGTCCCAGCTGTTGTGGAACTACAAGTCCCATCATGCCTCTGCCTTTGGGAGTCATGCTTGTAACAGTGGCTGACGGGCCACAGGTTAGGCACCCATGGTCTAAAGAGGCTGCAAAGTTGGAAGCTTTAAAGCAAACTATTTTGGTCTGCGTAGACAAAGTGAAGGCTTGCATAAAAGTTTTGGGAATAGAAAAAAATGCACATACTCTCCTAGATGGCTGCAGCACCAATTGCAGCTGCCCTGGCCAATGCTACACTGAGTGCTGAGCGATCAAGTCTCTGCTCTTCCAGTGCTCAATGGAGCGCTGGGCTGTGGAGGGGGTGGGATTAGCTGGCTCAGTCTCCCAGTGGCTCGCTGGGAGGCTGAGCCAGCTGCCTATCTGGGTGGATCCTGACATTAAAGTTGGCATCTTTCCATAGCCTGGATGGCTGAGTGGTGTCAGGGGCTTTGACTTAAACCATCTTGCAGGCGTGCAGAGCAAAGTACTTAAGCTTGTACTTGATTGGAGAAGGGCCAAAATGGCTTTGGCCATATTTTTCCTGAAACGTGCTCAGAACAGTGAAGTGATCAGGAATATCTGTGGTCTGCTTCTGTAAAATTTGTGCAGGGCAGAAAGGTTTTCCCAAACAGTAATCATATATGCAAACAGGCAGCCATATTGGAGTATGGAGGCGGTGATGCTGCTGCTTTTGTGTATAGTGGTTAAGGTCTGGTAGTGTCTACCCACTATAGTATAATTAGATTTTGTGTGCTCTTGCATTTCTGTCAATGATTAAACTCCAGTTTTCATAAATTGAGGAAAGGTAGGCCTACTTTTCAAAAGCTTGTTAGTCAACTGTACTTGTGCACAGCAAAGTTCACCTGAGCCAGATGATGGTCATTACCTGTTAATATTTAGCCAGTATTTACATGCCAGGGTGTTGTCAGACATGTGAATCAATTTCCCAACCAGGGGTTTCCTTTCTCTAAATGAGAAAGTTGCCATGTAGGTCACTATTGTCTTATGACAAGACAAAACTAAACTCTCATAGAAAGTAGTTTTTTTTCCTGTTCTTCCAGGTGTATAATTTTCCCCAAAGCAGGACTGACTTCTGGTGTGTTCAGGAAATTGCCTCCTGGCATATAGCATCCCCAGCTCTGTTGTGCCTTCTTCTGATGGCTCCATAGAGGTCTATGCTGTTGGATTGCAGGGGCCTATGCTTGACAAATTCAGTTAAGTATACATTTTAAGGGGAAGGTAAAACTACTTATTTTTCTAATAGTTTATGCTTTAGGCCAGGTTCACATGTGAGAATTGGATTTGAGTCTTCCCTGTATCAGTCGCATTAAATGTGAGTGACTGGCTTTCAATGGAGCACAGGTCAAGGGTGGATGTGGTCTGCATTCCAAAATGGTCCTGTGCATATTTGCGTTCGGTACAGGTGCTAATTCAGGCAAAAAGTTTGAACCGATTCCCACCTGAACTGTTGAACAGGAAACCCATTGGAGCCCATGCTGGGACCCACGACCGAAACATGTGAACCTGGCCTCAATAAAATGTTGCCATTGATGGCTGTGTACATGCACAATCTGACAGATTTGAGACAGTTAAGCCATGAGAATCTACAGCATTTCTGCTTATAAGGTAAATTACTACTTTTATAAGAGGCAACTGTGACCTGGTGCTTAACCTTTAGGCCTTAGTTCTCAAGAGTTATTTTCTTGCTATGGAAATATTTTTCTTGCCAGACCAGGCAACACCAAATAGGTAGCTTCCATGTTTGAAAACCTTATAAGCTAGAATCGTACTTGCACTTTACTGATCATATCTGTGTACTTGGGAGCTCTGCTGCCAGCCATCATCCAATTATGGTTTTAATTGGCATTGCATGTGATTGTAAAGAATATCCAAAGTGAAATTTTACTATAGCGCCAAGGCCCCTTTCACACTGGGGCACCTTAGTACTAGAAATAGCCTCGGCTAGGCGCCTGAAAACAACCTTCCATTCATTCTAGGTTGACCGTTCACATGCAGGCGGTGCGCTTGCAGGAAGTTATGAAAAGTACACCAAGCAGCATCTTTGGGGCGGTCTGTATATACAGCACTCCCAAAACACCCCTGCCTACTGGAATGAATGGGAAGTGCTTTCAAAGTGCCACAAAATGTTTTTTTTTTTTTTTGAGTAAAAGCACGCAGCTAAAATGAGCAGAGTTCATGCAGCCCCAGTGTGAAAGGGGGTCTGAGGAACATTCTCTTAAAGTAACTAGACTAGATCTAGTAAATCGATTCTCCCGCCAGTAAAGCCAGAAACTGGCATGGTTTCTTCAGCTACATCGTAACGTTGCAAGGTAGGGGGCTATGAAAGGTATTTAATTTTTAATGAAAAATTTGTTTTTTTACAGGACATTTGCTTTTTCCCCAGTGCAGGTTCACCTTGAAGCATCTTCCCCCAACAACACACGCCCCTTTCCCTCATTCGCCTCCCTCTCTGCTCAGCCAAAGAAACAAAGTAAAGCTGGCCATATACATGGGTCTGAGTAGGTTGACTGGGGGAAAAAAAAAAAAAAAATCTAACTCAATTCCAAACCACCACCTCCTATCCACATATTTTGATGTGGGGATCCTCCCTGCTGAGTCATTGTAGTCTAACAGCAGGAAAACTTCCCCCACCAATGGAATACAGAGATTGACATAAATATAGCAACAGGGCAGTTGATTGAACAAAAGTCAATCAGAATGGCTACACGGGATCAAAATTTGGCTGGTCTCTGCATGGTTGGCTTCAGCCATGTGTAGCTCAGTCACATTAATGGGAGCTTAGGTCTCAGCCTCCTCCCCAAAAAAAATTACTGCTGTCATAGCACGGTTATCATCTAGAAGCCCAGGCTATTTTCTTTACTCCCCACCACTGAATATAGTTGCTGGTAAGTGCCACTGGTGAGGGAAACTTACAACAGACCTGTTCTTTTATCCTACATGGGGGGAAAAAAGCAGAGGTTTTAAATATCTATTTTCAGGAAATAATATACTAATCTTGGCCACTTATGTCATTTTCACCCTCCAATTAGCATGCAACTTATAAATCAGACCTTGGCGACTGATGCACTTGCCAACAATTTCATCAGTTTACTCATCCAGTTTGGAATGTATTCCCTTGACCATTGTGGGGTATGAATGTTCAAGATTTTGCTGATCTAAACTAATTATTACTTTCAGGGGCTGAAAATCATTTAATTGAAGCTGTTTCCTAAGGTAACTGATGTACAAAGAGTCCCCACTGTTGTCAAATCTGTCCCATTTTAAAAACTTGGGAAGCAATTTCTGTACAATAAAAATAAGCTATGGTATATCCAAAATGGTTTCATTTTATTGGAAAGCGCCTATAGTTCATCAGACCAATGCTAATAAATGCTGGGAAGAACTATCTTATCAGATGGCTGTACAATATAAAGCAGCACAAGAGTCGGTGACCATATGTCTGTATGCAACCTGCATACACAAAGCAATATTTAACATTGCATAAAGAAGCCAGGTCCAGAAACGTGTCCTTTACTATTAATTATGGACTTTTCTCGTCTCCTATGTGGCTGAACCCACTGCCAACTGCCCACCCCAGTATATAACCAATTTTTTATTTATTTTTTTCTTTAAGTGGTGTCTTTAACAAGGCAAATAGTCTAAATTGAATTTTATTGAAAAACCATAAATACAACACAGACAAGAAAATCATCAAGCAACTGGGTCATTCTCACAGTTACAATATGTCTCCTATCTTGGCATCAGTTATCAGAAAATATTGTTGCATTAACAAGTAATAAGATTTTTCTTATTTGCTATATTTTCACCTTTTCTACATACCAAACTGCCACGCATTGGTTTGGAATCAATGACAAGATATATTTCCTTTTTTTTTTTTTTTTTTTTTTAAAACAGCAACAGACTGGTAAAACAGCAAACCATGTAAGTAATATATTTATATATATATTTTTTTACATATAACTTTGTCCAAGGTAAGTATATAGTTTTAATAACAAAACGTTATTTAAAAAAAAAAAAAAAAAAATAGAAACGCATAATGCTACTTCACATCTAGGCACTGACTTGCAAGTGAAAACAATCCACCATCATCATTAAAAGTAAAATCAAGTCTCCATGCAGATGGTAGATGTGAATAAGCACTAGGATTGCATCTTTAAATATTGTAAGGTACAATCTGTGGGGTGGATTGTTGACAAGGGAGCTTCCAGACTCAAACAGTAGTGCCTTGTGACAAGGAAAAAAAGCCTGTGATTTGTAGAAATTTAATTGAGACCTTTAAATATCCCAAAGCTAGTTTAGATTTTTAGCAACAGCCATAAAAAAATAAAATAAGAATATAATAATTACATATATCCTAACTAGTCACAACTAGGCTGGACCATTTTAGGGCCCAATCTGACCTCCCTTAGCGGAAATAATAATTTCTGCTTGTAATTTTTAAAGTGTGATTTACCTGCAGAAACGCTGCACTATGTGCGTTTGTTGTCCAAAAGAAGCTCCTGCTCCTTTATGGGTGACAAGGTTAGCATGAGCTGTAACTGTGCGTTTTGCCACATGATTCTAGTGTTTTGCCATCATTGGCATAATCACCATGATTCCAATCACCTAATGTGAATAGGGCCTAAAGTGTGTGTTTTTTTTTTTCTTCTTCCCCCTTTTGTAGAGTATGGTTTCCCTGCTTGTATATCTTTACTGTGCAACTCATTGGCAGCCCTTTCATAGTCTCTCTTATCTGCTTGGACAAAGTAGACTCCCCATTCATTAGTGTTATTTCCCATTTATGAATGGTACTTCACAGAACTGGCCAGGAGCCTTTTTTGTGTTTTTTTTTTTTTTTTTTTTTTTTTAGTAAGGAGGTTGTGTGGCTAACGGCAAGGCACACAGTGAAGATTTACAAAAAGAGAGGAGGCAGAATAAAGAATTACCCCCTATAATTTTCACTAGACAATTATTCAATAAAGTGTCTGCTGAGTAGTACAAGAAAAGGAGGTGCTCACTTTAAATAAAAAAAAAAGGTATTTCAGCATTAAATTTTCAGTCTGATTTCTCATCCTTGCACCTCAATATTATGCTTTTAAAATTTGAATGATACCACATATGTGAACTATGTACACTGTAGGAAAAAAGGTGTAGGTCTGTTAACCTGAATTGTTGGGTGGCCTGGATGGAGCCTGGGCTGAATCAGTTTTATTCTCCACACACAGGTTTTGTAGTGATCTGTAGCTTATAGGATTTTTCTCTTTGCCCATTAGAAAATAAATTTGCTACACAATAGCATGAATCCAGCCTTATACTTTTTTTTTTCATCATTTTATATATTTCATTTTTATGAGAAATCTGAATGATGGTTAAAGTTGGGGGCAGCAAGAGTAATTTATTTATACTTGCCTCCAGGGATCTTCAGGAGATGAGAACCTGGAGACACTGATATTCTCAGTCTTGGTCCCTTAGCAAAAAAAAAAGTTTGTCAAAGTAAAAGGAGTTTTTTTTTTTTTTTGTTTACTGTTCCTGGAGAAAATTCTAAGCTTTGTCCAGTGCTGCTCCCAAGCCAAAGTCATGGCTTTGGGTCGTATAATCTCTACTAAAGTAATGGCTCAATCTAAACGGGAAAACCCACCCTCCAAGAGGCCCTCAATAAAAGAACCCTGAAGTGGCTGTTTCTCAATGGAAGGTCAACAGGCCAGCTATTACCCCTAAATTTGTGCTAAAAAAAAAAAAAAAAAATTCATAGCAGATGAGTCAATTGTAAATTTCTAGACAATACTTCTCTCTATTCTTGAAATACAAAATATTTATAGAATTCTATCCTACCCCCCACCTAAAATTATCTTTTTACTTTTCAACGCAAAGCATAAAATAAAATTATATTCAGTAGTATGTATAACGTGGCTATCAAAAACTCTCATACAAAAAAAGTTAGGCAGTAAAATAGGATGAAAAAAATGTTATCAAAATAATTTCAAATATGACAATATTTGGAATCCCCTTTTGCCAACTCCACACCACAGTTGCACAAAAAAAAGTAAATAGTGTTATAACAGCAGTGCAGTATTGCTCATTTGGGAGATTGTTGATCTGCACCAGCAAAATACCAACATGTCTATTTCTAATGAGGTTTTTCGAGGAGAGAACATTTTTGCCTTAACATACAGTACATAGAGCCAGCATACAGCATCTCATAACTGTCTGTGCCACATAGGCAAAGGGCAACTTTTACAAAAATATTGTGTTACTAAAAAAATATAAATAAACACACTACCGGTATTAGGAAATTTTAAACACAAACCAGGAAAAGGATTAAGAAAATATTCATTGATACCTATAGAAAAACAGAGTCTAGAAAACCTACTGTGTGTGTGTGTGTGAATGTTCCTCTATAGACAGTTATCCATTTTGTCCGAACACTTGTCATGAGAGCGCATGTGAATATTGCCTTTGTTCCTGCCTATGCATGTAGAATCTGTACACAAGCCTTACACATCCCCTGCCTCCCACAAAAGGTATTTAACAGGAATGCCATCACACTTTCAATGCTAAGGTTTTTGTGTTACATTTTCAAAAATGTACAGGCTGGTTCTGAAAAGAAAAAGATTTATTAAGCTTCCACCCACAGTTTTATAGGTTTTTTTTTATTATTCCGATTTTTAATTCCTCCACACAGTGCAAAGTCAACAGTCGGGGAAAAAAACTCACTAACTGCAAACGTTCCATTCCTCTTAATTCTCAAGGATAGTCTTCTGTTGCCAGACAATTCTTAATGAATTGTGGGGTGTTTATTTTAGCACTCAGAAGACTTTTTTTATTTTTATTTATAATTTACAGTGTAGTAAATGGCTTTTATATTTACAGCACATGATCACGGGGAAAAAAATAAATTAAAATATGCCCACCTGGCAAAGAAGAATGCAAAGTAAACAAGAAAAATAAGCAGAGAGTTTTTGATGTAAGCAGATATGAACTGAACTGTTTCAGTGACTATTGCCAGAGGCCTCGAACCTCACACACTCCTTATCTGGCAATTAAAGTGGACCTGTTGCCTCAACAAAATGGAAGTTGGTATTTTTTGGAGCTGGGCAATGTTTTTTAGGAAATGCAGAATACCGCTTTATTTTTCACCACGGCATGAAATAAAACGTATGGTTCATCCTTGTTTAAATCGGCCAGCTAATATATTGTGTTGGCTCCCAAATCATCTTCCAGGACAGCTATTTGAGAGGACAAATAAGTAAGCATACCTCAAGGGTATGGGGCAATGCCTGCAACACCTTCCTTCCAAAGACGTAATCCTGGCTAAACAAGATTTTCACATGGGTAGTGCTCCATGCCCTCTGCTAATGATGCGGCCATTGACCTTGTGGAGTGAGCTCTGTGTAGCAAGTGGTAAATGACCAGAATTGATGTATGCTGAAATAATAGTGCCTCTAATCCATCAGCTCATGGTAATCTAGGAGGCACTGATCCTTTCATAGGGACTACCAATGGGGCTAGAAGTTTGGTAAAAGATTTACTCATATACTCTACAGGAAAAAAAAAAAAAAAAAAAAAAAGCCGAAGGGTACTGGGCAACAATTTTTCTTTTTTTTTTTTTTTTAAACTCCTTCCTTGAGAAAATTCAAAACTGTAGGAATTAAACCTGAATGTATGCCAAATCTTTTTTTTTTTTTGGGTCAGGAATAAAGCACCTTTTATACTTAGCTGTAAAGCGAGTACTAAGAAACTCCTAAGGAGAAGGGTGTTAATCGCCCTTTCTGAACAATCTTTTTCAAAAATTGTCCTACAGGCCACCAGGTGGAAGAGCAGACAAACCAGATGGAACACTGGTCCCTTGACAGTTCTGTAGAATGCAGGGGTCGGGCAGGAAACATGACTGCCAGAGACATCAGCGCTAAGAACCAGCTTCTTCTAGAGCCCATTGAGCTATCAAAACTGCTAGGTTCTGGATGATATTACTGAACACTAGGAGTAGCAAGGATATCGACAAAGCAAACCTGGACTTGAACCCTCCCTGAAAGGCAAAATAAACCTTCCTACCTGCTCCTTGTGTTTTTACCTACCAGTTGAACATTGACTATATAGATTCATTGGGGGTTATTTACGAAAAGGCAAATCCACTTTACACTGAAAGTGCACTTGGAAGTGCAGTCGCTCTAAATCTAAGGGGGTAGATCTGAAATTAGTGATTTTATCACCCAATCATGTTCAAGTTAAAATGCTGTTTTTTTTTAAATTCTTTTTCCTTGCATGTTCCCCTCGGATATATAGCAACTTTACTTCCAAGTGCAAAGTGGATTTTCCTTTAGTAAATAACCCCCATTGTGTCATTTGTTGATACTGACAGTCTATAGTACAATAAATCTTCATAATCTAATTTCCAAGGTTTCTGTAGGTTTAAAACATAAGGAATGCCACTACACATGTTAATGCATGACCTCCCTATGTAGGCTAAAGACTGACACCTATAAAAGAAACTACACATCCCAAAAAGCCTAGGACTCTCAGTCTAGTGCAATAGCAAGTGAAATAAATTAACAGAGCTTACCATGATGGCAGAGATGTATGTTTTTTTTGTTTTGTTTTGTTTTTTAAGAAAACATTTGTGATGAACACAGAGAAATGACAAGGCATGCCTGTGACCCAAAACAAGAAGTTGCCCGTTTGTTAAAGGGATCTAGTCCGTCATGACACTACAACCTTCAGCCATTCAATGTGCCTCCACCATTGCAAGGCAAATCAAACAAACGGACAATTGAAAGTGTACAATCCAAGCACATAAGTTTGATGACATTTCCTCACACATGGACCTATAAGCATGATACATTTCTCATACTAAAACTTGCTATTTTAACCAGAAAGCTTAATTTTATAACCTCCACATTCTTAATGGGCTAGACCACCTAACAAAAATTAGGAGTAGAAAAGGCTTGCTCAAAGCCCAGTAACCCAAGCCAACAATTACAAAGTACTTGGTATAGGCTTTCCTTGGGAAGTACAGCTCAGAGTAGATGTAGACCCTAATCTAGACTGCCTAGGCATCTTCATTGCTCCCTGATGACTTAACATGCTGCTCAATTTGGAGGGCTTCTTTAGGAGGCTTGCTGTGTGGACCCTGCATGCAGCCTAGGAACACAGCAGTATGTCCTCCATTCCTGCAGCTTGTATCTGGGGCTAAAACTGAGCCTGTGCCATCTTGGTCCTCCTCGACCTAACATACAGGGGTCCTGCTGGGAAAATGACGGAGGACCGATAACCAGTAGTGCCATTACCTCATTAGACAAAACAGGCCAAAAAGCATTAGGCTGCTGGAGTTGCCTGCATTCGTTGAGCGGTAAGGTCCAGCACATGTCTTGAGGCAAAAAACATCAGGCGAGTACCTAAATCGGGAAAACTGGCATACTAGGACCTCACCACCTGAGGGGGAAGAGGACAACCACAATTATCAGAGCCAGGGGAAACAAAAACTTGTGCTCCCTGTAGCTCTTTGTTCTGCAGCGTAGAAGGAAAATAAATTGCCCAATAATGGAAGAGCATGTGACTTAGGCAGGCCATAGAGACAGTGTTGACAGGGGAAACAGCAATTGTCTTTTCCCAGTGAGGTCGGGCAGGGGAAGCCATGCCCACCCGGAGAAGACAGTGATTATAATCGCAAGAGAATCCCACAGACTGGTTGTACCCAAGTTGATTGATCGATCAACTTGATACATTTATTCTGCCCATTAATGGTTCAAATCTCAGAGATTTGAACCATGTATGGCTGGCCTTGCACGTGATCAGTCCATGTAACAGCACTGGACTGATCACCATAGTCCTGTAAGCTACAACTTCACCAACTTGTATCATAGGATTGTCTCTCCTGCTTCTGGATTGGCAAGGGTGAATATGAGCTGCAAAGAGGTGTGTGAAAATGACCCTTTTGCTTTGCCCAGCATGGGGAAAACACATGAATTTTAACACCAGAAACAGGTCATAAAACAGGGCTAAATTGCAATTAACCAGAGTAAAAGAATCCAAAAATTAACACAGACATAGGCTGGCAGTTTGTGCCCGAACCTCTATACAGTTCACCAGGATAAAAAACTGGAGACATCATAGAGACACTGCCTGTCTAACATACAAGAAAGTTACCTTTAGATTCACGAGGTACTAGGCTTTAGCAAACCAACAGGCTGAATTCACACATAAAATACTTCTGCCTAAAAAATGTTTGCCAAAACAGTGCGCAAGTAATAAATTCTATATAACAGCCATTAAAAATGAGGTAAATATCAGTTTTAACAGTGTCTTTTTTTTTTCTGGAGAAATATCAATGCAAATAATAAAACAGAAGGAAAAGATCGAAAAGGATGCTCTACAAAAAGCTTAATTCTGCTCATTGTCATATCCTCATAAGAAAAACGCCATACCCTTTGGTTACACATACCTTAAAGACGCTTTGGTTCCAATACAAAAGAATGTTTGTCAAATAAATTTGGTTCCGAACAGCTCCAAAATTACCTTGGTTGGTAAAAACAAACATTATGGAGGACACATAAAATAGATGGGTATCATCTTATTTAAAAAAAGCTCATTTAAATTCAGTGAGACAGATCTTAAAGTACTGCAAAATACAGAAGTTTGTGAAGCTAGGCCAAAGACCAAAAAAATTCCAGTGTCTGCACACTGTGACCCAAATTTGTTGGGTAAAGAACCACTTGTCTACAAGCACAGACCAGTGATTGTGGTCTACACCAATCTTCGAGACTTAACAGCTATCACTTTGCTAACAACCAAGGACTTCACTGGGTTCCTTCTTGACCTAAGTTCTGATGAGACAGTCACTCCTTAAAGTAAATGCATACTCATGAACATTAGCTCTGTCACAAAATGGCTGCCAAATGTTCTTTTAAAAGGTGATTTTTGAAAAGCATTAAAGTCTTCTAAGATTTTTAGCTAAAGAAATATATGTGAATGTGACCAGTATATAATCTTATGACAATGTCCTAATGTTTAAATCAAAACTTGCGTCGATGTTTAATTTAAAAATAGATATGTACATGGGGGCAGCCAGGTTTGTACGATAAATATGCAGGCTGTGCTTCCTTAGACAGTGCTTGTCTTTTACTGTTCAACTATATAAATATAGAAGAGCAAGTATGTGGAAGGTATGGTCCACATCTACTTGCAGGCAAATTTACAATAATGTGCAATTGTCAAAATGCTCTAGGAGTTAAAAACTGTGAAATTAAGCATGTCAAAATCCCTTTTTAGCATTAAAGTAATTTTGGGGAAAACAATTTATAACTAGCTTCTGTTATCAGTGCCTCCAACCTGTTTATATATGAAAACATATTCATACACAAGGTAATCTTAAGTAAACTCGGTCATGAGTCAACAAAAAACAGGTTTCTACTTTAAAAACAAACCTCTCAATCAGACTGTATTATAAATCAATTGTTACAACCTTACAAAAAAAACAAAAACAAAAAAAAAACCTAACCTTCAAACACCAGAGGACACCAAGGCCCCACCTAAGTGTGCATGGCTCACTGTGCTGCAAAACCAGTCGTGCTACAGATATGATGAAAAGCATCATATTGTGCCAGAAGTTGCGTGTACATTCGTGGTCACTGCCTGTATTTCTCAATGGTTACGATCTTTTCCATTCATAAATTAGCAACAACAAAAACATTTATGTGCTTCAGATAAAAACAAATTTTAACACCAAACCAATAAAATGAGTTAGGACAGTTGAGTTAACATACAGTAGTCTACAGAATGAACCATCTATTATAAAAAATAAAAAAAAAAGTATAATCATTTTCCATCAGACTTTATACTAAGTGTAGTCCTAAAAGATTCTTCAAACAACAAAAAATGGGATCAGAGATAAATGTAAAAAAATAACTGCAGATAAAACACTGTATTTAAATCCCAAACCGTTAACTTGAGCCAACCTGCCTCCCTTAAACTTTTTTCCCCAATAAAATGTGTTGATGTTTTATATGATGTTTTATATCAAGCTAGCTAAAAGTCCTGAAATATACCCTGAAATAAATACTTATTGGATGTAGAGAAAAAGTCATTTGTGTAGAAATTAATTTCAAGTGACTTTGGAAGTCAGCTGCCTGTAGCTTTTAGAAAGGTCACCATTGTTTTGCCTCTTAACATGTTCACCAAATGTCCAGAAACATTCCGTGTTCTGTCTCTTTATAGTATATATATATATATATATATATATATATATATTAAAAAAACAAACACAAAAAGCACTTGGTTCCTAGCGTTTCCATTTTTTGAGGTCCACAGTGTTTTAACGCAAGTTCCTTAGTCATCCACTTTTTATATTTTGGAACAGTGTTTTTGTTTAACATACGTTTTTTTTTTTTATCCCAATAATATGTTTTAAAGCATATTTGATTTAAGAAACATGACTTTATTTATGTCTTCTGGACTAAGGAGTCTCCGTCTTTTAATAAGCATGGTCTGTTCACACATATTTACGCACTCACTTCGTGCCCCAACAGCTGGAACAGCCAACAACCAGAAGGCGAGCTTGGAAAGTCTTGTGTGTTTTTGGGTTACAGATGACCAAAAATGGAAAAGGTCAGGGGTCACTTGAAAAAGAGGCTCCTGCAAATAGTCATAGACTTCATTCTTCCCCATTCGGTCATCATCCTGAACTTTGGTTGACTCTGAAGATTGTCTAGCTTTTTTAGGAGGAACCACAAACTCTAGCTCTTCCACTCCATCCCTGACCTCGTTAATCAATTCACAGACTTTAGTAATGATTTCCTCATGTTGGTATGGCGGCACAGGCCGCAGCTTCTGTTGAGGGTCCAGAATCATGGCGACTTTGTGTGCAGACTCAACCTTGAAGTTCTCCTTCAAAGCTTCGAGAAAGAGGTGGCACAGTTTGCTGATGACTCCTGCGTCATTTGCTTTTGAGGTGAAGAGCTTCTCCAACCTAACATAGGTAGGCAGCACAAGCTGTAGGGTTGGCTTACGCTCATTGCTAAGGTCAATGACAGCTTGTTTCACAGGGGAAAGTATGGCGGCTAAATTGCTCAGTAGATGCTTGTTTAGGTTTTGGATAATGTTCAACTTTTTTGCCCGGCTGTAAAATTCACAGATCTGCTCATATCGTTCATGAACGAGCAAAAGGGAGTCCGTCACAGAATTCCAACAGGGAGGGGGGGAGCTTTCCTCAAGGGAGCCAAATGTCTCTTTAACTATACCAGCAGTCCCAGCCAGCTCTTCTGTGACATTCAAAAGCTCTATGACCTCATGCATATTACGGGCCTGCAAGGTGCGTTTGTTCAAAACACTTTGTACCACAGAGTTTAAAGAACATGCAGAGCAACGTAGGCAAGTCCCAACCTTGGAGAAAGCTGAAGAATTTACTTTGCAGTCAGTGACATAAACAGTCCTGATTTCTGACATGACAAACTCGGAGAGTACATTTTGCACCCACTGGTGGATAAACTCCCCACTGTCTTTGCCGTCTATGTCTTTAATTCCCAAGACATAACGTTTTATCTGATGCCCTTCTGCTTGATATGCAGTGAGCACATAGCAAGAGTCGGAACCAATGCTCTGTGAGTGGCAAGTCACCCCAATCCCTAAGCAGATGTTTCCCCCTAGAGCACAGGTCACTTTTACTTTCACTTGGTTGTACATTCGTGGTAAATGTTTCATGGCCAGGTTGTTCATATTTCCCAGGATTTCATTTACAGAAAATGTTCCGTACCGAGCTCCAGTGTCAACGAGTGTTTGTGCCAGCTTGAAGAAGTCTTTCCCGTTGAGAACGCTCAAGGCTCCAAGGTCAGCACACATTACTCTCAGAAGCCGCTCAGCAATATGCTGACGCTCCTTTTCAGGGAGCGAATTATTGACAGGTGCTGCAGGCGTGGTAACAGGAGGTGGTGGTGTTGTTGTCGTTGGTTCTGCAGGTGAAACAACAAAAACAAACATATTACAAAGAAATTCTCTTTTCAACCAAATCAGTGAGCTACTAATGCTATCTAACAATGCAAGTATATGCAAATTCAGAAAGTTCACTCAGTTTATATTTATCTGCTTTCTTTATTCACTTTGACTAGAATCCAGAGAGTACCTTACAGGTTTACTTAATTTGTACGTCCCAAAACCTTTGCAGCTTCCTATATCACCAAAGTCAGGGTTGCCTTTTAACTGGTGGCTGTAGGAAACAACTTGGTACTCAAAAGCAGGGACTTTCAGAACAGCAGATAACAAAGGGGAGTGTGATGGACTGGTGGTGCACAACAGTAATACCAATGACAGAAACTGAAGCAGGGATCTGGTAAAATAGACACCTGGTAATTGAATATATTGCCTTTGAGATACCTGAGGATGAAAGGCACCAAATCCCACCAGATATATTCAGAAGCGTATGTACAAAAAAAACAGGGTTTTTAAGGTGCCACAATTAAGGGGTCTGTTACCCCAACACTTCATATTCCTGATATGTAGCTGCAGTACCATGTACTTGTATGAGGAAGTGTCCTGTTGTCTTTGTTTTGCTTCTTTTATGTGAAAACCCTGGTGTTCTTGCTAGTCCCTCTGCTTTTCTATTAAAAACTGACCACACTAAACAGGAGAGCACGATGTGATTAGTTCTCTAGCTATGTTGGGAACTCAGCCTGCTCTCCTCCAACGATCAGACTTGTCCTGACACCCCCCCCAGCCATTCACTGGGAAGCTCAGCTTGCTGCTGCTCTCCTCCCCCAACTCTTAGGCAGCTGAGAACAGAGGGAATGTGATCATTTAAAAAGGAGGAAAAGGTCTAATAAATAAATATATATATATATAAAATATATATCTATACAAAAATGTTTTGCCTTTCATTTCTTTTTTAAACTGAATGGGTTGTTTTGCAATCACAACATAATAAAATTTTATATTTTTTTACAAGATTTTGTTATTAGTATATAAATGTTAAAAACAACAATTTCATAAAAACCATCACAGAATATCCATGCACCCAAAATATACAGTTGTGCTCAAAAGTTTGCATACCTTGGCAGAAATTGTGACATTTTGGCATTAATATTGAATATTTGACTGATTGTGGCAAAAATACACAGGTCCCCCTCCTCGACCACCCCCCCCCCCCCCCACTCCTGCTGATCTGGACCGCAGCAATCTCCAGTTATAAGCCCCGGTATATGCGCGCCAGGAGTCCAGGGCTTAAAAACGCTTTCTGCAGCCACGCATCTTCTCCATAGCTGACATGATAGGCTATGTGCCTGCTGATTGGTCGATGCTGCCAATGTGACGGCACTAACCAATTCGAATGATCCAAAAAAGCATAGTTTTTTTGGATCCTTTTAAATCCAAATGATAATAGAAATCGCCCACATGGCCCTGATAAAAAGTTAAATACCCTGGAATGTTTGTCCTTGGTACAGACAGAAGGTGGCAGACACAGGTTAAAATGTAAATTAAAAGGTTAATTTTCCACATTTGTGTCTTTTTAAATCACAATGAGTCTGTGTATAAATAGTCAATGAGTTTGTTAGCTCTCACATGGATGCACTAAGCAGGCTAGACAATGAGCCATGAGGAGGTATAAAAGAACAGTCAAAAGACCTGCGTGAACAGATATTTCGGAGGTACATAGATCAGATTTTCATTGTTCCAGTCAGAGCTCATAGACTGACATGGCAACTATGGACCTCCTACCCCCAGGTACCCCAAATGGGAACTATTTTCTCTTTTGTCACCTGGGGGGGGGGGGGGGTTAAGACCTCTTTGAAAACTCTTTGAAAATTTTTTTTTGTGAGACCTGAACAACTTTTATGAGACATAACAGTTCTGTAAAACAAGGATGAGGTTTCTGTAAAAATGGAAACTAATTTTTTGCAATATTACAAATGGAAAGTCATATAGATGTTCAAATAAGATATAACACACATTGTTACATGGACATTAAGCTTAAGGTAGTATATCAAACGCAAAACATAAGCTTCTAGGCAGAGTTGATACTGTAATATAATGAAGAATATAGTGGAAGTGGGGAAAAGGAAGAAGAGGGGGGAGGTAGAAGGAGGGATATGAGAGCACAGGGTTGACAGCATTCAGTTAATCTGGATTAGACCAGGGTAAGTTATAGATATTCATGTTATACGTTTTGAGTACCAAGATTTCCAAGGAAGCCACAGGTTAGAGAGTTTAAGGTGTAAGGGTTGGAAAACATATAAACAGGACTGTATGTGTAGTAACTTCAGCTCGACATGTTTCGCCAATCACTGGCTTCCTCGGGAGACTTTTAAAGTACTGCATGAAATTCCACCAGGGTGCTCAGATGTATTTGATGAATCAACACACAGAAACGAAAATAGATCATACACCAATAGGAGCATCCATGGGGATATCGGTGAACCATAGGAGGGTTGCAACCCAATATGCATTTGCCACTTAAACTGTTAAGCCCCATACACACCATTAGATTTTCTGCTGATTTTTGTCTTCAGATTTACCAAAACCATGTAGTGCAAGGGCCTGCCGGATTGGATACACATTGACACTCCTAAGGTTTGACCTCCTATTATATGGTTTTCGTAAATCTGAAGAACCGAAGAAAAAAACCGGCAGAAAATCTGATAGTGTGTATGGGGCTTGACTAAACCCAGGACTCTGCATTTACAACATCTGGTCTCCCACAGTACACAGAAAATGGAAATGCAATTATTTTAGTAAATATAAACTGCTAAATCATTTTCCTGATCAGCAGTTAAAGCAGTCCCACCAGGAACTGGTTAAAGCTTGTAGGAGTTTTCTGACTGTGCTATGAGACTGCAAGACCCCTGATCCTGTTTCTAGATAGTGCTGATTGGCACTGTGCTGATCACATGCATCCTCCCAAAAAAAAAAAAAAAAACCCTCCAGCAAATATCAACTGTCATGTTTTATACTTACTTTGATTCCTTTTGTCTGCATTTCCCTGCAGGGTGGTGGGCAGGCAGCCTGAGCTTAGCACATCACAGATTATAGTCTTTGAGAGAACTGCTTCCCCCTGTTCCTCAAGAACTAAAAAAAAAAAAACAATAAAAAAAATTGAAAACTTTCCATCGTTTTTATAAGGAAAGCGGTTTAAGTGTAAGTATCTAAGGGCAACAATTATGTTTTTGTTTTAGATACAGTGAATAATAGTTAAAACCCCTATTAGCTTTTATTGCTTTATCCCTGGGTAGATTTACCCTGTTTGTTCTGATGACCGTTGTCTCTGGGACTGAAAGTTAAGCTAGCCACACACAACTGATACCCTATTCACACTTAAACCTAGTACTAAAAAAAAAAACAAAAAAAAAAAAAAAAACACTGTCAACTCAGGAGGAGCCGCTGTACTAATTATCCAACGCTAGTACTGCCATCTCCCCTGCTGTTCTATTGTGTTTCTGACAGGGGGATGCCTTTTAGGTCAATGCTCTCACCCATTGGCTGAGAGCAGTAATCCGGAGACCTTTTTCGGTCATGACCCTTGGACAGATCCCGGCTCGGCTGATTTTTAAATCAACTTGTTGAGTCTCCAAGCTAAAAAAAATCACTTTAAATGTACCTTTAGATATTTAAATAAAACCAATTAATAATTGTGCTTTATTTTATTAAGCACAGGGTAATATTAATGAAAAAATATATATAAAAAAAAATTCCACCCTCCCAAACTAAGAAAAAGAAAATTAATTGAGATGTCTGGCTACTCTGCACAGTGAGCCTGGTAAGCAAATAGTACACATTAACATGCTCACTTTAGTGTATGCTCCCACAAATGATCATGTATTATAAAGTTTAAAGAAGCTATCCTAGCCCTATTCCCTGTGCATGGCAATCCACGGGAAGTTATGCCATAAGTCTGGTCATCAAGACACCTTGAGACATACTGTTTGTGTTGTTTCTTTGGGGTTGAGTCTTCCAATTCTCCTCTGCTGGCGGCAATGACCTGGACTGGTTGGTTGTGATACTGTTTTCGTCAGCTGAGAAAGAAGAAAAAAAGAGAGTTGGAATCCATAACTGATACAGGCAATGTCCATGTTGTGATGAGCATCAGGCAAAAATCTTGGCAGAAAAGACCAAAGATTGGATCTTCCTCTACAGACATTTTTGGTTAATAAGTATAAGTGTTAGAGGTCCAACGACCATGTCTTCCACAAGCCTGGCATGTGGAAGCTCTACTCTACCACTCCCAGCCAGGTGGGCTGATCACTCATCATCTCAATGAAGCAAGAAGATAGCAGGTTCAGCGTCACAGATGGAATTGCATACAGCCTGGGAGCATGAGAATTAGCATATTAAAATGATCTGTAAGTGATTTTGCTTTACAACATATTTAATTTAAAAGGAAAGGAAACAATTCAGTGTATAGAATACAAGCAACGAACATCTGGTCTTCAGGGGTCTCTCCACTCATATGCTGGGCAGGGGACATCAAAGGTTTTACATACCCATCTTTGTTATTTCCCAATATTGGCCTTTGTCTGCCAGCCATACAAAATGTTACTAAAAGGCAACACATCTCTTGTACTTTTCCATGCTTCCATTTCATTTGTTTTAATTTTTGTTTAAATGTAACAGAAGACAGACTGAGCACAAAAGCTCACATGCAGGTGCCCTAAGGTAATTTGGAGCCATACACAAAACCAGTTCTAACCACCATAAAACAAACCTATACACAAAAAAATCTTTATCGACAAGTAAAACGACAGTGAATCGGGAGTTCTTCTCACCGGCATGTGACTGCATGTGCTCCAGGAGGTTGTTGTAAAACTGGAACTGAATCCCGCAAGCCCCACAAGTGTACGGCTCTGTGAGAAAACAATTTGGGGTTTCAAAAAGAGTTCTCACAATCCAATCGGCTTTATCAATGTATCACAGAGGACTTACAGCTATCTATTATTTAAACACCGTGGGAAAGCCCCTTGAAACGCCCTTGTTTCTCTGAAGACTACAGGATGTCCATGACATTCTGGAGCTTTCTGGAGACGTGAAAGTAGGACAAAGGTTGTAATAGACTATCTACATACAGATAACCACATGATGCAATGAAGCATCACTCAAATGCCTGAAACTCTGCAAAATATATGTACACTATATAGACTGTAAATTTTATAAATGCTTCTGGATATGCTCTCTACAGCTAAAAAAAAAAGCAACAGATTCGATTCTCCTAACAAATTTATATTCACTCACTATGGAATGACTCTCTACTTCTGCTAGAAGTCTGTTCCAAGAGTCAACTACTCTTTCGGTAAAAATAATACTTTCTAAATTTAGTTTGGTAGTTTGAGGTCATGTTCTTTGAAATTGAAAATCCCGCTCGCGTGAAACCTATTCCAACCCTTCATGTACTTTGTGGTTTCAATCCTTTACCTTGGGTCTGTACATATCAAAGAGACTTTGTCACCCGACCATTAAATTCCTTCCAGATTTTGTGTGAATTTAGCATATTTTATCAATTTCATTGATCGGTGATAGCCTACTTTTGTGTAGCTACTCAAAAGCCCTGAGACTGCTGCTGGGTGCCATTTTGGATGTGAAGATGACTCAAAGCTTTAGAGATGTGGTAAAGACTCAAGTGACTCTCTATAATATTCCCCTTCATTCCTCCCCCCTCAGCCTCATTAATACAGAGCTGAAGGGAGGGGTGGAGGAGCTGGGCCACAAAAAAAAAAGGAGAGGCAATGACATACAATGATGGAGGGGCTGTGCTAGGGAATTCACTCTCCTAGAGTTGTCACATTTTCTAGCAAGTTCGAAGGCACAATAAAAGTGGATAAAGATCTATTATGGAACAACGCAATGCAAGTAAGCATTTAAAATACTTAATTTTTCTGTGCTTTTACCTGCTATTGTTGGTGGCTATCTCTGAACTTGTTACCTCACTGATATCCATTGTTTGTGAAGCCTCCAGAACTGGATACAATATTCTAAATTAGATCCATTGGGATCAGGACCTCTTTCTCTTGCTGGTTTTGCACCACAGAATTCTATTAGCTTTCGCCACTGCCTGGGCACGCCATTGGCTAATTCTGCAATATGAAATTAGCATGCCTAAATCTTTTTCTGCTGTAGTTTTGGCCAACACTGTACTCCTAAAATTGCACTCAATATGAGAGGATCCCCCCATCACTGAACTCCAGTTTCAACTGCTTTGACCAGTCTTCTTGATGACGGACATCCAGGGATGGGTCGAGGGATGAGATATACACAGAGTCGGACTTTAGCCCCCCTTCACACCACAGCCCCCCCCCTTTAAAGCAAAGCCCCCTCCTTTATATCAGTGTGCTTAGTTCCCCTTCACATCACAGTGCCCCTTCACATTAATGCAAAGGGGACTGCTCTGTAAAAGGGGCTGTGATGTGAAGGAGACTGCACTGTAAAGGGACCCTGTAATGATTACAGTGCCCCTAGCTATCATAGCCTCCTCCATCACAGTGCCTCCTGCAGTCTGCCCCCCCCCCCCCCATTTCCTCTCTAACATCACACATCGCTAATCTCTGCCTCCCCTGCACAGGACTGCTACCTTTAGCAGGGCCAAAGTTGTGATTAGTTTATGTGTCCTCTCCCGGCTCCCCCCGCCCACCCAACAATGTCGGCGGGAGGAGCTCTCCATTCCAATCTATAGCTCCCACCCTCTGCCCTGCTGATAGGATGAAATCGTCGGCTGGGCAGGCCGAGGAGCTAGGAGAGGACACACAGGCATGGCAGCACAGAAGGTAGTGAGCGGCAAGCGTGGTCTGATAGCCCTGTGCAGACCGTGGTCTCTGCTCACCTCCTGCTGTGCGGCCCAATCATCAACAGGCCGTGGACCGGCACCAGTCTGCGGCCCAGGGTTTGGGGACCCCTGCCATAGATCATACAAACATTTAGGCTATACTTATGAACAGAAAATAGAGACTTATAGGCACCTGTGGAACAACAAACTATTTGCACCTTTGAAAACCCTATCCATCAAGAGTTTATTGTGATGGGTTTGATCTAACAGCCCAACTCCCACCAAAACTTTTTTTTTTTTCTAATAACTTCAGGGTTAATCTTTCAATGCCAGATCAGGAAGTGATGGCAAATCTGTCCAACATGGACACATACAAGAAACCCTTAGCACAGCGAGGAAGGGTTAGAATGTCTAACTTATATTGCTGTCTGTACCTTCCTGTTCTGGTGACAACCCCATTTTGTCTAAAAGCTTCACCAGGACAGGAAGCAATGGAAAATCTCATCAATGAGGTCACAAAAGAGTTTTTACTCTTTCCCACTGTATCTAAAACAAACAAAAAAAAATGGTTGAAGCTAGGCTTTATCACGGTATGAAGGACAGTGTCTGATTTGACAAACCACAGTGCGATTTTATTTACTGTACCACAAGCAATGGAAAAATGTATTGTATATAAATACACCTTAAAGCCCCATACACACAGGCCGAATGTCCGACGACACCGGCTGGTTCAATAGAAACCGGCTGACATTGGGCCCGTGTGTACGACAGCCAGGCCAGCTTCTGTCGAAAAGGCATGACCAAAAAAGGCTTCCAATCAGATCCGATGATGTCAAACCAATGGCTGAGAGCACTGACCAAAATAATTCTGGGGGGGCGCCCCCCTGTCAGAACACAATAGAGCACCAGGGGAGATGGCTGTACTAACTTTGGATTGTTAGTGCAGCAGCTCCAACATGAAGGTCCGTTTTTTTTCCATTCAGCCCGCTGGGTTGAACAAAAAAAAATAAATAGTAGTGTGTACTAGGCTTAAGATTTCACAATACTATTATTAGTAAAACAGTTGCTGCTGCAAAGATTTGTTCCTGCAAATAGCTTTCTAATTCCTATGCTAACTAAAGCCAGAGGGAGAGCAGATCTGGCAGGAGGAATGAGATGCTTAGTGTAGGGTTATCAAGAAATCAAGTAGTGCAGTATTATTTGGCTGTCTGCCGTTACCTTGCGTGCTGATGCTATCTGCAATTTCCAGGGAGTCACCGTAACAGTCAGCAGTTGACAGTTTTTTCTTTTGCTTAATTAGATAGAACCAGTGGAGAGATACCGATCGTAGGATGACAGATAAGACCTGGAGGACAGCTGAGATATCCTCAAAAGGCCAAATCACACAGATTTAGTATGGGAATTGAAAAACAATGCCAGACAACATGTAAAAGCATTCAGTGGGATATTAATGCAGTATTAAACACCAAGAGCAAACATTGTATCACAGCTTGCCAATTCTTAGATGTGATGGCTGCATTTGTTTTATTTTTTAGGCTTTCTTTCTTTTACTGTCACATGGCAATCTAGCCAGCAGGGGCGGACTGACCATTTGGCCACTCGGCCATTGCCCGAGGGCCCCGAGCCACTAGGGGGCCCCATCAGGGTTGCCAGCCTCAGTAAAACCAGGGACAGTATGTAAAACTCTGTGTTTTTTTAACATCTGTCTCTGAAATGTCCCTTATCGACATCCTTTTGGTCTAAAAATCCAGAGATTATAGCTGCCCCACCTCTCCAGTACCTTCTCATCCAATAGAAACCTGTCTGTGTATACTGTGTGTACATGTATGTGTATATTGTGTGATTGTATACTGTGTGTGTGTATACTGTGTGGCCCCATAATCTCCTATTGCCTGGGGGCCCCATAATTTCCTATTGCCCAGGGGCCCCATGAGTTGTCAGTCCACCCCTGCTAGCCAGTAAGTCTTTTTTTCAAAAGAACACGCTCTCCTGCAGATATATCAGTTACAGCATGGGGTACTCAACCTTTTGAAGAGCGAGGGCCACTTAAGTAATTTGGTAACCGGTCACAGGCCTCGTGTAATGTAAACAAGTCCTTACTGTTCTGAACCCCCTTTTCACACAGGGTGGAATCCGCTTGCTTGACAAGGGATCCATCCCAATCACCTGCTGAGCAGAGTGGGCAGATGACAGGTCCGTATCCGCTTCTCATATGTAGAGCGGACACGGACACAGCCTGCTGCTCTGCTCTATGGGCTCTCTGATTTTCTTAGACATAGGGGAACAGATCCTCTTCCATTTTCTTTTTTTAGCAGATCAGATTGGAGTTAGGTGGGTGTAAACCGACATCCGTTAACATCTGCTGCTCCACCGAGTAGAACAGAGGGTCCGCCTGAAAAACGGACAGGCGGGGCCGATTGGACCAATTGATGTGCTGCAATTTACCATGATCGAAAAAACAAAGGAAAAGAGGCCACAGGGATAGTACGGGTAAGGGTTTTAGTGAGTATCAATGAAGTAAAGAAGTATAGAAAATGTAAGAAAAATAACAATTTTATTCAAAAAATATATAAAAATATGAAATGGAATATTCTCTGTCTGAATCAAGTCATCATCTTGTACCAGCATCATATGAATTGTAATCAGATATTTCTAACATTACAGCATATATCTTCATACCCTGAAGAAGGAATTGTAATGATTTTCCCGAAACATGCTGCGTATCCTGTCTTGTTAAGCCAGGTGGTGCTCTTGCTATAGAGAGTCTCTCTGACCTCCCTCACGGGAGATTTAGCTGTACTGTATTGACCTATGTATTGTTTTATTATTTATTAATATTTTTATATATTTTTTGAATAAAATGTTATTTTTCTTACATTTTCTATACTTCTTAACTTCATTGATACTCACTAAAACATTTACATTTATACTCACTAAAACCCTTACCCGTACCATCCCCGAGGCCTCTTTTCCATTGTTTTTTCTATTTTTCTGGGACGTGGTTTGGGTTATGGTATTGCTGGTAGGGCATTTCCATTTCTCTTGCAGTTTACCATGATGAGCTTTTTTTATTGACTGATGTAAACCTTTATCCCAAAAGGGAAAACAAGGTTTGCTGTAACTGCTTATAAAGTCTTAGCAGGAGTTTGGCTTTAATTTGCTAGTTTATCTAAATCTGCTAGTACATCTAACACGCCCTTCCCCCCAGACTGACAATGCTGCTGTCCAAATGTGACCCCTATGTTCCTTAGTCCAGAGTGGGGGCACTGTAATAAAGGAAGAGAGTTACTGGCCAGATCACCAGATGAAAACAGAGGGAAAAAGCTTAAAAAAAAAAGAAAAACAAATGCAGCCACGACATCGAATGACTAGTAAGCTGCAATGTATCACATTTATGGTTTGTGCTTAATACAGATGTAATAATATCCAGTAAATACTATATAAAGTTCAGTCAGTTGTTACGTTAATTTGAGCATTGTGTAATCCTCTGCAGAATAAGCACATAAACCTCTATGCAGAATCACCCACAAGCTTGTCACAGTCTAACTTCCAGGGCAAATGTTCTAACAGGTGGGAACACTGGAATAGGTCAGCAAAATGGCAGCAAGGTTGTGTTCCAGCATCACCGGAATGTGGATCATCACATTGAAGACATTAGATGCAGAGGACAAATGGAATTTGGATGAGCCTGGATGAAAAACCAAAGTGTAGGAGGTTCTCCTTGTATTTATCTCAAAGCTTAAAGAAGATTTATCATTTTCATTTTTCATAGTTCTGTCCTCCATGGGACAAACTACATGTAAAACTTTATCCCATGTAGTTAGGTGCTTTAATAGCAGTAAAATAAATACTCTTGCACACAAATGTGTTGCCCAGGCAATCCAAAGTTCAGAGTGGATTATATCTTTAGGCCTTGCTGTCCTCCAGGATAGGGGTATCCTAGCAGTCAAAAAAGAGAATAGAAAAAAAAGAGGGCGCACCAGCCTTTTGCATTATCCTTTGATATATTTATTAGAAGAAAAAGTATTAAAAACTACTAACAAGGATGGAAAGAAAACCACAATGTAACAGTCTTTGGATTATGACAATTCGTCTACTGGTAGCAGTCTCCAGATCCTAGAGAAAGGACATGCAAACCACTGCTGGTTAACGCGTTTAGAAGGATTGCCTTCTTCCTTAGAGCCTAGCAGTGTTATCTCCTACAACTACTTGTATAGATATGTTCATCTACAAGGCACATCTCTAGTAACCCTCCAGGAGAGCGCTTCTCCTAGGGGGTTGCTTGATGCGACGAGGAGCCGCGAGAGCTGCCGAGGGACCCCAGAAGAGAAGGATTGGGGCCCCTCTGTGCAAAATGAGTTGCACAGTGGAGGTAAGTATGACATGTTTATTATTTAAAAAAAAAAAACACAAAGGTTTACAATCACTTTAACCACTTGCCGACTGTATACTGAATATATATGGCAGCAAGGTGCCTCTCCTGTACAGAATCACGTACCTGTTGGTGTGCAAGTGCGCCGCCCTGCTGTGATTAGACAAAGCAGGAACCCGCTGATCATTCGGGACACAGGCAGAAGGGCGATCTGTCTATGTAAACAAGGCAGATCGCCATTCTGTAAGAAGGTAAGGTTGTGGTCCTGTGTTCCTACAAAGCAGGAACACAGATCTCTGCCTTTCTATAGTACAAGCACCTCCCACACATTTAGTAAGCACTCCCTAGGCACACATTTAACCCTTTGATCGCACCTGATGTTAACCCCTTCCCAGCCAGTGTCATTAGTACAGTGATATTGTGTGCATATTTTTAGCACGGATCACTCTATTAGTGTCACTGGTCCCCAAAAAGTGTAACTTGGTGTCCGATTTGTCCGCCATAATGTAGAAGTCATGCTATAAGCCACTGATTGTCACCATTACTAATAAAAAATAAATAAATAAAAATTGCGTACATATATCCCATAGTTTGTGGACTCACAATATGTAGCAGAATATATATTAGCCTAAATTAATGAAGACATTTTTTATTTTATTGGATATGGTTTACAGCAGAAAGTAAGAAATATAGTTAGTTTTTCTTTTTTAAATTGTCGTTTTGCTAAACCGTTTGCCGACCAGCCCCTTCATTATACTGCGGCAGGTCGGCACGATCCTGTAAGCCGTCGCAGCTGTACATCGGCTCCTTTAAGTGGGATAGCAGGTCGCAATGACCGCCGGCCACGTGCGATCACGGGCACGAGAAGCAGAACAGGGATGTGTGCATGGATTACATGGAGGTTTGTAGGGGTTTGTTCCCTGTTCTTGAGGCTCAACAGGAGGTAGCACCTTGAATGCACCTGTTCTGGATCAGATTCTGTATCGATCAACAATGGGCTATTGGGACCTGCCTGCTTTATCTTAAAAAATTTTGACTTAACAAAAAGCATTCAAAAAGGCATTCAAAAAGTCCACACAGTCCTTTTACATAGTCTGGGGCTTAGTCATCTCAAATTTGATTGTACCTTTAAAAACATGATTAAAAATTCATTTGGGTATAGTGTAGCATGACCGCGCAATTGTCATTCATAATGCGACAGCACTGAAAGCTGAAAAAAAATTTCTACAAAAAAATAAATGCACATTATTGCAGGAAAAAAATGTGCATTTGTTGTTCATTTCACAGGGCTTGCAGAGCATTGTACCTGTGATCAGTGGATCACCGGTGCAAAGTCGGGCTCCTGCAGACGCATCCTCCGACTTTCTGCCCTTTCTGTTAGGCTAGATCCACGCAGTCTGTCTGCTAAGGTCTGCCCGTCAGTTTTTCAGGTGGACTTAATCAGGCCATCTATAGCTCTCTATGGAACGGCAGATGTCAGTGGACATGTGTCACCTGACACCCGCCGGTATCCGATCCTGTCTGCCAAAAACAGCGGATCGGATGACAGTTGGATGAAAATGGACAGGCAGTCCGTTTCCATCTGAGGTTAGAAGGAATCAAGTTGGATCTTTCAGATCTCCTGGCTACAGAAGAAGTAGTTGCCCCTTTCCTCCCCTTAGTCCAAAATGTCTTTCAAAATAGATTAACACAAATAAAATAAATAAATAAAACTACCAGATACTGACTGAATGAACAAACAAAATATGCTCTGATAAAGCAGTGGTCCTCAACCCTGTCCTCGGGGCCCACTAACAGGCCAGGTTTTATGTATTACCTTGGGAAGATGCAGACTAGACTACTGTAATCACTGAGCAGCAAATGATATCACCTGTGATGTATTTCAGTTATCTTGCAAACCTGGCCTGTTAGTGGGCCCTGAGGACAGGGTTGATGACCACTATGATAAAGGATCTAGACATTACAATGTGTTGCCCTGTGCAAAGGACTAGCCTTAAAACGTTTTTACACTCAAAAACAAAAATTCATTATATTGTAGTTGCCCAATTCTTGAATGTGATGGCTGCATTAGCTTTCTATTTTCGGCTTTATTTCCTTTATTTTCACCTGGTGATCCAGTCAGTAAGTCTGTTATTTTTCAACTACCTTTAACAGACCAAGCTAACCATACAAAGTAGCAGCTAGAGGGTTAAGACAAACCATTTATTGCTAATGGGTGCTTAGTGATTAGCTTTTAGTTATTCATGTAAAACCTTTATCCCAAAAGGAATAAAACGGTTTGCCGTAACTGCTTGTAAAGCGTTAGCTGGAGTTCAGCTTCACTTTGTTAGTCAAGGTTACCTAAATATGCTATTCTAACTAGCTAACTAGCCTCCCGAGACTGACAATACTGCTGTCCAAAGGTGTCTGCTTTACTACTTCATTTAGAATGCAGACACCCGACTGACAGTATTACTGGCAGGATCACCAGGTGAAATAAAGGAATAAAAAACAAAAAACAAATGCAGCCACCACATTTAAAGTAGTTGTAAAACCATATTCATGAAATTTGAACTAAGCACATATATCTGTAGTGTTTTCTTATCTCCCTCCAAAGCTTTAAGTGTCGTTTCTCTCTGGTGCTCTGTTCCTCTGTTATCATTGTAAGTCACTTCTGACAAGTTCTCCCACACATGAGATAACAGCAGCTGAAAATTTGTGTTGGGGAGGGAGATTAGCAAGGAGCTTGTCTATTCAGACTACATCTCTGCATGTTCCTTTGATCCTCTGCCTATGTGGAGGGGGGGGTGTGAACCTTTCCTCCAATCAGCGCTCTCACAGTGTAAGCCCAGACTCCACACCCACTGCTGAAAGAGGAACAAAGATTTCTAACACAATGTGCACTTTCCAAAGAATGTAAAAAGTGGAAGACAGCAGATACACATGTAAAACTTATGTAGGGAGATCTGTTTCATCTCTGTGTATCATCTGAGGCTGTTTACTAATACCTAAAGTGGTTGTAAAGTGAACAGCAAAATATTACTTTTGGTTGGTAATTGTACAAAGAAGTGTGCTTTACTACCAGCACTCCTGAGCTCCACCACTGTCCATGAGCAAGCATACAGGGAGAAACCCTGCACAACAGAAAGTGCTGTATAAGTCCTAACCAAGCTTCATTGTTTGTAAGTTGATATCCAAAAATGTAAATGTTGACCAAATAGAAAATGTATGCAAAATGTAGGCATGTTTCTTTCGCTTGTCTGTTCGCTCCAAGCTTTCTCTATACAAACTATACAAGGATACAAGTTATCTCTGATACATTTTTGTAAGGCCCCTTTCACACTGACAGAGTCCGCCTGCTCAGCATGGGATCTCTCAGCTGATTCCCGCTGAACAAGCGAATGGCAGATCCCCGATGATGCAGAGTCCGGGGCTTTTTTCAGTGGGAACGTGGGGGAGCGCAGTACTGGCACCTCCAGCACTGAATGCATGCAATGGCAAGGGATGCAGGGCCTACTGATGCTAGCTGCTGGGGGATCTATTTTTGCAAGGCAGAGGGCCCATTGTTGCTGGTGGGGGGTCTACTGTTGCTGGGTCTTATGTGGTGGAGGGTCAGTTGTTGCTGGGAGGGATCTAGTGATGCTGGCTGCAGGGAAATCTTTTGTTGCAGCTGGGGGTGGAGGTATTTTGTTGGGGCAGATCCATTATTGCTGGCTGCTGGAGAGTCTGTTGGAGGTATTTTGTTGGGGGAGATCCATTATTGCTGGCTGCTGGAGAGTCTGTTGGTGCTGACTGCAGGGAAAACTGTTATTGCTGCTGGGGGGTCTTTTATTTCTGGGGGGGGGGGTATTTTGTTCCATTGTTGGGATCGATTGTTGCTGGCCACATAGGATTTTACTGCCTTTCCTGTTATCATTAACAAATTCTATACAAATTACTTAGTACCACAATTGTTCCTTGGTTCTGCATTCTCTAAAAGGGGCAGTACTGGGAGGTGGGTAGGGGGTGGAACCATGGAACGGTGCAGGAGGTGTGTATGGGGTGTAGACCAGGGGTGACTCGGAAAGGGGGAGTTCCTGCACCTATTGTCTGAGAAAAAAGCCCTGCCTAATTCTATTTTTGACTTTGGTTGGGCGTTTTATGCGTCTCAACAATCAATGATTCCAACTCCTAACCTAATCACTACAGTGAGCCAATAACGCCTAAACGTCCCCCAATACTTAAACCAACACTAAACTAAAAGGTTTAAAAGAAAATCTATTCAAATATTCTTAACCTTCTATTAATCTTAGGCCGCGTACACACGGGCGGACTGTTCGCCCAACCTTGTCCGCTGAACAGTGTTTGGGCGGACAGTCCGCCCGTGTGTGGGCTTTCAGCGGACAGTTTCAGCGGACAGTTGGACGAACAAAGTCTTTCGGAAATTCCGAAAAACTGTCCGCTGAAACTGTGTTTGAGCGAACAGTCCGCCCGTGTGTGGGCCTGTCCGCTGTACTTTCGAAATGAGCGGACTGTTCCCGCTCGGAAAGTCCGCCCATTTCGAGCGCGTGTACAGGTAGGCGGGGCCCGCGAAGGAGACGTCGCGGGCTCCGCCGCCTGGAATGGGCTTAAAGGGGAACCCCAACGCCGAAAAAAATCAGCGTGGGGGTTCCCCCAAAGTCCACACCAGACCCTTGTCCGAGCACGCTACCCGGCCAGCCAGGAAAGGGGGGCGAGCGAGCGCGCCCCCCCTCCTGAGCCGTACCAGGCCGCGTGCCCTCAACATGGGGGGGTGCCTTGGGGAAGGGGGGGCCGCGCGGCCCCCCCACCCCAAAGCACCTTGTCTCCATGTTGATGAGGACAAGGGCCTCTTCCCGACAACCCTGGCCGTTGGTTGTCGGGGTCTGCGGGCGGGGGGCTTATCGGAATCCGGGAGCCCCCTTTAAGAAGGGGGCCCCCGGATACCGGCCCCCCACCCTATGTGAATGAGTATGGGGTACAATGTACCCCTACCCATTCACCTGTGAAATAAAGTACAAAAAAAAACACAACACAGGGAAAAAATATTTTATTGCACAGCTCCGGGGGTCTTCCGTCTTCGGGGGTCTTCTCGCCGGACTCCTCCGCTATCTGTGTGTAGCTCTTTTACTAGCGGAGGAGTCCGGCTTTCTTCCTCCCCGCCGCCGGCCTCTTCTCCCGACTTCGGGGGTCTTGTCCCCCTCTTCGGTTCTTCTGCCGGGCCACCGCGCCTTCTTGTAGCTCTTTTACAGGCGGTGGCCCGGTCTTCTGTCGCCGCTGCCTTCCGTTCTTCTGTCGCCGCCTTCGGTTCTTCTGCCGGGCCACCGCGCCTTCTTGTAGCTCTTTTACAGGCGGTGGCCCGGTCTTCTGTCGCCGCTGTCGTCGCCGCCGCCGCCTTCCGTTCTTGTTCTTCTTCTTGTTCTTCTTCTTCTTCTCCTGGAGATGTTGACTCGACGAGCTCTCCGGCCGGAATGCCAGAGCCGCGCTGTGCGGTCACTTATATAGTGACAATGGGGCGGTGTCACATGGTATATGTCACATGGGTTGGTCACATGGGTTGATGTCACATGGGGACTATGACATCGTAAGGGGGCGGGGTCACCATGTGACCAACCCATGTGACATATACCATGTGACACCGCCCCATTGTCACTATATAAGTGGCAGCGGAGCGTGTCCCTGGCATTCCGGCCGGAGAGCTCGTCGAGTCAACATCTCCAGGAGAAGAAGAAGAAGAACAAGAAGAAGAACAAGAACGGAAGGCGGCGGCGGCGACGACAGCGGCGACAGAAGACCGGGCCACCGCCTGTAAAAGAGCTACAAGAAGGCGCGGTGGCCCGGCAGAAGAACCGAAGGCGGCGACAGAAGAACGGAAGGCAGCGGCGACAGAAGACCGGGCCACCGCCTGTAAAAGAGCTACAAGAAGGCGCGGTGGCCCGGCAGAAGAACCGAAGAGGGGGACAAGACCCCCGAAGTCGGGAGAAGAGGCCGGCGGCGGGGAGGAAGAAAGCCGGACTCCTCCGCTAGTAAAAGAGCTACACACAGATAGCAGGGGAGTCCGGCGAGAAGACCCCCGAAGACGGAAGACCCCCGGAGCTGTGCAATAAAATATTTTTTCCCTGTGTTGTGTTTTTTTTTGTACTTTATTTCACAGGTGAATGGGTAGGGGTACATTGTACCCCATACTCATTCACATAGGGTGGGGGGCCGGTATCCGGGGGCCCCCTTCTTAAAGGGGGCTCCCGGATTCCGATAAGCCCCCCGCCCGCAGACCCCGACAACCAACGGCCAGGGTTGTCGGGAAGAGGCCCTTGTCCTCATCAACATGGGGACAAGGTGCTTTGGGGTGGGGGGGCCGCGCGGCCCCCCCTTCCCCAAGGCACCCCCCCATGTTGAGGGCACGCGGCCTGGTACGGCTCAGGAGGGGGGGCGCGCTCGCTCGCCCCCCTTTCCTGGCCGGCCGGGTAGCGTGCTCGGACAAGGGTCTGGTGTGGACTTTGGGGGAACCCCCACGCCGATTTTTTTCAGCGTTGGGGTTCCCCTTTAAGCCCATTCCAGGCGGCGGAGCCCGCGACGTCTCCTTCGCGGGCCCCGCCTACCTGTACACGCGCTCGAAATGGGCGGATTTGCCTCCTCCTTACGTGGGCGAGTCCGTTCATTTCAAAAGTTGAGCGAACTGTTTGCCCAACCTTGTTCGTCAAACAGTCCGCTCGTGTGTGGGCAAGTCCGCTCATGCAAATTTTGAGCGGACTGTTTGCCGAAACTGTTTGACGAACAAGGTTGGGCAAACAGTCCGTGCGTGTGTACGCGGCCTTAGTCTCTTCCAAATTCCTTTTTTTTTTTTTTGCTGTAATCCAGCTGTTAGAAGATAGTCGATGGCCCCACTGTATGAAGGAACTTGGATATTATCTCTTGCTCACTGCTGAGATGGACTAGTACTATGAACTATGGGATCTGTAGCATGCATGGCCAAAGCACATGGGTACAACTAACATACACTGCTCATTCCAAACAGTGCTGAAAAAGGAGAGTTTCGAAGCTCACGGAGGACTTTACAAGAAGGCAGATAAACACAGAAAAAAAACGTATTTCATAAAAAGTAGATTACAGGACCATTAAGTAGTGGATGTGTATGGGTTATTTTTGCAAAATAGGGATATTGTTCAGTGCCACTTTAACCAAAGCATAGAACCTCCAAGCTTAACACCAACCTAAAACCCAAATTGAGTATTTAAACCAAAAAGTCTGGTGTATACTTACTTTCCACACTGTATCGTTTCCCTTTACCACTTTTTAGCAATTTGTAAATAATTTGAAACTAAGTGCATGAACGCATTTATATGTATTTATTTTTAGGTGGTAAAACTGGCCTGTTCTAATTCACTGCACAGCTATGACATACTGTCATTCTGTTTTTCCCTTGCACAGCCAATGGGTGAATGAAAAGCACACATGGAGACTACATCAAATTACTGGCAACCCCTACATAACATGATCCTCACCACACCACTGTGATCAAAGCAGCCTAGGTATTAAAGTGGTTATAAAGCCTAAACTTTTTTTAAAGTACAAAAATGTTAAGGTATTGAATTTGCCACAACCCCTCCCCCTATTGTACTTACCTGAACCCTCATTCTACCCAGCTCTGTGCACATCTGCAGCTCTTCTCTCCCCTCACTTCCAGATCTCACTGGCTTTCATGGAGCACCGGGAGCCACTGGCTCCCAGTGCTGTCAAAGCCAGTGATGAGGGAGTGGGGGGCGGGGCCAAGTCCCGCTGTCTGTGTCAATGGATGCAGCAGCAGGCTCGGGAGCATACATGAATGCCCCTATGGGAAGCGGCTTCCCGTGGGGGAGCTGGACAGAGAGGAGGAGTTAGGAGTGCCAGCCGGGGACCTAAGAAGAAGAGGTTCAGGGCTGCTTTGTGCAATTCCTTAGCATAGAGCAGGTAGGAATAGAGATGTTTATTTAAAAAAAATGCCTTTACAATCGCTTTAACATCCTATACATACCTATAAGAAACAGCATAAACAGCTGTTATGCAAACCCACGTAATGACATAGAAAGATTATGTGCACACCATATCAGTGTTTGACCTTGCCAGAGTAATCCGCTGTGGCTATCAGAGTGATATACAGTGTCGGAACAGGTATATTGATGATATTTCTTGGAAACACCATAGATAACACCTTTTATCTGTCATCTCATGCTTACCTTCTGCTTTTCCACTCTTCTCCTCTTTAACCAGCTTGTTGTTTTCCTCTTTTCTTTTTATTTTTTTCTTCCATCCCTTGCCTGAAGGAGGTTAAATAATATATAAAAAAACACAAAGATTATCCTTTTGTTTTTGAGGAAGCTAAATTTATTTTTGTGACTGTAACCCAATAGGACTTTAAGAAAAGTGTATTTTTGGCATTCACAAGATGTCCCAATATTCTTTATATCAGAGAGAAAATTTACATTTTTCTTTTCCTTAACAAATAAAAAAATTGTCACAATTTAACAAAAGCCAAAACTTTTGTTTTGGATAGAGTAAAAAAAGGTTAAAACGAATTACTCTTTTTTTAACTTCTTGTCAAAAGAGAGGAGAAAAAAAGCGAGAGGATTTTGCGGGGATTTCCTCTCTTACAAAATGGTCACCACTAGTGTCGTCCCAGTTGGAATATTTTTCCTATATTGCAGAGAAAGTGACCATTAAAAATTGTTCTTCGCTTTCAGTTCCAGTGACGATGGTCACCAGGACAAAAAGAGAAATTAAGTCCCCCAGCTGGAACATAGACGGCAACGAAAAACTTGAGAGCTTCTAACCGTTGTATACCAAAGGTAGGTATGTACACCAAAATCACAGAAGTTGGACTGCAGACAGTTTTTTTAGTAGGAAGATGCAAAATGCAAACAGAATATTTACATGGGAAAGCTTAGCAATGTTTTTGTACAATACGAGAACTGCATTGTACCAGGGACAATATTGTCATCAGGGGCGGACTGACCATTTGGGCATTGACCGAGGGCCCCATGCCACTAGGGGGCCCCATCAGGGTTGCCAGCCTCAGAAACCCAGGGACAGATTGTAAAAATCTGGGTATTGTTACATCTGTCCCTGAAATGTCTGACACAGACATCATTTTGATGTAAATTTTCGGAGGCTATAGCTGCTCTACCCCTCCACTACCTCCTCTGCCAATGGGAACACAGGGTACATGCCTCCTTCCCCCACGTGGCTTCTTTGAATACAGAGCAGGAGAGGCCGACATCTTGAGGAGAGGGAGGTGGGGACACAGCCTGCAGTGTGGGATGGACTTCAGGCTGATGCAAGGCAAACTGACTAACTTGGCTGAGTTAAATGTAGTTTTATCAGCGCTTCCTCTGGTGAGCAGAGGGGGAGGCTGTGTTTCCTCTAGCAGAGCTCCCGTCTCCGAAGCTGTTAGATCGTTTTTCTTTGTGTGAGAAGTGCACTTCTCCTGGGGGAAGGATGTTCTGAACTTCTCCCCCAATCTCTGCTACATCTCCCTACTGATTACCTGCCCACCACTACACAGGCACATCATCCTCCTCTCCTGTATTACCACCAAATGTGTCTATGAGCTGCTGGGGCATGACAAGTGCCAGGATGTCAGGAGATGGGGGCAGCAGCAGAGCGTTAGGCTGATTTCTAGATGAAAAGTGCTGGTGTGTGTGTATACTGTGTGTGTGTATACTATGTCTGTATACTGTGTGTATATTGTGGCTGTATACCGTGTGTGTGCCTGTGTGTATACTGTGTGTGTGTCCGTTTACTGTGTCTGTGTATACTGTGTCTGTATAACGTGTGTGTGTGTCTGTGTGTATACTGTGCGTGTCCGTGTCTGTATACTGTGTATGTGTATACTGTGTATAACGTGTGTATACTGTGTGCGTGTCTGTGTGTATACTGTGTGCGTGTCTGTGTGTATGTCTGTGTGTATACTGTGTGCGTGTCTGTGTGTATACTGTGTGCGTGTCTGTGTGTGTGTCTGTATACTGTGTGTATGTCTGTGTGTATACTTTGTCTGTATACTGTGTATGTGTCCGTGTTAGTATATTGTGTCTGTAAACAAAAGGTGACTCTCTGGGGGCTCTGCCATAGGGTGCCACTGTGGGGGCTCTGTCGTAAGGGGAGATTCTGATGTAAGGGGGGACTGACTCTGCGGACTGTGATGTATAGGGAGAATGTTGGGACTTTGGTGTAAGGGAGGACTGTGATGTGAGTGTGGCGCTAATCCCGACTGCTGTACTCTATATGTTTTGTTTGTTACTTACTCCTGACCCACGTACTCTGTACATTATACTGTACATAGACCTGACCAAGGTGTTGTCTCAAAAGTTGCTGGTTTTACTTAAAGGGATTGTAAAGTCTTGTTTTTTTATTTCTTTTTATATAACAAGCATGCTATACTTACCTTCTCTGTGCAGTTGGTTTTGCACAGAGCAGCCCAGATCCTCCTCTTCTCGGGTCCCTCTTCCCTGCTCCTGGCCCCTCCCTCCTATGGAGTGCCCCCACAGCATGCACCTTGCTGGGGGCCCCAAAATCTCCTATTGCCCGGGGGTGTCCCCATGAGTTGTCAGTCTGCCCCTGATTGTCATTAAGACACTAACTACACACAGTCACTGAATATAACTTACTGTAAACTTTCCAAGTACAAATGGTATATCTAATAGACAAACGGCTAAAATACAAGTAAAGCAGTGTCCTGGTGTACTAAAAAGTGAGGGTGTATTAGGTGATCACCAAAAAAAGGGTAGGAGGTTCCCATAATCCCTGAAACGTTGATCACCAAGTTCTCCTGCACCCTAGGTATAAGATTTATCTGATTTACTTGTTCGAGTTTAACTTCCTCCTAATTGTGTAATGCAGATTTGCAATGGCAGGTAGTATGGACTCCCATCCATGTGTCCATGGCAGTCTGCGGTTATGTGCCGAGAGCGCACTCATTGCTTGCTGCCAGCACATTGACTAAGCTGTCTCCAATGGTTCTTGGTCAAGGCTTCTGATCGGGAGCAAGAGCAATTGACTCCTAATGACACGACTCCCGTGAGAGCCACTTTCCTGACAAATGGACCCTGCGTGGCTCTGAAGCATTGCCGGATGTGTACTGTGTGAACATGTAAATAAAGCTTTGGACCCTTCAGAGGAATCCTTGGCGTGCTGATGACATGTCTACATTCAGATTCTCTGTGGTTTCCAGCCGGTGGTCATTACAGCATCCAGCATTTTTACAGCAATTTCCATGAAGGTGTGCAGAGGGAATATTGCAATTGGTCCTGTGAGAGCCAATCACATTGGTCACGTGATTAGGAAGTCAATTTGCTTCCATGCACCAAAGCCGATTTAAAGGGCACTGGGAGGTGGTGTGAAGGAGTTAAGCAGCCATAATGATTGTGTTTTATTTAAAAAAAAAAAAAAAAGCTGTTGAATAGAATATAGGTGTGCAAACCAAGTCTCAACAAGAAGTTCTAACTGTTCCTTGTTCTATCCTAAACAAAGATTGGCTTTAGTTACACATTGACAACGTGAATATTATCTGTTTGTGTTAATGTTTTGAAACCTTGTATCTATGTACAGCTTGTAAATATATAGAGTAAGCTTTCTGGTCTTTAGCATTACACAGTAGTAGTACCCAATCATTTCACCTTCTTAAAACAGGTCTATGGGTCAATTGCAATTCTAAGGTTAGCAATAGTCTCAGAAAAGCCACCTGAAATGTGATGTGTGATATGACTTCTGCCTGTTGGCTGTAGCTCCAGGACCCAATGGGTTTTTTTTTCCTGCAGATTACCCATGGACTACAGTGCCATATGCCCTATATTTTTCCCATCCTTTGGAAAACATATGCATCATGCAGGTTGCAAAGTGATACCTAGCAAGTTATAACTAAGCGATAAAAAGCACTTTGACCATATAAAACATTGTTATTGCCTCCTCGGGTAGTCCTAAACAGCACAGTCATGCCCCATGTCCCCATCATGGGGCATCATGCTCAGAAACATTACAATAGAGAATGCAGATGGAGAGGGGTTAAAGAAGGGTTTCACTCAACACTACGTAGTTGAGTACTGGTGTTGATAAAGGCTCTCAAGAATTATTGCAGAGGGAAAACTGGAGCTTATATTATAAAAAACCTGTCAAAACCTTCTGGTTTAGACAGAAAATATGTTTTCCTTACTACTATTCCTTACGCCCCTTTCACACAGGCTGTCCGATCAGGTCCGCCTATCAGTTTTTCAGGTGGACCTGATTAAACCTTGCATGCTCCCCTATGGAGCGGCAGACGTCAGCAGTGACATGTCCACTGACATCTGCTGCTATGCGATCTGATCCTGTCCACCAAATCCAGAAGGATGGTGGTCCTATTGTCCATCCATCTGGTGGACCGGATGAAAAACAGACAGGCGGTCCATTTTCCCCATAGAGGACAGTGGGATTGTGTCCATCTCGGCTCTGCAGACCTCAACGGAGACAGGCCTGTCTTCAGTGGAGCGATCCCTCACTGCAAGCGGAGTCTACCAAATGGAGGCGCCCATGTGACAGGGGGCACCTTCTCAGGCTGTACTGTTGCAAAAGACACATGAAATAGATTGGGCTGCACATGGCTACTAAGGCAACTGTGTCAATCAGCAAGATGTGAGATGCATTTTACAAATGTGTGCCACATGTAAGTACAAACACATGAATTATTCAAAGATATTGGTATAAAAAAATTCAAACAAACCTTGCATGACTGGAAATGGACTTGAAATCATGGGGCTAGGAGATTCTGAAATGACAAACATTGACAGGGCTCTCAATCCAGCTTTACTGTGTTATTATTATATAAAACTGCTAACATAACCTACACAGCAGTGTGGTGAACACAAAGGATTGCATAGCAGCTGCACGACTGCAATGGCTTCTAAGATTTTGAGAACCCCGTCTTTGAAGTTTACAGTTTAACCGTCTATGTATGTGAAAAGAAATACAGAATACTTTATTAATCCCAAAGGGAAATTGGGATAGATGGGGGAGGAAAGAGGGAGGGTGGGGAGAGGTATTAGTTTTACAAGAAAGGGACAAGCTGGAGAGAGAGAGGAGGATAGAAACAAAGAAAGGGAGGGAAGATATAGGACAGGGGTGGGGGCCACATTTGGCCCGCGGAGCCCTCTGATGTGGCCCGTGACCTCCTTCTGTGGGATGGCAGATTGGCAAGCCCAGATCATGGGTTGCAGACCCGCCATCCCAGAGCATCTCTGTTGTTAATGAAGCTGGCAGAGCAAGCAGCTGTGGAGCAGAGCTGTATAAGCTGATGCTTCCTGTCAACCCGCCTGCTCTGCTCATTGTGCCCCACAACTGGTTGCCAAGTCGCTTAAGTGGCCTTCGCACTTCAAAAGGTTGGGCACCCCTGATATAGGAAGAATGGACAGGCTGGAGAGAGAAAAAGAAGAACAGGGAAGTAAGAGAGAGATAGGAAGAGTTGAGAAGCAGGAGATACAATAAAAGTGAGAGGGGGAAAAAGGGGGGGGGAGAGAGGGGGAGGGGGGAGAGAGAGGGGGAGGGGGGGAGAGAGGGGGTGAGGGGGAAGAGAGAAAAGGGGGGAGGGAGAGAGGAGGAGAGAGGGGGGAGGGAGGGGAGAGAGAGGGTGGAGAGAGGGTGGAGGGAGAGGGGGGGGAGAGAGAGAGAAGGGGGAGGGAGAGAGAGAGAGAGAGAGAGAGAAGGGGGAGGGAGAGAGAGAGAAGGGGGAGGGAGAGAGAGAGAAGGGGGAGGGATGGAGAGAGAGAGAGAGGGAGAAGGGGGAGGGATGGAGAGAGAGAGAGAATGGGGGGAGAGAGAAATGAGGGGAGGGAGAGAGAAGGGGCGGGGAGAGAGAGAAGGGGGGGAGAGAAGGGGGGAGGGGGAGAGAGAGGAGGGATGGGGAGAGAGAGGGTGCAGGGAGAGGGAGAGAGAGAGAGAAGGGGGAGGGAGAGAGAAAAGAGGGGAGGGAGAGAGAGGGGGAGAGAGAGAGAGGGGGGAGAGAGAGAGGGGGAGGGAGAGAGAGAGAGGGGGAGGGGGAGAGAGAGAGGGGGAGGGGGAGAGAGAGAGAGAGGGGGTGGGTGGGAGAGAGAGATAGAGAGGGGGAGGAGAGATAGAGAGGGGGAGGAGAGATAGAGAGGGGGAGGAGAGAGAGAGAGAGAGAGAGGGGGGGGGGGGGAGAGAGAGAGGGGCTAGAGAGGGGGAAGTAGTATTTTGGCAGGTATTTTTTAAGCCACTCTTTCAACCAAGGTGCCCTAAAAGTTTCTTCAGGGGTGTCTTGGCAAAATGCCTACAAATTGCCAAAAGATTGTATATAAGCCAGTGGGTGGATCAAGCCTGCCTGCAAAGCCACAGGTTTTCATTGGGTACCTCCAGCATCCTACCAACCAATAAAGGAGGACGTCGGCCACCTGCACATGACCCTTGTGTGCCGCTCTCCATCACTACTGAGGTCACATTAGTTGTGTGAGGAAGAGAAACAGAGATATTTACTAAAACTGGTGCAGCTGTGCATAGTAACCAGTCAGCTTCTAACATCAGCTTGTCCAAATAATCTTTGACAATAAAACCTAGAAGTGGATTGGTTACTATTCAGTTTTAGTAAATCTCTCCCATTGGTATACTAGTCAGTACCAGTGTGCAAAGGTGTGTTTGCTTTGGAGGAATAAAATCACCTCTAATGTTGGGTGTCCTACGTGTGAGGATGTTGCTGTGTTATGTAAAACCATTATGTTTTGTTATGCAGAATTTTAAAGGGAGCCTTGACTGAAAAAAGATTGATAAACGCAGGTTTAAGCAAATGTTAAAAACTAGCCATAATTTTGTGCTCAACAGCATCACCCAGTGGTGTAATTTAGTATGATCCTTCAATTTAACTATACATGTACACACATTCAGGAATAACTTACCTTTCTGCCAACTTGCTCCTCCTCCGCTTCCTCCTCCTCCGGCCATATCGGACATCCCTGCACGAGTTCGACTTGAGCCAGCTGCAAACACAAAGTTACTAAAAACTTGACTGAGCACGGCATGTATGTCTACACAAAAAAAACTCATGCAAATGCAGAAATTCTACAGCCTTTCCTAGGAATAATTGTTAACTTTGTGCCCCTTGGCAAACACCGATGTGTCCACAACTTTACATCCAGTTTGTGGCAAATCCTCAGCTTGTCATATCTAAGGAAATCTGAACCTCCGGAAGTTCCGGTTGCCGTGGAGCGCACGCTACACCTGCGGACCCGGAAATAAGCTGATGCCTGTATTCTATCTATGACTCGTGAGTTATTCATGATAACAGCGTGGCTGCGTTTACATTAGCGGTACTTCACATGGTTCTTTATTTTTCTTTATCTCGGTATATGCACTCCCTTGGAATACTCTGAGAACTCTGTGGATGGAATACTTTTTACATCATCTCTATTTTTACAGATTAAAGCTGTGTCCGACCCCTGGACTGAAAAGCTGAGGGTCTAGCAACTCTGGTGAGTGGGGTTACCAGAGGGGATCATTGCCTTAAAGGCTCCTGTTTTCATCACATCCTGCTGAGAGCATCTAGCACTATTATATTGAACTTCACCTTGATATGCTAATCATATATATATATATATATATATATTATATGATCACTATTGTATAAGTTAAGCACTTTATTTATTAGCACTTTATTCCGCTTGCGCAGTTTTTTAATTTGTCATTCACTGTACCATACAGGCCTGGTTGGTGGAGTGCTGCAGATATAGTTGCTCTTTTGGAAGGTTCTACTCTCTCCACAGAGAAATGCTGGAGCTCTGTCAGAGTGACCATTGGGTTCTTGATCACCTCCCTAAGGCCCTTCTCCCTTAATTGCTCAGTTTGGTTGGGTAGCCCGCTTTGGAAGAGCCCTGGTGGTTCCAAACTTCTCATGTTTACAGATGATGGCGGCCACTGTGCTTATTGGGACCTTCAATGCTGCAGAAATGTTTCTGTAGCCTTCCCTAGATCTGTTCCTCGATACAATCCTGTCTCAGAGGTCTACAGACAATTATTTGGACTTCATGGACTGTTCTCTGATATGCACTGTTAAGAGCCAGTTCACACAGGGGCGACTCAGATCCGACTTCAGGTCGCCCCTAGTCACCTTAAGTCGCGCTACATGTAAAAATCAATGTACGTGAATGAGAGCCGTCTTAATGCACACTACTGAAGTCGCTCCAACTTCAGAAAAGGTTCCTGTACTACTTCTATCGGATTTGTAGGCGACTGGTACCCATTGATTTCAATGGAGGTCGCCTCCAAGTCAGACTTCCGTCTATACAGAGGCAACTCTCACATAATTATCAGCTCTCAAAAGGGAACTCCACACTAAATTTATTTAAAAATTTGGCGTGGGTTCCCCCTCCGAGAGCATAACAGGCCCTTAGGTCAGGTATGGATTTTAAGGGGAACCCCCTACGCCGTGGGGGTCCCCCCCAGATGCATACCAGACCCTTATCCGAGCATGCTACCTGGCCAGCCGGGAAAGGGGGTGGGGATGAGCAAGCGCCCCCCTTAGCCGTACCAGGCCGCGTGCCCTCAACATGGGGGGGTGCGCGGCCCCCCCACCCCAAAGCACCTTGTCCCCATGTTGATGAGGACAAGGGCCTCTTCCCGACAACCCTGGCCGTTGGTTGTCGTGGTCTGTGGGCGGGGGGCTTATCGGAATCCATGAGCCCCCTTTAATAAGGGGGCCCCCAGATCCCGGCCCCCCACCCTATGTGAATGAGTATGAGGTACAATGTACCCCTACCCATTCACCTGTGGAAAAAAAAAACCACACAAGGGTTATAATAGTTTATTGCACAGCTCCGGGGGTCTTCTCGCCGGAATCCTCCGCTATCTTCTGCTAGCTCTTTTACTAGCGGAGGAGCCCGGCTTTCTTCTTCACCGCCGCCCTCTTCTTTCGACTTTGGGGGTCTTGTCCCCCTCTTCGGGGGTCTTGTCCCCCTCTTCGGTTCTTCTTGCCAGGCCACCGCGCCTTCTTCCAACTCTTTTACAAGCGGTGGCCCGTTCTTTTTTTTATTTTATTTGGCGTGGAGTTCCCCCTTGAGAGCTCATTTTCTGATTGGCCACGGCAAAAGTCGCCTGGCCTGGGGCAACTTAAAGTCGTGCTGTAAGTCGCCCCAAGTCGTGTTGATAAGTCGTGTCCAAGTTGCCTCCAAAAGTCGTGTTAAAAGTCGTGTTGCCCCTGTGTGAACCGGTTCTTACTGTGGGACCTTATATAGACAGGTGTGTGCCTTTCCAAGGCATGTCCAATCAAGTTGTAAAAACATCTCAAAGATGGAAACAGGGTGCACCTGAGCTCAATTTTGAGTGTCATGACAAAGGCTGTGAATACTTATGTGATTTTTTGTTTTTGTTTTTATTTTTAATAAATTTAAGACGATTTCAAAACAAACTTCTTTCACGTTGTCATTATGAGGTATTGTTTGTAGAATTTTGAGGAAAATAATGAATTTAATCAATTTTGGAAAAGGCTGTAACATTACGAAATGTAGAAAAAGTGAAGCACTGTGAATATTTTCCGGATGCACTGCAAAACTCAACATTACTTCCTTTACTTTACTATACTTGTTTATATCAAGTATAAAATTACCAGTGGAAATGGGAATTGCTTCATGCACCTACTCACCACTAGAATGCTGGGAATTGCTGTTCGCTTCCTCATAATTGTTGGGTTGCTTTGCTTCCATATCTTGGTTGAATATACTTTCTGGTAAGAAAAAATTGAACAAAAAATTGAATTTTTGTACTCATTAAAAAAAATACTTTCCTTGCAGTCCACTGAAGGATGCAGGAAGTCCTTTACCTTCAGGTTATGCTGCCAACCACATGAGGATTTAACACTCGTAAACAAAAAAAACTGTAGGCTAACCCAGGCCAGGCTAACTCCTCTTCCGTTTTGGAGCAAAGCAGTATAGAGAGCATTATCAAACACAGAAGGATGGAATAAGTGCACCATGATGGACTCCAAGAAAATGGTTTTATGGGGAGTGTAAAAATCCTATATTTCATTTACATTGAGGGACACATCAAGTCTTTCACCTTCAGGGTGTCCAAAAGCAGTCCCAACTGGAGAGTGGAAAAACAGCAAATAATTGCTAAAAGACCCAAGAAAACACAACATAGTACAGAAGACAAGGTGGCAGCCTTGCCCCCACCTTAATCCTGCAGAGGAGACAATGAAGAAGTTTAAGGGGAGGATATGCATACTCATCCCTATACCCGAATATAAACCTGTCCAGTTTTTTACTGGCCAGGAAATCTATACCCAGTCTCCCCTACCTGAAACACAGGTCCTAAAACACCTCCGGATCCCAAAACCACTCTTCCAGGTCAAGACGCTACTGGCTGAGGAAATCTTCCTGCCCATTGCTTACACCTGTAATGTATTCAACTGACCAGGCTGGAACTTCTGCTCAGGACAGAATCTGCCCTTAAGCTTTTGCTGAAGCAAGATATCTGGTTCCTCTCTGACAGTTACTGTTTGCCCCCCGCTGTGGTGTTGTCCGACTGAATCCAGATCGGATAACCCTCCAGCAAGGTGTTCCAATGGTGAATGCACAGCCAAACTTCACAAAACTCCAGGATGTTTATTGGGACACAAGGTGGCCAGAACTTTTCACAAGCCCAACAAGATGGCCTTTAGAAGAACACAATAGGGTTAACACTGGAGCCATCACCTTGGTGAACACATGCGGTGCAGGGGAGAGGCCTCAAAATAGGGCCACACACAGATAGTGAGCTTAGAACCCACTGATGGGCTGAAAAAATGGGCATGCACATGGAAGTAAGAAACTTTGATGTCCACAGAAGCCAGAACATCTCCCTAGGACAGATCCTAGTGGAATATATGCCAGATCCCATCTGGAATTTTTTGATTGTAAACAAAACAGAGCTTGAGATCCAAAATGGGGAAAATGTCCCTTTTCAGTTTGGAACAGTAAACTTGTTGGGAGCAAAACCGGTATGCCGCACACTGAGACCTAAAAGGTCTGATAGTCTGTGCATAAACACAAAAAAGGTTGGAAGCAGTAGAATAAGAAGGGGTTAGGGCGCAAAACTCAAGTTTGTACCCCAGAAACACCACCTCTTATACCCAAGCATCCATAATGCAGGCTGTGCAAGAGTCAGCAAAGGTTGACAGAAGTCGCCCCAGTTTGAAAAGTGGAGGCTCACCTTCAGAGGAAGGCTTATCTGAGGATTTGGCAGACTTGGAATATAAGACTTTGCAGATGGATTGGGAGCTTGGAGGCTCTCAAGCCTGAAATCAAGGGAATGGACAAATGAAAAATAGGTTTCTAACATGACCTTACACCTAGGTTCACACTTGTGCGATGCGGGAATCAGCGCGACTGCAAGCAGTTCACACTGCCCTCTGCAGGAGGGTTACCGTGCCACAGTATATCTGCGTGGGGCAGTCCAGAAGGGGTTAAAGTGACACTAAAAACTAAAGAAATAAAATCTATTTAACTGTGTATTCTCAAAAAGTACCTTTTGTTTTCAGCCGCCTTCAAATCTCTGAATTCCTTTTTTGCTATAAATATAAACATTTTTATATATAAAATAGGACATTTTTTTCCTTTTTTTGCTGCTGTGATCTGACTTACTTTTAAAGAGTGCCTACATTTATTGTCCATGATCTCACTGTATATAGTTACATACAGTCATACATATCTTGCTCGCTCCTGAGATGGATTTGGAACTATGTATTATGGGATTTGTAGTACACATGACTGCACTGCTCATTCTAAACAACAGAAAAGAAAAATGAGAGTTTCAGGAGCTCCCAGTGGGTATTACAAGGAGGCAGAAAAGCACAGTAAGAAACAATTTCATGAAAAATAAATTCCTCTTCTGGGGTCCCTCAGCAGTGCTGGTGGCTCCTCCCTGCATCGAGTGTCCTCGTTGGAGAAGCTCTCTCCTTGGTGATCACCCGTGCAGGCGATCTCCCGAGTCCTACATCTGTGTCCATTCTCACAGAAAGCAGAATTCGGCCCCCGATCCCATGCCCCGCGTCATTGGATTTGATTGACTGCAGCAGGAGCCAATGGCTGTGCTGTTGTCAATCTATCCAATCAGGATACGAGACACCAGCTAGAGCTCGTTCACGGACGGACGATGACAGCGTTCTGGTAATTAAACCGGGGGGGGGGGGGGGTTTGGGGGCTACAGCACTACAAAAGGTTTTTCACCCTAATGCACAGAATGCATTAAGGAGAAAAACCATGAGAGCTTACAACCACTTTAACCACTTGCTGACCACTGCAAGCCGATATACGTCAGCACAATGGCAGCGGTGGGCAAATGGGCATACCTGTACGTCTCCATTAACTTGATGTGCGCGGGCTCGATGTCCACTGGTGTCCCGGCGATCATGTCATGGAGCCGCAGAACAGGGAGATGCCTATGTAAACAAGGCATTTCTCAGTTCTGCCTTGTGACATGGCAGAGATCACTGCTCCCTGTCATGGGGAGCAGTGATTGCTGTCATGTGAGTGGAAGGCCACCCCCCCAGTTAGAATCACTCCCTGGGACACACTTAACCCCTTGATCGCCCCTAGTGTTTAACCCCTTCCCTGCCAGTGTCATTTACACAATAATCACTGCATTATAGCACTGAATGCTGTATAAATGACAATGGTCCCAAAATAGTGTCAAAAGTGTCCGGTGTGTCCGCCATAATAAAAATCGCAGATTGTCGCCATTACTAATAAAAAAAATAATAATAAAAACGCCATAAAACTATCCCCTATTTTTAAGGCGCTATAACTTTTGTGCAAACCAACCAATATACTCTTATTGAAATTTTTTTTTACCAAAAATATGTAGAAGAATACATATAGGCCTAAACTGAGGAAAAACTATGTTTTTTTAATATATTTTTGGGAGATATTTATTATAGAAAAAAGTTAAAAAAATATTGCTTTTTTTTTTCTTCAAAATTGTCGTTGTTTATAGCACAAAAAATAAAATCAAATACCACCAAAAGAAAGCTCTATTTGTGGGGAAAAAAGGATGTCAATTTTGTTTTGGGCGCAACGTCATACGATCGCACAATTGTCAGTTAAAGCGACGCAGTGCCGAATCGCAAAAAGTGCTCTGGTCAAGAAGGAGGTAAAATCTTCCAGGGCTGAAGCAGTTAAGTACTTGTGACCCCCCCCCCCCCCCCCGACATGTAATTTTTTTTGGAGGGGGGGGGAGTGGGTACCTAGTTTTCACAGGTACCCAGCTCCCACTCCCTCTCCTGGCACAGCAGTGTCGAGCGGAAGTTCACCTCTCCCTCCCTGCAATCTTCTGGAACATGCCACAGGTCCCAGAAGATTGCCCGGCCATTCACAACGCGTACCGTGGCTCGCGCATGCACACTTGCAATGCCGGTGCCACAGAGAGGAGTTGAAGAGAAGTGAGGCTTCGGGCGGCCGCATCGGTGGACCGTGGGACAGGTGAGTGTGTTTATTAAAAGTCAGCAGCTACAATTTTTGTAGCTGCTGACTTTTAAATGGGTGGAACTTTGCTTTAATAATGTTATTAAGAGATTGGTCATTTCACTTTGTGATTAATAAAGTATTCTGAATCTGAAGAGCTGATCCCAAGAGACGTTGTCCCTTGAAGGCCAAACGGATAAAATGCTTCCTACAGCATTTTAGTGCCCTAAGCATATCCTCCAATATGAGGCACATGTGAGAGACAAGTTGGGAGACTTCCAGCAAATCTCCATCACAGCTAAAATTTACACCTGCTCTCTGCTACACATGCTTAATAAGCAACGCATCAACCTTGCCAAAGACAATCATCTTTTCTAAGCCCTTGTACACACGGTTGGAAATTCCGACAACAAAATCCGTCGGATTTTGTCCGAAACTTGTGTTGCATACACGCGGTCGGACAAAGTTGTCAGAAAATCTGATCGTACGTAACGTGATAACGTTATTTCGTTAGGACGGGATTACGTTCAGGCTAGTAGCCAATAGCTTTGGTCTAGGAATTTGATCTGAGCATGCGTGGCACGTTGTCCGATGGGAATTCTCTACACACAATCGGACCGATCGGATCATGTTGTCGAAAAGTTTTATAGCCCAGCTCTAAAACTTTGTCCGTCGGATATTCTGACGGAAACAGTCCGATGGAGCCCACACACTGTCGGATTATCAGACAACATGGTCCGATCGGACATTTTACATCAGATTTTCTGACCGTGTGTACAAGGGCTTAGAGATTTAGCCTAGTCAGACATGGTTTACAAAGTCACAGCCAGGATCGGGTGTAGAGCAGCCACAACAGAGCTTTATAGAGGGCTTTCAACCGCTTCTTGATTGGGTCCTTAAAGATAGAAAATGCTTTGTTAAGGAGAGATACAGCCAAATCCACAGTGGGAACTGACCATTTCTGAACAAAATCCTCACAAAAAGCTAATAAGCAATTGAGAGAGCAAAAAACCTATCAGGGTGCTTCAGATACTAACATCAGAAGACATGATGAAGATGTTAGCACCATTTGTAAGCATGCAGCAAGCAGCCCCCGAGCTGTTAGCAGAAAGTGAGCTGAGGGCACCTAGTACAGTGGCACTGTCCCCTTTGTGTCTGGATTTAGACATGTTGCGGCTGTTATGTGGTAAGGCAGTATATAGACTAAAGAAGGTAATGCCCCAAGTACTCACAAAAGCCATAGAGTTGGTGGCAGGTGAAAGTTGGATAGCTGGAAGTGACTTAATTCTCTGTAGGCAGGCATTAAAAACAGATTGATGATTGGAGTTCTACACGGCTGTCTGCAAGCAGTAGCAGGAGCGAGATGATTTTCCGATGCTGTATGGCGAGAAAGAGTGCAGGAGTGTGTGTATGACATTACACCAAGCAGATGACATCAGAACTCCCACGGCATTAGCCCACCCCACAACAAAAACAGCCAGGAACAGAGAATAATGGCGCCCAGCAATAGATAAAAATCAGGTAGCTCTCAGTGCTTTGGCTGACTACCCTACTAACTTGGTGAGTCTTCAGAGACAAAGCAAGTGCTGAGGCAATGCAGGTGGCTTTAGACCTGTGATCTGCTCCCTTTACCATAGTCTGGAAAATGTCCAACATGGAACCCAGTGCCTGAAGGTCAGAGGGGTCTAAATGCAGCACTCTTAAAAGGCTGAGGATGGACCATACCAGCCAGTTACTGATGAAAGGGGAAACCTTTAGCAGCAGCGTAGAGAAAAGTGTTGTTTGAAGGAAAACAAAACAGCTAAAGAGACAACGTCCCTTCTTCAAAACCAGCAACAAAGCGGAGGCATGCTAGTTGTAGAATGGGTTGGCTGGCTTACAGTTTTTTGTTTGACAGTGTCCAATCCTCCTGTGTCCCTCAATGGACAAGAAAAAAAACATCCTTCCTACAAACAATTCTTTTTGAGAAACGTTAAATACAAGGAAATGTTGAGTACACTCAGCAAATACAAACTCGTAAATGATATCTGTTATAATTAAGTGCAAGCATATAAGTGCAAGCATAGATTCTGTTTTTTAAAATGTTCTTGCCTGTGATTGGGTATTCTTTGCAAAGTGATGCTTTACCTAATTTCCTAATTGCTGGAGCAACTGCAAAGTGCACAGTCTACTTGCCTTTAGTATATCAACTGTATGTTGTCCCTGTACCTGTGGAAGTTTCTCTCACATTCTAAACACATATATGATAAACCATGGGCGTCCGCAGAACTTTTTTCAAGGGGGTCATCATTTTAAGGTCACCCATGCTCCACCCCTTTTTGACAATGTCATTAAGGGGAGGGGCTTAGTCATTATCACAAATAGCGAGGGCATGTGCTCATAATATGCAGCCTCACTGTGCCCATCATACGCGGCCTTACTGTGCACATTAAATGCAGCCTGTACAGTATGGCGGGTGTACAGTATGTGTATATAGGGGGGTGGTTGGTATTTGTATATATAGGAAGGAAGGTGGGTGTATATAGCTGTATATAGGATAGATGATATATAGCTGTACTCTGTGATGGAGAAGGGTCTCTATATACAGGAGGGAAGGTGGGTATATATACAGCTATATATACACTCACCTTACAACCTGTAAATAGACACCTTCCTCCATCATCACTGACGGCAGATATATATCATCTGTCCTGTATACAGCTATATACACCCACCTTCCTATATATACACGAAGACCATCCACCCCCCCCCCCCCCCCCCCATATACACATACTGTACAAACACCCACCTTCCTTCCTGTATTGCTCCATCATCACTGACTGCAGATATACATCATCTGTCCTGTATATAGCTATATACACAGGACAGATGATGTATAGCTGCAGTGATGATGGAAGATTACAGGAAGGAAGGTGGGTGTATATAACTGTATACAGGGCAGGACACAGGATATGATCTTTCCAGCAATAGCTGTTCCACTTCCAACTTTCCAATATATATTATGTTCCTCCTAATGCAACTGCTGTTACCTGTGGTTTTTCACTGTTGAAAGGTATGCCATTTGACTTTAGGATTTCCTGTTATGAATCCTAGGCAGCAATGAGTCCTCCTTGCTTGCTCCTCCTCCAGTCCTCCATAAGCCCTTGTACACACGGTCGGACATTCTGACAACCAAATCCGTTGGATTTTGTCCGACGGATTTTGTCTGAAACTGTTGCATACACACGGTCGGACAAAGTTGTCGGAAAATCCGATTGTACATAACGTGATGATGTTATTTAGTTACGACGGGACTATGTTCAGGCTAGTAGCCAATAGCTTTGGTCTAGGAATTTGATCTGAGCATGCGTGGCACTTTGTCCGTCGGAGTAGGCTACACATGATTGGAGTATGTCCGATTGAAGCATGTTGTCGGAAAATTTTATAGAATTTTTATTGGAAAACTTGGTCCGTCGGATATTCCGACAGAAACAGTCCGATGGAGACAACACACAGTCAGATTATCCGACAATACGGTCCAATCGGACACATTCCGTCGGAATCTCCGACCGTGTGTACAAGGGCTTAGAGTTCCTACACCACGCCAGTCCACTTGAGCGGGCGTTGAAGCCGGATCTATATCTGTACAGGGACTGGAGGCTGAAGCCAAGCGATCACATCGGATGATCGTCGGTGAGGGAGGGAGCGGGTTGGACGATCAGAAAGCAGTAGTCACTTAGAGTCTGCGGTGGCCGCTGCAGACCCTTGCTGCTCACCTACCTGCGGACGCCCATGTGGTAAACCTCAACACAAACTGTACTTTCAGCTTCAGAAAATCACAGGCTCAGTTTAAAACAGATGTCCAGGCAAGCTGTTGAATACATATTTAAAACACATGAGTCTTACCTACCAAAAAAGGTATTAAGGTTTATTCAGCCAGTCCTAAGATTCAAGCACCTCTGCCCCACTGCAAAGCCAAGAAGGTGACGCACCTGGCTGAGCAATACAGCTTCCAGTGCTACCTCCATCTTGCTCGATAGACAATCACCTTTATAAGCTCTAAACAAGAAGAGAGTAGAAGGACCAGGGAGATAAGCCCAGGACTTGAAAACACCAAAGTGAACTGAACTTGGCTACAAAGTGTGGTAGAGTGATGGCAAGAATGACTGGAAAAAAAAAGAGTGGCTGCCTTGCTTCATCTCGCCATGTGATTTATGTGATCGATAAAGACCTCTGAAGTGAACACTTTGGAGGGGACCAGCTATTTTGTCTGAAGGCTGAACAGATTTAGAAATTCTTTTGTAGGTAAAACAGTGAATATATATTTTGTCTATTTAAATGTTTGCTTCGGAGTTGCATTTAAATATACTGTTAAAATACGTACATGTGAGCCGCTTTTGCTTCCAAAGTATTTGTTCATCATCACACTGAGGTTATTCCTATATTCTTGATTTCTATAGAGATCGCCCTATGACTCATGTCATCCTGGCCTTGGTTTCTTGCATTTGGCATGCGTTTGGAACCATTGTCAAAGGCAGGTCATTAAAATTCTTTTGACTCGGCAGTTTATGGCTGCAGTTGACCTTCTAACTTCAGCTTGTTCAATTAAGCCTTGACAAAAAAAAACCTAGAAGCTGATTGGTTTCTATGAAGAGCTGCACCAGATTTTGAATTCTCCGGTTTTAGTAAATCAACCCCACTGCGTTTGACTAGAACAGCCATCAATATGAACTCTTAGCCCGATAGCCTTGAGCAATGCAATAGAATTGGACATGTTATCCCCTCTGTCAGTCTGAGATCTGCTGTGACAATTATGACAAGCTAATATAAAAATGTTAGATACCTACAATTGATTTCATTTAAAATGTAATTTATTATTTTATTGGGTACATTACGTGACTAAGCAACATCTTCTTAGAATTCAGCTTCTCCCCGAACCCCTCCTACAGTGTGCATGACTGTGCTAAACAAATTAGATAGCAAGCTATTTAAAGGGATTGTAAACCTTCATGTTTTTTCACCTTAATACATCCTATGCATCAAGAAAAAACTTCCAACACTGACCAGCCCCCCAGTATTACTCACCTGAGCCCGTTCGTTCCCACGCCGGAGACACGCTCACCCTCTCCCCCCGTTGTCTCTCCTCCTAATTGGATAGATTGATAGCAGCGCAGCCATTGGCTCCCAATGCTGTCAATCAAATCCAATGACGCAAGCGTCGGGCCGAGTCTGGCATTCTGTGACAATGGATGCAAAAGCTGGACTCGGGAGCGCACCCGCCCGGGGACCACCCAAGGCGAGCACTTCTCCTAGGCTAATTCGCGATGCGGGGAGGAGCCGCGATCACCGTTGGAGGACCCCAGAAGATGAGGAACAGGGGCCAAGCAGCTAGGGACGGGTGCGGAGATCCCTGAACTAACCTTGCATGGTTAATAAAGCTGATTAGAATCTCTGCTCCCTCATCCTGTAAGCATGATCCTTGTTAGTACATGTGCATACAGGACACCTGATTGGCCCTCAGTGCTGCCCCTCCCTCTCCCTGTTTGCAGAGATGATTACAAAATCAATTCACATTTGAATATTTAAAGTGTTACTAAACCCAGGACCCTGCATTCACTATACATACGTGGTTTACGACAGTACACAGATATGCAATTATTTTAGTAAAAATGAACTGCTAAATACCTTTTCTCATCAGCAGTATATAGCAGTCTTGTGACTTCTATCAGTGTCTGGTTAAAACTTGTAGGAGGCATTTTCATTCTCCTCCGACTGTCCTAGGAGGCTGCAGACCCCCTAACCCTCTGGACAGGGCCGATTGGCCCTGTGCTGATCGCATGCACCCTTCCAAGAAAGAAAAAAAACTCTCAAGCAACACACACCAAACTGAGCATGTGCAGCTCGCCCCCCAAGGCTCTGTTTTATCAGGAAATGGTTTGGGAGGGTCAGAGAAGACAGGATCAAACTGCCTTTTTACACAATGCAGAGGATTAACCCCTTAGGTTCCACAGTGAATATAACAAGCCTGTTTTACTGCATAGATAGACTGATTTTACTGTTGTGGGTTTAGTAACACTTTAATGTTGTTTTAAACAAATACAGAGCTGCATTCGCTGGTGTTTTCATATCTGCCAGGCGTTCTAAGAAATAATCATAAAATATTGTTCAGTATGTGTGGAGGAAACTTTAACATCAAAGTCAATATTCAGCAATACAGATAACTGCCTTATTGGGAGGAAGGCCGGCAGCAGCCTTGGGGGATAGGGTTTAATAACAATACTCACTGAGAGGAGTGTGCAGTGCTACATGTTCCTGGTATGGAGTGTAATATTTGTACTGCTTGCCGCAGAATTCACACATATAATTACCGGTTTCTATGGAAGCAAAGAAAAACAATATCATTTTATATCACCTTTTGTTCATAGAGATGCCACTAATTCCAAGGTGGCACATGAAGTAAATAAAAATCCTTTGTCTTAAACCATTTCATTTTTCAAAAAGTCGTCCTCAACAGATGGTTCATTTGCTGCTCCCCAAAGAGAGTGAACATCTTCTGACCCCATTATTGACATTCTCGTGTGGATTGGGGGAGTTACATTTTAAATAAATACGGGCTATGGAAAACCCCATTTCGTATTCTTTTGAGACAAATTTCAGAAATTGCAAGAACAAATCAACCAAGACCTACAGTGCTGTGCAAAAGTTTTAGGCAATTGTGAAGAGATGCTATAAGATAAGAATGCTTTCAAAAACACATTGTTGAATTGTTTGTTTTTATCTATTTACAAAATACAAAGCGAGTGAACAGAATGTGAATCTAAATCAAATAATATTTGGTATGACCACCCTTTGACTTCAAACCAGCATCAAATCTTCTAGGTACACTTGCATACAGTTTTTGAAGGAACTCGGCAGGTAGGTTGTTCCAAACATCTTGGAGAACTAACCGCATATCTTCTCTGGATGTAGGCTGCCTCAGATCCTTCTGTTTCTTCATGTAATCTCAGACAGACTCGATGTTGAGATCGGGGCTCTGTGGGAGCCAAACGATCACTTCCAGGACTCCTTGTTGTTCTTTATGCTGAAGAAAGTTTTTAATGACATTGGCAGTATACTTGGGGTCTTCGTCCTGCTGCAGAACATATTTGTGGCTAATCACACTCCTCGCTGATCGTATGGCATGATGTATATGTATCTGCCTGTATTTCTCAGCACTGAGGACACCATTGATCGGGCAACCTTGAGGACCATAGACAAAGTGGTCAGCGAAGGAAAAAGACACACTTACTTCCCTTCAACAATGGAAGATGTCTAGCAGTGCCATCATCACACAACTGGCAGAAACCAGTAGGACCCAGGTACACCTATCTACTGGCCTACTGGAGAAGTCTGGCCAGAAGTGGTCTTTAATGGAAAAGCTGCATCCAAAAAGCCATGTGGAAACAAAGCTCCTATGCACAAAAACATAGGAACTGGGGTGCGGGAAAATGGCAGCAGGTGCTCTGTACTGTCAAAATTTGAAATATTTGGCTGTAGCAGGAGACAGTTTGTTCGTCGAAGGGCTTAGAGAGAAGTACAATAATGAGCTTCTGTAGGCAACAGTGAAGTATGGTGGAGGTTCCTCACAAGTTTGGGGCTTGTGTTGGAGATTTGGTCACGATCAATGGTATCCTTAATGCTGACAAATACAGGCAGATACTTATCCCACATGCAATACCATCAGGAAGTGATGTGTGATTGGCCCCAAATGTATTTTGCTGTTAGATGACGACCCCATACATGAAAAGATGTATTTGAGTCACCCTACATCCACAGAAATTCTGTGGTTAGTTCTTCAAGATGTTTTGATGGCAAAGGGTGGTTACACCAAATAATGATTTGATTTGGATTTCTCTTCTGTTCATTTACTCTACATTTTGTTAACTGACAAAAATAAACTATTAACACTTACATTTGTGAAAGCAAATTGATCATTTACAGCATTTTTAAACACTTGACTAAAACTTTTGTACAGTACTGTAGAGCACAATACTGGGCTTATTCAATAAACTGTACAAGAAGTAAAGCACTTAGTGCAAAGTGCAGCGATCCATGACAATCAGAATTCACATTACTGAAGCTACACCAGATAAACTCTGACCAGTCGGGTATTGGAAGAGTGATCTGCAATTTGCTCTTTGCAGTATTTTGCTGAATAAAAGCAACTCAAAGCCCAACTGAAGTATTACAAATTTTTCTCCCTTTATAGTCTTTTGCTTGGAAATATTTTGAAATATAATTTTCTCCCATCCAAAATGCTGTTTGCTGCTCTGTTCCCTCAAGTGCTCTGTGCTGGCAGAGCTGAGTAACAACCACACCTCCCATCACAAGGCTTGTACTGCAGAGAAGGAGTGTCAGGCCAGGTCTGTTACACAGTGCTGATTACTGACTGCGGTGGGGTCAACTCTGGTACCTATTAGACTGTACAGTCATATTTAGACACACTGCATAACTACTGTGATAGGAATGTGAAGGGAAGACTAGGAAAGTCAAAGTTGGTACATTGTCTACCTGACTACATTCTCATTTCTGATACAAAAAACACAGTCACTTCCAGTGCTAATAGGTCTTCCAGGGTGCGGAGTAATAGATGTCAAATAAAATGGTGGTGTGGAAGGTATATATGGCATCCAAAACTGTTTGCCTTCCTCTGGATCAACTGTGGGTAAAGGATTGTGTATATGGGATTGTAAGATTTTTTTTTCTTTTTCCCCTTTTATAGGTTAAACTAGATGGACTAGTGTCTTTTTCAACCAGACTATGTATAGTATCTCACAAAAGTGAGTACACCCTCCCAATTTTAAGGGGACAGCACATTTACACTGTTATACAAACTGTACACTCACTACTTTACATTATAGCAAAGGGGTTGATTTACTGAAGGCAAATAGACTGTGCACTTTGCAAAACAGTTGCCCTCTGCAAGCGCAGTTGCTGCTGAGCTTAGTAAATTAGGTAAAACTTCACTTTGCAAAGAATACCCAATCACATACAAGGAAAAAATAATAATGCATTTTTGCTTGTACATGATTGGATGAGGGAAGTCAGCAAGGCTTCTGCTCATTTACTAAGCTCTGGAGCAACTGCACTTTGCAAAGTGCATAGTCTATTTGCCTTTAGTAAATCAACCCCAAAGTGTAATTTCTTCAGTGTTGTCACATGAAAACGATATAATACAAAGATATAAGATACAAAAATGTGAGGGGTGTACTCACTTTTGTGAGATACTGTAATTATGTAATGAGACCATGCCGCAACTACCGATTGGTACACATTTGCAGTGGGGTAGCTCAATGTAAAAAGGAGAAAAAAGAAAATGTGTTCAGGAGATGGCAGTACCACCTGCTGAACACCTGTAAACCACCTCTGCTTGTTTTAATTTACTGTCTGACGTCTTCACACCTCTACTGCCTGACATGATGTTACTTACTGCATTGTCTAAAGCAGTGATTCTCAACTAGGGTTCCTCCAGGGGTTGCTAGGGGTTCTTTCAACATTGAGCAATTTCTGCCTCTCCGATAAGTTCCCAATGAGACCATTGATCCTTTTATCTATCTGTAAGGACCATTCTTCCCACTGACCATCACACTAATGTATCATGAGTTGTAGATTTCAAATTTTTAGCAGGGGTTCCCTGAGACCGGAGAACGATTTCAAGGGTTCTTCTGCGTTGAAAAGGTTGAGAAAAGCTGGTCTAAAGGGTGCAGCAAAGTCATGTAGGAGAAAGACCTAAAAACAATCTGTCAGATCCTCCAGGAAAGGGGATTTTAATGAACATTTCAAATGAAATAAATTACATTTTGAAAACACATTTTGGGCAAAAATGTTTAGCATCAGATACCTTGCATGAAACTAATGAATACAATTAAAAAAATGTCAGGTTCACTTTAAAGCCTGCCATGGCCTGGTCACTGAATGATTTCTCACTGGCCATAGCACAGTAGAGTATGTCACAGACAAATGGAATTTTTTTTTTATATATACATATATATTTAAGTGCAGTTTAGGAACACAAAGCACTACAATTGGGCAAAGGAGGAGACAATTAAAATTTGACAGACTGCTTTCATCTCCACCTCCTCCTTCGTAGCTCCAAAAGTTGATCAAATTATAAATTAGTGATGAGCAACCATACTAGGGCTTAACATTTTCTCTTCTTTGTCCATTCAGTTTTGTAAAATGAAAGTACAATAATATTTGAAAAAAAAACGCAAGTATTTTGCTTACGGAGAGCCAGCCTACTGCTGGAAAGGGAACCGTATTGTGAACTGAAAATTTTTCCCCAATCATGCAGATTATCCATTGGTAAGGTGTTATCGTTATTTTCGGCGAGCGAGACAGTTATGTGCCTTAATAACAACAAGCATCTCTTTTGGAAAGGATAAAAAGGAAAATTAAATGGTATGTCTGTGAAAAACAACTAAAAATAAATAAATAAAACATTAAAGTGGTTGTACACTTTTGAAATAAAAAATTAACAAAGTATATTCCTCTATAGTGTGTACTTGCCTGGCACCTAGTGTGATTTCTGTCTGTTCTATGACACCACAGAATACCAGGAGATGGGATGACCCCCCCCCCCCCCTCTTCCAGCACACAAGTGGTGAGTGACAGCTTTGGCTGTGCATGTTTCCCTACGAGACTGTGTAGAGGGAGGGAGGGAGAGTTTGTGCTTTTCCTTCACTCAGGTTTCAGATTACACCCAGCTCCTTGTTCTATGTTGTGCAGTGTGGAACTTAGAGGCGATCGGGTCCTTTCTCCTGTTAGGTATGGAGACGAGTGAGGGGAAGATGGCCCCCACCCGTCACCATACCATTGCAAGGTGGAAGCAAAGTCAAAACCTCACTTCTGCCCAGAGCTCTTAAAGCTATTTTTTAATTTATTTTTATTGCATTTTAGTATCCCCTTCTTCAGCAGGCGGTCCGGTTTTGGTCAAAACTTCACTTTCACCCATAGCTCTTCAAGGGCCATTGTTTTATTTATTTATTTTTCCAAATGACAATTTTTTATTTTTTTTTATTGCATTTTAGTGTAAATATGAGATCTGAGGTCTTTTTGACCCCAGATCTCATATTCAAGAGGTCCTGTCATGCTTTTTTTTTTCTATTACAAGGGGTGTTTACATTCCTTGTAACAGGAATAGAAGTGACAATTTATTTTTTTAAAGAACAGTGTAAAAATAAAAAATAAAAGGTAAAATAAATAATAAAAAAATAAAATAAATTTAAACGCGACCCGTCCTACCGAGCTCAAGTGCAGAAGCGAGCGCATACGTGAATAGCACCCACATATGAAAATAGTGTTCAAACCACACATGAGACATCACTGCGATCGTTAGAGTGAGAGCAATAATTCTAGCCCTAGATCTCCTCTGTAACTCAAAACAGGCAACCTGTCAAATTTCTTAAACGTTGCCTATGGAGATTTTTTAAGGGTAAATGTTTGTCGCCATTCCACAAGCAGGTGCAATTTTGAAGCGTGACATGTTGGGTATCAATTTACTCTACGTTAACATTATCTTTCACAAAAAATTGTGCTAACTTTAATGTTGTCTAATTTTTTGATTTAAAAAAAGTGTATTTTTTCCAAAAAAAGTGCGCTTGAAAGACCACTGCGCAAAGTGTGATAGAAAGTATTGCACGACCACCATTTTATTCTCTAGGGTGTTAAAAAAAATGATATATAATGTTTGGGGGTTCTGAGTAATTTTCTAGCAAAAAACTAAAATGTTTTTAACGTGTAAACACCAAATCTCAGAAAGAGGCTCGGGGCTTAAGTGGTTAAGCACAAAATACTTGTTCACCTATTTCATTTTTGTGATATTGAGTCTTATTTATGAAAGGCAAATCCACTTTGCACTACAAGTGCACTTGGAAGTGCAGTCGCTGTAGATCCAAGGGGGACATGCAAGGAAAATAAAAAAAACTGCATTTTAGGTTGCACGATAAAATCAGCAGAGCTTCCACTCATTTCAGATCTACCCCTTAGATTTACAGCGACTGCACTTCCAAGTGTACTTGCAGTGCAAAGTGGATTTGCCTTTCGTAAATATGTAACATGTCTCACTTGATTGTTGCAATTTTTGTTTTTGTTTATCATAAGCAGAGTTTATTTTCAATTTTTTTTTACCACTGTGTTGCCATTACTGCCATGAGGGTAAGTTCTTAGGAAAACCTAGGTGTAGAATTTTTTATTTTCACATGAAATGTTTATTTAAACAATTCAGTCCCTATAAATCCATATTATAAGTCAAAGCTCCATTTTTTTTGCCAACCAGTTTATAAACAGCCGCAATACCATGCTATTTTAAGAAGTAGATATGTTGCTGGTTTGTATTCCTGAATTACTTTTTACACACAAAAGAATATACAGATAACTTAATACATCATGTAAGCTGGTCTGTGCAAAAAAAAAGCTTTTGCAAATTTAGATGAAAAAAAAAATCTAAAACTTAACAAAAACTATGTGTTATGTTTTCTAAATTGATGTTAAATTCTGCTACAAAAAAAGCTTTTACTCCATGCTAAAATTTGAGAAGTCTTTTCAAAAATAAAGAACGACAAAGACAATAAAACATTGCTGTTCATGTTTTAAACAAATAGAAATAAAATCAAAGCAGAGGTTCTAACTTTTCCCATTCATTTTAAATAAAAAATTAAATAAAAATCTTTCTTGGTGCCGCCAGAACAGGAAGTGAAGGTAAATCACCCCCATAAAAGATAAAAACCATCAAATAAAATAAATACTTATCACTAAAAACTGCATAAAGAACACAGCTCCAGTAAAATAACTGGAGTCAATTTTTGGCATAAAGCAAAACACATAATTTAGCCAATGTACAAGTCTGTAGAATGGGCAGACTCCAAGATACAAACAGACATACACTTACATATCAACAAATACAAATATATTTTTAAGGTGTATAAATCTGTATATCCTTAGCCGGCTGTTATGTATAATAATATGGCGCTCTAAAGTTATGTACAGTATGTTTTATGCTTTCCAATAATGCTTTTTAGTAATGTATTTTAAATAAAATAAAATGTCCCTCTAAAATACAAAAAGAAAAAGAAAGAGAAAAAAAAAAGAAAAATAAATACAAATGAGGTGGGAAATATATAGGAAAATCCCACTTTTGTGAAACATACTTGGACCAAGTTTGACAAATGGTTCAAGGTCCTCTTCTTTTCCGTCGCCTGATGTAACCATCATATGGATATAGGTGTCTAAAAAAACAGAATGATAAAAAAAAGAAAAAAAATAGAACTATATAAAATGTGTCAAATATGTTCTGAAAAAAATAACAAATATGAACACATGAAAAAAGAAAATAAATGGAAAATAAACTGCCGCCAATGACAGGGCGCGCCCCTAAGGTTGAAGTGACACTGTCATACTTTTTCCCTTCCCAAGTTATATAAATGTTTGAACAAATGGGTCAAAAATAGTGTAATAAGACCAAGGGTGCTGAGAATTCTGGGGGTTAAGTCTAATATTTTTGTCAGAGTTTAGGATGCAATTTTCTAAATGATAAGCCTTCAGCAATGATTAGCGATTTTTCCAGTGCTTCCAAACCTCCCAAAACACATACAATCTCTTTTTACTAAGTTAAGCCTGATTTATTGTTTTTAAACGATGTGGCCTGCGATAAAATGCTGTTACCCACTGCAACAAATCAGAGTTCAGCTTTCATATACTAAACTGCAACAGTGAAAAACTAAAATTTCACGGATTCTCATAGGCAGCCGACTTGGTCTTCAAAAACCAATCCCCCTATTAACATGACCTCATCCATTCCATGTGCAGTGCAACTTAAAGCCACATGATGGCAGTAGATGCCGAGATTGTATGGCAGTAAGGCATCACAATGCTGAGCCTTAGCAGCTATGTTGCCCATAGCAATTAGACATCCTAATTTATGATTGTATAGCATTTAGGGAAAATAAAGTGAATCAGACTGGTTGCGATGGCCAACAAGATTTGCTTGTTTTTCTGACGCTTTCATATGGCACAATATTTCTGTGGGAAACTTATGTTACTTAAACATAATCAACACAGCACGCATGAAAACTGTGCAACTACTAATCAAAAAAAATAAAATAAATCTAATTAATATAATCACAATCACCTACAGTTCCTGCCACCAGTAATGCACATCCTACATTGAAAGACTTGGGTCTAAAGCTTTAAATAACTATAATTTTACTAGCTTATTTTAAAAATTAAAACAATATCAACAAAAAATAAAAATAAATAAATGCACCTTTTAAATCGAATTAATAACGGGAGGGAAGGAGAACAAAGTGGGATGCTTTACCACTATGACACACATGCACCAGTAAAGTGTTGCATATACCTAATGAGATCAACCCCAAAACAAAAAAAATATATTATTATAGCTATACAAGTATGCCACATACAGTGAGTGAAAAAAAAAAGTATTTGATCCCCTGCTGATTTTGTACGTTTACCCAATGATAAAGAAATGATCAGTCTATCATTTTAATAGTAGGTTTATTTTAACAGCGAGAAACAGAATAACAAAAATATCCAGAAAAATGCATTTAAAAAAAAAAAAGTTATATTTTGATTTGCATGTTAATGAGTGACATAAGTACGGTATTTAAACCCTTATCAATCAGCAAGATTTCTGACTCCCAGGTGTCTTCTTAAAGGAATTGCTCCTAATCTCAGATTGTTACCTGTATAAAAGCCACTTGTCCACAGAAGCAATCAATCAGATTCCAACCTCTCCACCATGGCCAAGACAAAACAGCTGCCCAAGGATGTCAGAGACAAGATTGTAGACCTACACAAGGCTGGAATGGGCTACAAGACCATCGCTAAGCAGCTTGGTGAGAGGGTGACAACAGTTGGTGCAATTATTCGCAAATGGAAGAAACACAAAATAACTGTCAATTTTACTCGGTCTGGGGCTCCATGCAAGATCTCACCTTGTTGAGTTTCAATGATCATGAGAATGGTGAGGAATCAGCCCAGAACTTCACGGGGTAATCTTGCCAATGACCTCAAGGCAGCTGGGACCATAGTCACCAAGAAAACAAGTGGTAACACACTACGCCGTGAAGGACTGAAATCCTGCAAGCGCCCACAAGGGCCCGTCTGAAGTTTGCTAATGAACATCTGAATGATTCAGAGGAGAACTGGGTGAAAGTGTTGTGGTCAGATGAGACCAAAATCAAGCTCTTTTGAATCAAATCAACTTGCTGTTTTTGGTGGAGGAGGAATGCTGCCCATGACCCCAAAAACACCATCCCCACCGTCAAACATGGAGGTGGAAACATTATGCTTTGGGGTTGTTTTTCTGCTAAGTGGACAGGACTACGTCACCGCATGAAAGGGACAATGGACGGGCCATGTCTCATCAAATCTTGGGTGAGAACCTCCTTACCTCAGCCATGGCAGGTCGTGGATGCGTATTCCAGCATCACAATGACCCAAAACACACGGCCAAGGCAACAAAGGAGTGGCTCAAGAAGAAGCATATTAAGGTCCTGGAGTGGCCTAGCCAGTCTCAAGACCTTAATCCCATAGAAAATATGTGGAGGGAGTTGAAGTTTCGAGTTACCAAATGTCAGCCTCAAACCCTTAATGACTTGGAGAGGATCTGCAAAGTGGAATGGGACAAAATCCTTCCTGTGATGTGTGCAAACCTTGTGGACGTCAAGAAACGTCTGGACCTCTGTAATTGCCAACAAGGGTTCTGGCACCAAATACTAAGTCATGTTTTGTGAAGGGATCAAATACTTATTTCACTCACTAAAATGCAAACCAATTTGTAATTTTTTAAAAATGCGTTTTTCTGGATATTTTCGTTATTTATTATTCTCTCACCGTTAAATCGACCACTAAAATTATAGACTGATAATTTCTTTGTCAGTGGGCAAACGTACAAAATCAAAATTAACAGGGGATCAAATACTTTTTTCCCTCAGGCCGCGTACACACGGGCGGACTGTTCGCCCAACTTTGTTTGTCAAACAGTTTCGGCAAACAGTCCGCTCAAAATTAGCATGGACGGACATGGCCACACACGGCACTTTTTGAGCGGACTGTTTCAGCGAACTGTTTGCCAAACAGTTCGCTCAACTTTTGAAATGAACGGACTCGCCCACGTAAGGCGGAGGCAAATCCGCCCATTTCGAGCGCGTGTACAGGTAGGCGGGGCCCGCGAAGGAGACGTCGCGGGCTCCGCCGCCTGGAATGGACTTAAAGGGGAACCCCAACGCCGAAAAAAATCGGCGTGGGGTCCCCCAAAGTCCACAACAGACCCTTGTCCGAGCACGCTACCCGGCCGGCCAGGAAAGGGGGGCGAGCGAGCGCGCCCCCCCTCCTGAGCCGTACCAGGCCGCGTGCCCTCAACATGGGGGGGTGCCTTGGGGAAGGGGGGGCCACGCGGCCCCCCCCACCCCAAAGCACCTTGTCCCCATGTTGATGAGGACAAGGGCCTCTTCCCGACAACCCTGGCCGTTGGTTGTCGGGGTCTGCGGGCGGGGGGCTTATCGGAATCCGGGAGCCCCCTTTAAGAAGGGGGCCCCCGGATACCGGCCCCCCACCCTATGTGAATGAGTATGGGGTACAATGTACCCCTACCCATTCACCTGTGAAATAAAGTACAAAAAAAAACACAACACAGAGAAAAAATATTTTATTGCACAGCTCCGGGGGTCTTCCGTCTTCGGGGGTCTTCTCGCCGGACTCCTCCGCTATCTTCGTGTAGCTCTTTTACTAGCGGAGGAGCCCGGCTTTCTTCCTCCCCGCCGCCGGCCTCTTCTCCCGACTTCGGGGGTCTTGTCCCCCTCTTCGGTTCTTCTGCCGGGCCACCGCGCCTTCTTGTAGCTCTTTTGCAGGCGGTGGCCCGGTCTTCTGTCGCCGCTGCCTTCCGTTCTTCTGTCGCCGCCTTCGGTTCTTCTGCCGGGCCACCGCGCCTTCTTGTAGCTCTTTTACAGGTGGTGGCCCGGTCTTCTGTCGCCGCTGTCGCTGTCGCCGTCGCCGCCTTCCGTTCTTCTTCTTCTTGTTCTTCTTCTTCTTCCCCAGGAGATGTTGACACGTCGCTCTCTCCGGCCGGAATGCCAGAGCCGCGCTGTGCGGTCACTTATATAGTGACAATGGGGCGGTGTCACATGGTATATGTCACATGGGTTGGTCACATGGTGACCCCGCCCCCTTACGATGTCATAGTCCCCATGTGACATCAACCCATGTGACCAACCCATGTGACATATACCATGTGACACCGCCCCATTGTCACTATATAAGTGACCGCACAGCGCGGCTCTGGCATTCCGGCCGGAGAGAGCGACGTGTCAACATCTCCTGGGGAAGAAGAAGAAGAACAAGAAGAAGAAGAAGAACGGAAGGCGGCGACGGCGACAGCGACAGCGGCGACAGAAGACCGGGCCACCGCCTGTAAAAGAGCTACAAGAAGGCGCGGTGGCCCGGCAGAAGAACCGAAGGCGGCGACAGAAGAACGGAAGGCAGCGGCGACAGAAGACCGGGCCACCGCCTGCAAAAGAGCTAAAAGAAGGCGCGGTGGCCCGGCAGAAGAACCGAAGAGGGGGACAAGACCCCCGAAGTCGGGAGAAGAGGCCGGCGGCGGGGAGGAAGAAAGCCGGGCTCCTCCGCTAGTAAAAGAGCTACACGAAGATAGCGGAGGAGTCCGGCGAGAAGACCCCCGAATCCGGAAGACCCCCGGAGCTGTGCAATAAAATATTTTTTCTCTGTGTTGTGTTTTTTTTGTACTTTATTTCACAGGTGAATGGGTAGGGGTACATTGTACCCCATACTCATTCACATAGGGTGGGGGGCCGGTATCCGGGGGCCCCCTTCTTAAAGGGGGCTCCCGGATTCCGATAAGCCCCCCGCCCGCAGACCCCGACAACCAACGGCCAGGGTTGTCGGGAAGAGGCCCTTGTCCTCATCAACATGGGGACAAGGTGCTTTGGGGTGGGGGGGCCGCGCGGCCCCCCCTTCCCCAAGGCACCCCCCCATGTTGAGGGCACGCGGCCTGGTACGGCTCAGGAGGGGGGGCGCGCTCGCTCGCCCCCCTTTCCTGGCCGGCCGGGTAGCGTGCTCGGACAAGGGTCTGTTGTGGACTTTGGGGGAACCCCCACGCCGATTTTTTTCGGCGTTGGGGTTCCCCTTTAAGCCCATTCCAGGCGGCGGAGCCCGCGACGTCTCCGTCGCGGGCCCCGCCTACCTTCACACGCGCTCGAAATGAGCAGACTTTCCTCCGAGCGGGAACAGTTTGCTCATTTCGAAAGTAGCCTACACACGGGCGGACTGTTCGCTCAAACACAGTTTCAGCGGACAGTTTTTCGGAATTTCCGAAAGACTTTGTCCGTCAAACTGTCCGCTGAAACTGTCCGCTGAAAGCCCGCACACGAGGGGACTGTCCGCCCAAACACTGTTCAGCGGACAAGGTTGGGCGAACAGTCCGCCCGTGTGTACGCGGCCTCACTGTATGTCCTGCACAAAAAAAATAAAGTGAGAAGAAAAGCCAAAATACTGGATTTATAGCTGCTAAATGTTAGTTTTAGATGCAATATTTCCTTCAGTACAAATGTACATTTGTATCATTTGATATTTAGGCCTCATGCACACTGAACGTTCTAAAAATACCAGTAAGTAAAGCTGTAGAATGCTGTCGTTTTTAAGCATTTTGAAGTGTTTTTTATTTTTTAGCTTTTTTTTTATTTTTTTTAGCTTATGGCTGAAAAATGCTTATAAAACACCAAATAGCCCCGCTTTTCATCTTTTTTCAAAGTTGGAGTGCTTTTCACAGCCGAAAAACTCCTGCAAACCCACTCGTTCTTGGAGTGTTTCCCAGCCAGAAAACGCCCCTGCCAGAAACTGCTAACAGCCTATGTGTGCATGGACCCATAGGATAACATGCTGGGGAGTTTACTGGCTGCAGAATAAAAAAAACACCTAAAGCCAAAGACAGCAGCTATAAAAACATCCAGTGTGCATGAGGCCACATACCGAATTATTTACCCAGTCACAGAAAGGCTATATATAAATTGTTAATTAACCACCTCAATACAGGGCACTTACACCCCCTTCCTGCCCAGGCCATTTTTCAGCTTTTAGCGCTGTCACACTTTCAATGACAATTGCGCGGTCATGCTACACTGTAACCTTGTGAGATTTTTATCATTTTCTTCACACAAATAGAGCTTTCTTTTGGAGGTATTTAATAATTTCTGGGTTTAAAATTTTTTCCAAAAACAAAAAAAAAAAACTAAAAATTTGAAAAAAGTTTTTCTTCGTTTCAGTCAGTAAATTTTGTAAATAAGTAATTTTTCTCCTTCACTGATGGGCGCTGATGGGGTGGCACTGATGGGTACTGATGAGGCAGCACTGATTAGGTGGCACTGGAGGAGACACGAATATGCCGCACTGATGGGTTGCAATGATGAGCACTGATGGGCGGCACTGGTGGGCACAGATGGGTGGCATTGATGGGCAGCAGTGATAGGAAAGCACTGACTGGCATCACTAATGGTCACTGATTGCTGGCAATTGTGGGCACTGATTGCTGGCACTGGTGGCACTTAATTGTAATCAGGGCACTGATGATCAGTGCCCTGATTGCATACCTAGATGTCCCCTGTGAGGAGATGCCACTGATCGGCTCTCCTCTCCTCACTCTGTCAGTGTGATGCGAGGAACGCCTATTAGTATTACTGGCATCTTAGTGTTTATGTGTGACCGGCTGTGATTGGCTGTGATCACACGGTTAAAGAACTGCGGGCACGGCTCTTTACAGAGATCGGGGTTGCGCTGTGTCCTAGCAGCCACGAACGCCACACTGCCCACTCCCTGGGGATGGGTCATTCTGGGAAGCCCTCATATGACGTCCACCCAGAACAAGAGCCACACGACCTGCCGTCATTTGATGGTGGTCGGGCGGCAAGTGGTTAATCAAGAACACCTAAGCCCATTTATTATCTATATGCTTTACACGGTTACAGGTGACAGTTGGAAGAGAGGGAGGTTTGAGAATTGTGGCTTATGATGAGTTTATATCTGGGGGTTGTCTTTAAAAGCTTTGACAAAGAATAAAGTGAAAAAAAACATTCCCCTCTGGGTGACCTATGTACTTTAAAATCCTTTTACAAACTTTGTTGTAGATTCCTACCTTTTGTTATTCTGAAGAAATCCCTGTTTGTTCCTCTGTGCCCCTATGCTCAGTGAGTCTAATGGGAGTTGTGTCATTATTATCAACCGGCTGCTGCAGCTGTAGGGCTCTAATGAGTTAAACTGCCGGGTCTACACCCCTTTAGATGTGATTTCCTATTGGGAGTATCTTACCAAAAATGAAATTTTTGCTGCAGGGGATGACTTGTATCTTAGTGTAGACTTCTGGGAAAGTCGGTGAGCCAATCACACAAACAGGAAATGGTGTTTCTGGGGGGCGTTCTGTATACATTCTGTTTACAGATCTCCTCCAGGTAGCCATATTGCATTGCATTGCATTTACAGAAAATTACCGTGGCTGCAGACTGAAAAGGAAAGGTACTTTTTAATAACATTCAATTACAATATGACTTGTGTCACAATTGTATATGCTAGATTTTTTTTATATGCTATCTTTTTCCCATGAAAGTAGAGTTACCCTTTAAATACACAGAAAATATACTTTAATATTTCCAATTATGTACAGGTTGTGCAATAGTTAAAAAAATACCTTTTTAAAGTTTTATTAGCATTTATTGGCAGTGCATCTCCTTGCCTGTTTGAACTAAAATAATAAATACCAAGGAAGTATGTATGCCACAGTTCAACGCTGCAAGCGATAAGCACCCATGCAAATGTCTACATACCCTATTTAACCACTTAAGCCCCGGACCAATTTGCAGCCAAAGGACCAGGCCCCTTTTTGCGATTTGGCACTGCGTCGCTTTAACTGACAATTGCACGGTCGTGCGACGTGGCTCCCAAACAAAATTGGCGTCCTTTTTTCCCACAAATTGAGCTTTCTTTTGGTGGTATTTGATCACCTCTGCGGTTTTTATTTTTTGCAGTATAAACCAAACTAGAGCTACAATTTGGAAAAAAAAATGCAATATTTTTTACTTTTTGCTATAATAAATATCCCCAAAAAATATATAAAAAAATATTTTTTTTCCTCAGTTTAGGCCGATCCATATTCTTCTACATATTTCTGGTAAAAAAAAAAAATTGCAATTAGCGATTATTCATTGGTTTGCGCAAAAGTTATAGCGTTTACAAAATAGGGGATAGTTTTATAGCATTTTTATTAATTTTCTTTTTTACTAGTAATGGTGGCAATCAGCGATTTTTATTGTGACTGCGACATTAAGGCGGGCACAACAGACATTTTTGACACATTTTTGGGACCACTGTCATTTATACAGCAATCAGTGCTATTTAAATGCACTGATTCCTGTGTAAATGACACTGGCGGGGTTGTGTGCGATGTTGTGTTTTTTTTTTGTAGGTGGGCGTGGCCTGGCATGTGACGTCACTGATCGTCTTTCCCTACAAAAGGGAACAGACGATCGGTGACAGCCACACTAGGAAGCACGGGGAGAGGTTTGTTTACACAGACCTCTCCTCGTTCTTCAGCTCTGTGACCCGATCGTGGGACATCAGCAGCGATCGGGTCCGCTGGTCCCACGGCCACGGAGCTCGGGACCGGGTCGGGAGCGCGCCGCCACCGCCGGTGCACTCCCGACCCACGGCTGGGCACTTAAAGAGCCACGTACAGGTACGTGATTGTGCCCAGCCATGCCATTCTGCCGACGTATATCGGCGTGAGGCGGTCCTTAAGTGGTTAAGGTGCATCTCCAGGCCGAATCTTTCTCTTTTTTTTTTGTTTCGGATTTTGTGGGGAAGGGTTAGACATTGTGCAGGTGATCATTGTCACTGAGAAAACAGAGGGGGGAGAGTTGTCCCCAGAACAAGAGGCGATCTGAAATCTTCCAACTAGGGCAACTGTCTTAGAGAACAATCCCCACCCTACTCCCGATGGTATGTATACAGAAAAAAAACAACCTGGTTACAGGTTTCAACCATTTCCTATTCAATCCAAACCCCCCCAAAATAAGGCTAGACATTGTAAAGACAATATTCACAGGGGGAACAGTGTCTAGACAGTTCAAACTTTTATTTCTCAGCCCATAACTAAGTCTTCAAAACACAAATGTATATAATTACAGAAGGATGGTATCAAGCACTACACTTTGTATCAATTACACAATTTTTACCGTTAGGCCCCATGCACTATGGAAACAGTAAGGGGGTTAACATTATGGAACTGATTAGTGCCCCACTGACATATAAGGGTGATGACTGGCAGCTAAACTGAATCCAATCATACAACATATTGAAGCCAAACTCCAGGATATTAGCCACTCCCTCTAACTAACCACTGGGATGGAGGAAAAAAAATACACCTATCCAAGGGCTCATGTCGCTTACCTGACGCTGTAGTCATGTGACACCCTGGGGCCTAATCCTTCCGTTTACTTCCGGGGAACTTTTTTCGGGTGTCCACATCACTGCCTGCATGATGTTGACATATCCTATTTTTGGAGACACTTCCAGCAGCTGGGTCCTCTCTCACAGGCTCCAGAGGCAGGAGAATTCATGGAGGCAGTGATGGGACAGCGGCCCAAGAAGGTGATTAGTGTAGAAAAAATGCCTGGTCTCCAAGGCAGGATATTAGTTTGGTTCCTAGAAGAAACAGACCTTCATCCATGACTCAGGGGATGGCTTAGGAAGAGGTGTTTGTAATCAAGACTAAGGAGTCAATTAAACTTGATTTTTGGGGAGGGGGAGAGAAGTGCAACAACCATAATGTAGCATGTAAAGTGTATATTTAATAGAAAATATAAAAAAATATTTAAAAAGCACTCACAAAGATAAAATAGAGCTGAGCTCCAGCATTTTCCTACCTACATAAGGTGGCTTCATATCCTGGGCCCCGTGTTCCATCCATGGCTTTGGCTCTCCAAGGACAGCTGTTCCCTGCTTCCATTCCATCTCTGCTCCCTTGCCGGTGGCCAAGGCATGGCATCCTGGTTGCATCTGATCTGTCTCATAGGCTACCCAACTGTCATTCTGAGCTCTATTTTATCTTTGTGAGTGATTTTTTTTTTTTTATATTTTCTAGGGCTGTGAAAATTAAAGATTAATTCTTCAATTACTTTTTTTGATCGATCAAAATTCTTTTGATCGGTACTCACCTCTCCGTCGGCTTCTGGATCTTCAGGGAGTTCCGTTGGAGATCCAGTGATGTCACGGACATCAACGTCACTAGACTCCTCCCCCCTTCCCCAAGTGTCTCCGTCTGCTAACGAAGGGAAGGGGGGAGGAGTCCGGTGACGTCAAAGTTTAGATTGAATGTAATGCGTACAGAGGAGGAGCTACGCATGACGTCACTCACTGCTGCCCTACGGAACTAACACAATTGTCGGTTTACATGCTGTGTTTTTATCATCTTTATGTGAGTAGCTTGAGTTTGAATACAAAAATGTAATCTTATACTTAAGCGGTGAGCCCTTAGATCTTTCCTTTCTACCCATGACCTGGCATCCTTGCTGAGATCTAAGGAGACGTGAGAGAAGTTTATGGTCCGTGTTAACCCAATACCTGTTTGCATGACCACCTGTTTGCACAGGGGACCCTGCCATAAGGTGAGAGTGATTAGTTAGACCGAAGGTGGAGGGATTGTCACGCTACTGTGGAAAAAAAAAATTACTTACGTCAGTGCTACAGTTTGAATTTAAAACGCATTTGTGTGAACTGTGAAGTTAAGTAATGGAGTGTGGAAACTAACTAGTGTCGGGTGATTGCATATAATGTATACCACATTTACCACTGACTAATGCAGAGTTAAAATGCAAGGAGATCAGCTAAAAGTAGTTGGATCTGTATTTTGATATTATAAAAATTAGTCAATTAATCGATTAACAAAAAAATCGATTAATCGAACACGAAAATTTTATTCAGTAACAGGCCTGATATTTTCTATTAAAATTACTTTACATGCTACACTATGGTTGTTGTGCTTCTCTCCCCCTTTCCACATGCTGGAACGAAGAAGCACTTCCAGAGTTAATAGTGTGTTGTATAGCACTCTGGGATACCTGCAGCATCTAGCTTACATAAGCTTTATCTGTCATTTTGTTTCATATTGTATCATACAGTTTTATATTGTTTCACACTGTGAACTTACATCAGCCTCATCAGAGCACCGAATTCTGACTGGCGCGTCTGTGTATGGGGTGGTTTTAGTTCAAGGGGTTGGTGCGCTGTGATTATTCTGGGTGATCTTTGCCTGGAGCTGGGCTTTGTGTTTCATAAGGATTTTTCAGTAATCCAAATGTGGGGGCTCACATAAGATCCAATGTTTTTAGGCAACTGCATAAAGCTTTTGCAAATGACTAGGAATCTAAAACAACTGCACAGTGGCTAAGTGGCGAACACTTCCACCTAACAGCACTAGGGTCATCAGTTTGAATCCCAACCACGTCACTACCTGCCTGGAGTTTGCATGTTATCCCTGTGCCTGCGTGGGTTTCCTCTAGGTATTCCGTTTGCTCCCACACTTCAAAGACATGCTTGTAGGTTAACTGGCTCCTGTCTAAATTGTAGATTATAAACACATATATACTGCGCTGTCTATAAAAGAAATCAAACAAAAATTGGCAAAAAGTTGAAAAAACGAAAGCAGCCAGCAGTGGATAAAGTTGCAAAAATGACAAATTGGGTGAAATGTGCAGCGCTTATGCGATCATATAAACCATAACAAATAATGAGTACAAAATATGGGAATAATAAATGATGTGCTCAATGTGCTTGGAGTATTTTTGAGCGCATCATTTATTATTCACGTTTTTTTGTACTCATATTATTTGTTATGGTTTATATGATCACATTCATTTCACCCAATCCTGTCTTAATTGGCCTCAGTATGTGTATGTATGAATATGAGTTAGAGACCTTAGGTTGTAAACTCCTTGAGGGCAGGGACTGATGTGAATGTACAATATATATGTGTAAAGCGCTGCATAAAAATTGGCAGCACTATACAAGTACCTGTAATAAATAAAGATGGCCATGCATGTTACAATCTCTTCTTTCCGCCAACTGTTCTTACACTTTCATTGCTATAATAATTTTGCCCCTTCCTAAAAACATTACCACCTAAAACTAAAGTTGTTTTCCACAACCAACAATCAAGCCCACTTTTTAAGGGTATATCAGAAGCTGACTGGTGGCTGAAAATTGACATCAGTTCTTAGTATGAACAGGTTGATGCATAAGGCTGTTTTACAACATATAACCTAACATTAGTAGAAATGATCAGCTAGATTTACCAACAGTCTGCAAGCACACAAGCCTATAGTAGACCCCAACCATGACACTTCCAGAACTGCCAGTCAAAGGATCAAGTGCCATTCTACCTCTTTCAGATTAGTAGGTACTCTAATAAAATGTTACAAAATGTTCATTGAGTGGTCTGCAGTGACTGCAGGAGGAAAAATGTGGTGAATGTTTTTCTTTCCTTTTTTTGGGGGGGGGGGGGGGGGGGGGGGAGGGAAGGGAGGTGGAATGCAACAACTATTTATACATTTTTTTATTCCAAGAATCCTCCCTGGAAACACCAGATTCCATAAATAATCAAATAGTTTATACTTGTATGAGGTTGATGTCCTGAAAAATGTATCATAATGTACAAAACATTGAGTGATGTTAATTCCAGAAGTAACCTTTCCGGACAAAGCATGACAGCATATACAGTACGTTTGGATAGGCTCTGCCCCCTGCCCTATTCCAGGACCGGTTATACTATATAAGCAAGTCTCCTCCCTGCAGGCAGCATGCTCTTTTTTCTTCACTGCTACAGCTGGTTATGCTGCTGCTGAAAGCAGGAATTTTCTTTTTCCCTCACCTTGCCGGACACATCTGGCCAAGCCTCTCCTGTGACAAAGCTCCCTGTTGTACAGGTTGAAACAAACTCCTATATGGGGGATACCTCCCCCCTTAGGATCCAGGATGAGGGGGGTGATGGTATCTGGTCTCTAGGGATTGCTCCTTCATCATGACTCCATGGATGGACATTCATTGGACTTTCGGTTTGGTCATGAAGCGTGCAGGTTGTAAGGCACCACATGGTGCACAAATCCATAGTATTCAGTTACTGCTGCAAGCATATGTCACACATGCAAATTTTCTGGCTTGTCCATAGTTTCAGCCTGTTTACTATTGCCTCACAGGTTGTGGTTTGTGTCTGCAATACTGCTAATGCTGATAGCAGGTGTGTTGTGCTGGGCTTAAGCCTTCCTATTAACTCAGAAAGGCCTGGCCCTACAGGCTTGACTTATTGTCTGCAGGTATGCTGTTAGCTTGCACCACTGAAAGCATATATCACACATATCAATCTTACTGGCTGTCCATAGTGCCACTTTACTAATGCGTCACAGGTTGTGGTCTGCATCTGCAGTATTGTTAATTCTTAAGCTGATATCAGGTGGTGCTGAGCCTTTCCTATTAACACAGGGACTGGCCCTGCAGGCTGGGCTTACTGTGTATTAATGCTTGGTTGTGGTATGGACCTTTTGTGGTACGTGTGTTTGAGGTAGGTTTAACCTGATAGTGCTAATTGTCTGATGACTATTAACCTTGCCTGTGATTACATTGACTCAACAGTACTATGACTGCTATGTGTTTATCTCTATGCATTTACATGCTGACCTTGATGCTAAAATGAAAGTCAGGATCTGCTTAGTTACATTTCCTTAGTCCTTAGCTGTTGGCAATGTGTAATTGCTTCTGTTACTTGGGGTACACCACAGACGGATATGTGGGTTGCTGCTTGTAGTGGTTAGTACTGATGGATTTTTAAACAAATACCCCATGCATGGCTCCAGTCTTTCAACTCATCCGAGGACCAGTAGCTAATCAGCCTTCCTAGAGACCAGCAATGTTCATTAAGGTGAGGGCAGGTAGGTATATTCTGTATCCTAAAAGAGTGTACATTATGTGCATAATGGATTTTAAATCTCTCCAGCCCTCAACACCAACACCACTTCTCAGGAAGAGGAGAGTCAACCTGCTTCTGCAACAGGGACAGGTCATCTCTGGCCACTGTGTATTTAACTGCCAGAAGAGGCAGACCAAGGAAATCTCTACAAAAATCGTAGTGGACTAGTAGTAACTGGTGTTTCGGCCAAAATGCAAACCAAGTTGCAGGCCACAGAGGCAGTGGCAAATGGGCAGAGACTGAGAACAGTCACTAATCGTTTCATGCCAAGCCTAAATTAAACAGCTGTGTTTATTTAAAGGCAACCTCTACCTCAGAAGCAGTTGGCCCGGGAGTCTTTATCAGATTGACCAGGTGGGTCAGCCTTAGCTTGCTTCTAGGAAGTTGCTATGGCAAGGTGAAGAAGTTTCATACTACTATTAAGTAGTGTTTTGTGACCTGCAGTGAAGCTCACTTCGGTAGCCAAACTGTCAGGATCCCAGACAAGATGAAAGCAGAGTTCTGGCCAGTGATAAACTCTCTATGATGGCTGATCCTAGAGTGAAAACGAAGTAGCCAGTGATGCACTTCAGCCATTGTGGATACAAGACTATGCTGTTTCTCTGGTAGTCCATTGTGATCAGTTAACCCTTATGGCTCATCCCACAAGTAACACATACCACAGTGATATCTAGAGCGGGTATCCCTTGTGTTAATTGCCAATGACCAGAGGATAGCCAAAAGACAAAGTAACGAAGATTGAATGACAGGCTAAACCTGGGAAAACTATAGAGAAGAATAAAGAATCAGTAATCATCTTTATTTGTCTGCCTAAACCCAAGTCGCCCAGTAGGGTTCGGCTGACAGAATTATATGTAAAATTTGAGCTTTGGGATCCGTGGGTCCTGTGCGTTAAGGAAGCCATTGGAATTTTTCATTCTTCTCCTCCAACTCATTGCATTCCCTCCATGATGCATTAGAGCACAAGGGTTATGACTGCATGTTCTTTAGTTAAAAGTAGGACTTTGTCAACAAGCAGAAGGATTAGGATCCAAAACCGCATAGGGCATCATTGCAGTCAATCTCTCCAGCCATCAGGCTTGGCTTCCACAAATTGTACCCCATTATTTCCAAGGAGTACCGTTCATAGTTGTGCGACTTCAAATCGCAGCGACTTTAAAGTAGTCCCTGCACTACTCTGATGCGTCTTAGGCCATGGACCTCAAGAATACACAAGCATTGCTTCAAGTCTCATAAAGGTCGCATCAAAATCGCACGTTTTAAGTCGCAATAGTGAAAACCTAGGCTAAGATTGTAGATGGTCTTTAGACTTAGCAAGTGTGTGTGTATTGTATACACACTTGGAGACACCAATTTTTCTGCGAGTACCTTCGCTTGGCTGTTCGAGAGTTAGCTACATGTTCATCTGGCAGACTTGGCCTTTCCACAAACTTCGGGCATTTCCCAGGATATTAGGTCTAGTAGTGGCCATCTTGCGGGAGTCAGGATTTCTGGTGTGCCTTGTTTGGGCAACAGCCTAGCGCAATGTCTTTCAGGTCCTGGGGAAAAAAGTTCTAGTTCAGAATCTGATCGAATTGGGAGGAGCTATCATCGAGAGACCGACTAGCCTCATTACAGCAATGACCTGGAAGCAGTTCTGAATCTCTGAAGAATACAGTATTTACCCTCAGAAAGAGCAACAGTATAAGTATCCCACTTAAACAAATTATAGCTCTTTTCCATTGTTTGCATCCCACGGTCACAAAAGAGTAAAGAAATAGCCTGTAGTAACCCATGTGGGCTGGGAGGCCCAATGGAAGGTTGACAACTGTATTAACTGGTTTTGTAGTAAGGGAAGACTTGCTTCCTGCACCAGGAAAAGTGACTCCACAAAGGAGACAAGTCCCTTTTTGGGAGGTAGCTAAGTTAGCTAATCTTTACGTTTATCAGCTACAAGGCATAACAATCATCGCAATCTATTACTTATTGGGTATTCATCCAACAAACCCTTCAAGGGTTTGGCAACAAATAAAGCTATCAGGATATGGATCTGACAGGCCTCGGTGGCTTCCCAGAGGTGGAAGCAGTCAAACTTCTGACATCCAGCTGGGTCTGCAGATTAGCCAATATGTATACTGCGATTGTCTTTAATGGACAGCAATTGTCTTCTGATGCTGTTAGGTCTGAAGAGCTTATTGTTTGCTCTTTGAAGAAGGGCCAATTCTATGTCTCTCTTCAACCTTGAATCTATGTCCAATGCTTGAGGTACTCCAAACACTTTAGTTTGGATATGCCAGAAGGATAATGTTCTAACCCAGATGCAAAGATGCTGAGGAAGAGACTAGAGCCACTTTGCCTGATAATTTCAGGCAAAGTGGCCTCTGTCCTCAATTGATGGATTTGTCCCAGCCATCTAAGCCCCTTGACTAACTTGATCCGCATTGGGGGCGGAGCCTACCCATATGTATATGCTGTCATGCATTGCATCAGGAAAGGAAAATTAACGTCAGGCAAGTATAAAATTTTCCTCTATACAGCTACTGGATTCTCTGATAGATAGCCATCTTCAGTGTTTCCAGTTTGCAACAGCTGTGCTGAAAATAATTCAGCTTCATTTACTAATCCCTCTGTGATAGCCATGTTCCTCTGGAAGTTCAGTAGCTGGTGTATGGAGAACCATAATTCAAGAATACAAAGTGAGACCCTAACTGTATCATAGGTACATGAACTCAACTTCTGCCATCTTCTTCTAAAAAGTCAGAGATCACAAGTACCCCATGTTGTAGAATCTACATTCGATATTGGAAGAACTTTAGCATAGGTATATTCAAGTACAGCTGCTGCCTACAAACCACCGATGGCCATTTTGTTTACCTACATTCAAAAGAACATGGCCTATAAGTTTACTAGGGACCCATGATGGTGCTGAGGTAAATTATACTTTATCATAACAGACTACATTATCAAAATGGCTTCCAATGATTTTGTGTATCAGTTATGTCATTTCCTGAGTGGACTGATGATTTTATGATTTTCTCAGAATGGCTCTCTACACTCTTGGTTGGTGAGGCATTTGGTTACAATAACAGTCTTGAAATGTTTAAAATGGTTTCCATTATGTAGCTCACAGATGCCTGTGGTTTCCAATTAACTGAAAGGCTGCATTCTCAAAATTCTTCCTGTTTAGCCTACCTACTGAATGCAAATTACATTTTCATAATAGGATCCCCAGATCAGGAGCAACTGATGCCCCAAGCACAGCACAACACTGCCCCTCTTGGTCCCTCCATTGCTTAACCGACAAGACATTAGGCCTCAATAAGTGCTGAAAATGAAAATAAATTTTAAAATGTATAAACCTTCTTCAGTTTTCTTCCAGGTTAACCCCAAGCCACACCTCACAACTATGGCCAGCTAGAAAATCTAGGAAACAAATGCCTGATGCTAAAAAAAGCATCAGGCAAGAATATGCTCAGACAGAAAGGGATGGTACCTCATCTTTGCCCACATGGAATGCACAGGTTTTCCATGCTTCCATGCGCAGGCAGTCCCATTCATGTCTATTGGGATGCACAGACACAGCCACTGGTCCCAATTTCATAGGTGCGAGTGCATGTCCCAGAATGCATACTGTCTGCTCTCGCCCAAACCTGACCTTTGATGGCACTGCAGGCCAAATGCTGTTCTAGGCCAGACTGGAGAAACAGAATTTGCCCCACAGAGTAGCCAGGTGATTTAGGAGGGGCCCAAGGAGAGCCTGCTAGAAGCCTTTGCCCAAAATCTTGTCTTCCTGGACCAGTTTGTGAAATAAAGAGGAGGACCATGAAATTGCCCTTCATCTTGATCCAGCAGAGCTTCAGCAATGGGAAAAATGCAGATCAGGTTGAACTGATCCCATGGAGTCACCAGAGAATTCATCACAAAGGCACGAGGATCCTTGGTTCTGGCAACAAACCTGTCCAGTTTATTGTTAAACCTAGACACCAGAAGATCCTTGGCCGGTGTCCCACATCAGTAACAGAGAGCTTGAAACACCTTAGAGTGAAGGGATCAATTTCCAGAGTCCAGACGCTGCTGACTGAGGAAGTTGACCTGCCAATTTACCATGCTTGGGTTAAGCCCAGCAGTCAGAGCTGGAATGTGCCCAAATGAGGACCAGGTCAGATTCTATTTTGGCTGCTCAACTTCTGTTGTCCACCAATGGTTTATATTAGCCATGACTATCGCATTGTTATTGGTGGCACAGTGGTGTAGTGGTTAGCACTCTCACCTAGCAGTAAGAAGGGTCGCTGGTTTGAATACCAACCATGACACTACCTGCCTGGAGTTTGCATGTTCTCCCTGTGCCTGCGTGGGTTTCCTCCGGGTACTCTGGTTTCCTCCCACAATCCAAAGACATGCGGGTAGGTTAATTGGCTTCTGTCCAAAATTGGCCCTAGTATATGCATTGGGACCTTGGATTGTGGGCTCCTTGAGGGTAGGGACCGATGTGAGTGTGCAATGTGCAGGGATAGGGACAATTGTAGACACTCACTCAGGTTGGACTGGTGTCTTTATTCAACCTTACCAACTATGAAACTATTGTCCAAATTTATTTTGGTCGAGATTTCTGCAAAAGCAGGTTGCATGGTAGATCCTTGTGGGATAAACAGTCTTTAAAGAGGGCCTCTAACCTCCTGTTCACAAGCTCTTTGAATGCAGGGACTTCCTCCGCCAGGGTCATTAGATCTTAAGACAAGAGATGGATGGGTCCACTGGGACAGCCCACTGTTTCATGAACCCTTCGTCAATAAGAGATTGCAATCCATAACCTTTGAAAGGGATTTTTTCTAGGGATGGGACCAGTCACTTTATAACATAGGATGTAAGAGTGAGTAAATTTAGGAAGGTTTTTGCAGGCCAAGGCATATTTAATAAGCTGAGGCTGGTGGCTAATGCAGTATGCTCTAGGGGCGAGGCATGCGTGCACTGTCAGTATAGACTTTCTGTACTGGATGAGGTACTATCTACATCCTCCTCTTTAAGATGTGTAGAAGCAGTAAAGGTGATTCAAACATACACTCTGAGGGAGAGGATGAGGCCCCCCTTATGTCTCCAAGAGGGTTTAAAGCCTACCTATAAATTCAGACGCAGTGGACTGTAAACTTCTCCGTGGACAAAGCAAGTTAAAAAAGGAGGGGGCCATCCCAGGAGCTAAAGAGGTCTCAGAGGAGGGAAGTGACTCAAACTGGAGAAATTGGGTCATTTAGGGAAAATGTTGCAGGTCGACCCCTAAGCCAATTGCGGAGCGTGAATTGCCATGGCCCACTGACCCATTTTCTTGCATCTGTTATCTACCAAGTATAGTGAGAGAGATCTGCCACTAGTGGTACCAACAACCATTTATGCAGGGCTGGAAGGGTTAACTCTTCTGTGACCAATCACTGTTGGCAGTAGACACCTATGCACATCCAAAGGATTGTTGTGCTGTATGTAGGTAGAGAGGCAGGGAGCAGAGAGCCTAGGCTGTGTGTTGTGTACTGGAAAATGGTATGCGCAAGCACAGTATGCCCAATGGGAAATAAGCAGTCATAGGTGGTAGCTCTCCTTATCTGAAAGCCAGGGGCTTGAGGAAAAAAGGGCGCCAATTTTTAAAACGTAGCATAGCTGAACTGCTCCCACTGCTGGCATTGAATGTATAGCTGCCAGTGCTCAACATGTTAACCCTTCAGCAACCTAAGCGACAGCACACTGGGTTCCAAACAGGGCCCGCACTTACCACCAATGTCTGTGGTTTCTCCCAGTCAGCCAAGGGGAATTTGGAAGACCAAGTCCCATTATTAGCTCTCCCAGAGGGGATACCCCTTAAGAGGTCTTTAGGGACAGGTTTTACCGGAAGATGGATTAAGGCACTGCACTTATGTGGCACACTGAGGCTGACTCATCACATTGCATGCCCATCAAATGTGGCCTAAGCAATATCACAGGCTAGCCTTTAATTCAGTTTTTGGCAGGGCCCGGGTACATTCCACCAAAGGTCAGCTAAGGAGCTGATCTGGAAGTTGCATTGCATGTAGCGGCAAAGATGTTCATTCACCTAAGAACATTAGAAAAAAAACTGTGGCTTGCTGGGAGTTGGGTGAATATTATAGGGCTGTCCTAATGGCTTTGCTTGCCCAACTATCTGAAGGCAGCTGCTTAACACAATGGTCTAAGATTTAAAGTGTATGTTTCCTGTAATTTACAATTAAGAATTATTTTTTATTGCTGCTTGCGTCCCATTGGTAGGTCCCGTCCAGGCACACACACACTTTCTGTGCTGTTTAACACCAGAAAGTGTGGGAAAATCAGGTAGAATATTGGTAAATTCTCCCTCACTTTTTGTTGATACTAATCAAACCGATAGGAAATGGGAATATTTTCTGACACCATCAAATAGACATTAAATGGCGATATTCCCTCATTCTTATGCTGTCTAGAGGTGGCTTCACATGTGACCATTGATATGATCATTCAATGCGACTAAACCAAAGACCCTCAAGTCAATCAATTTAGTGAGTTCTTGATCAATTTTGACTCTGCCAAAACGATTGGCTTTGGTAGAATTGTCATTGATCGAACAAGCAAATATCCACATGTGTGTCAGAGATGGCAATTCAAATATTTTTTTTCTAGACTGTTTACATCTATAATTGATAGATTCTATTTCAAATCAATATTATCAGTTCTTTGCAAGATGGGAAAAAATACTGTGTGCTGCATCGTTCAATATTTTAATTATATTAGTTGTAGATTGCTTGGTCTGCAATTGCACAATCGCCACGTGTATGGCCATCCTAAAATCTATTAAATAGTCAGGAAGAAAAATCTATCCCTGTTCAAGTCTATAATCAAGACTCTGCCTTCAAGAGTTATAACTGCAGGAAGTGTAGTCAGCGGGTGCGCTCTGATAACCTATGACAACAAAGCTAATCCAATTAGTACTCTACTAGATGGAAAGGTTTGAGCTTTGAGTTCAGGAGCATTTTGTATGTACAATAGTTTTTTTATGATATAATGGTGAGCTTTTAACAACCAATATGGAGTCACTTACACCCTGGGCTACCATGAAATGTCTAAATCATATTTCCTACCTCTGAGCCGTGGAGGTGTGAATACTTACCGTCCACTGCATGCAAGTCCCTGTGCTCTTGGAAACAGCTGTAATATTTGTACTTTTTGCCACAGATGTCACACGTGTAGCGAAAATTGTCTGCAAGAATGAAAATATGTATGCTAGCACGTTCAGATGAATGATTGGACACGAGCACATTGACAAGCAAGACAGCAACACAGCATGTGAGAGGCGGATGGCATTATACAGTCTGTGGGAATCATTGCACAAGGGGGTCCTAGCTCTGTAGGGGAGGAAGCTAAGGGGGATTTAAATTACACTCAGAACCCGTCAAAGACGGCTCAAAACCATGTTATAATTACGTCAACTGCTAGAATTATTAACTAACCCCTGTATAGCATCATAGGAATGGTCTGTACATGAATATAATAAAGAACCAAAATCCTGCTACAACTACTATAGAAAAAGTAAGTGTCCTTAAGCATATGGGCATTCTCGAACAGTGGTGGATCTTCAAATACATCATCGTCCCGGGGAACCCATTTAGTGTGCTACTATTATATCAATGTGCAAATGTTCTGGATCGCAAGTGTCTACGTGCCATTGACAATGTTTCAAATCCACAAATGTCTGTGTCATTGCTCTGGGACCTCAAGTGTGTGGCTTTATTCTGAAGTCCTCTTTCAATATGCCACTGTTCTGGGACCTCTAGTGTCAGTAGATGATGGTGTTGGAATGAAACCCCAAAGTAAAAATTCAGTGAGAAAACCTGTGTCCCCAGAGGGACATCCAGCAATGAGGAAAACCAGCCAGCAAAAAACGCTTACCAAAATCCAATGAACCCCCATACCCCCCCATATATGAGTGCTCATATCAGCTACGCAACTGTCACCCCGATATACAGGGTGAACGCCATTCCTCTCAGTATGAGACAATGCTACAGGGAGACAAAATGTAAAAGGAAGCACCTACACAATACAGTATTAAATATGAAATTATTTTATTAAAAAGTCAAAGTGCACACTCACATTTAGAAGAAATTGACACCGTTCATCAATATAAAAAGTACATGCAAGAAAGCCCCAATCTGCTATATGTGATGACTTCTTCACACATAGCGGCCAGCAGACTTTCTTACTAAATTCTAGTAAATGACTTGTCTTTGACTTGTTAATAAAAAAATTTCATTTTTAATGCTATACTGTGGAGGCTGCTTCCATTTATATTTTGGGGAGGGGGGGTTACTAAAACCGGAGTGTGCAAAATCTGGTGTAGCTCTGGATAGAAACCAGGTTTTATTGCCAAAGCCCAGTAGAACAAGCAATCAGTTAAATACTGATTGGCTACCATAAACAGGTGCACCAGATTCTGAGTGCTCCAGTTTTAGTAAATCTCCCCCCTCCTAAATCTCTCCTTGTAACACAGTCTCAAACTGTGAGAAGTGGAGTTCACTCTGTAGACCAGAGCAACAGATCCACAGCTTTCATGACAATTCATATATTGGGGGTCGTTGAATTCCAGTAAACAGTTCTGTTGACTAGTTTTCATCACTACTGGATGTTCCTCTGGATACATGAATTTTCACACAGGAACGCTCCGTACACACGATAGGATTTTCCAATGGAAAATGTTTAATAGGACCTCCTTGTTGGAAAATTCCCACCGTGTGTAGGCTCCATCTGACATTTTCCATCGGATTTTCCGTCGCACAAAATTTGAGAGCTGGTTCTCAAATTTTCCAACAACAAAATCCATTGTCAGAAATTCTGATTGTGTGTACACAACTCTAACGGGCAAAGTTCCATGCATGCTCGGAATCAAGCAGAAGAGCAGCACTGGCTATTGAAATTCATTTTTCTCGGCTCGTCGCACGTATTGTACGTCACTGCGTTCTTGACGTTCGGAATTTCCAACCAACTTTGTTTGACCATGTGTATGCAGGACAAGTTTGAGCCAACATCCGTCAGAAAAAAAAAACATGGATTTTGGTGTCGGAAAATCCTATCATATGTACTGGGCATAAGTGTTACACTTTGGAATTTTATGCACATGGGAGATTGTCACTGATTTGTAATTTAATGCGTGTACTAAATGTAATGTTTTATTTGCAATGAGTTTGTATGCACTTTTTATGGCCACAATTCCTGGATTTTCTGTTAAAAGCTATTATTAGGTATACAGTAAGTCCCCTACATACGAATCTTCGAGTTGCAAACTTTCAAAGATGTGAAAATGCGTTTGCACAGTTGGTGCAGCAATCTCCCCAGCTTTGCTATTGTGTTATGACAGAACACACTGATTAGCATTGGCAGCCTATGTCTGCAAGCACTGATCTTTGTTGGATTTACGAACAAGCTCCTGGAACAGAAGTAGGAGACTTACTGTATATGAGTTTGGCGCAGCACTTTGTGGCGTAATTTGTAAATATTTGGTATCAGTATCAGAATTTTCACAACTCCACCCAAAACCTTAGGAGTTTAAATGTGTATGCAATCAGGCAGGCCCTTGCACTACATGGTTTTGGTAAAATTAGAAGACAAAAATCAGCAGAAAATCTAATAGTGCGTATGGGGCTTAAGAGGTGTATTTACTAAAATTGGATAGTGCAAAATCTGGTGTAGCTCTGTGTAGAAACCAATCAGTTTCCATGTTTTATGGTCAAAGCTTAATTAAAGAGGAAGTAAACCCTGATGAGTTTACTTCCTCTTTCATTCCCTGCAAAGGTAAAGCATAATGGACTACTATACATCGCATAGTAGTCCATTATGTGTCACTTACCTGACACAGGAGCCAGCGATGTCACCGATGTCCCCTGTAGTCCGGCGCATCCATCTTCTCGGTGGGTCTCGCTGCTCCGCCGCTGTCATTCGGCGAAGCCGTCACACCCGCGCATGCGCACGGGAGCCGCCACGCGCGCCATATTCGCCGTTGACGGTGCCGCGCTCAGTGTGCCTGCGCACAGCTGTCTTTCGGCAAATATCCACGGTTTAGGAGATATTTCTTGGACCTACAGGTAAGCCTTAATCTAGGCTTACCTGTAGGTCAAAGTGTGTTGTAAGGGTTTACAACCACTTTAAGCAAACTTAGATTAGAAGTGGATTGGCTACCATGCACAGCTACACCAGATTTTTCACTCTCCAGTTTTAGTAAATCAACCCCTAAGTGTCAATGTGCAATTTTGTCATTGCTCTGAATTGTGTCTGTCCACTCAAATATGTTTTTCAAAAAAGGGCTGCATATTGTTCAATAGCAAACCAGACACTCCCTTTTTTCACAAAATTGTAGCTGATCATGCACACATTAAAATCTTTGACTGGCTGCTCTGGTGCAACAAAGACACTTTGACGAATAAGGCCCAGCACTTTGTATCTATTTGGTGCAACGCTATTTAGGTAAGCCTGATAACAAAATGTAGTAGCCAAAGATGAGTGGCTAAGCTTGTTTTTCTTGAAGTGCTTAAGACCTCAAGAGTAAATATAAAAGATGGAAAAAGGAACAGCCAGTTGGGTTTTGCTTTGCATGGTAGAGCCTCACCACCATCCTCCACTGCAGCGGTGATATGTTTTCAAGCTCAGTTATTTGTTGATTCTTGAAACCCTAGATTTTTGCCGATTGGACACCCCTATCTTAGCCGCTCCACCTTCTCTATTTCTCTTTGTTCTCTTTGGTTTACCCGTTTACCTCTCACGAACTTGAAACTCTCGTTGCAACATTATTTTTTATACCTCAACTTATCAACATTACCCATTACTCCTTATAACTAATTTAATTTAACTTATTGGTTTTATTAACAAAATTGTCCTTTGTCTTTGTTTGTACTTACATGACAATTTAAGGTTACACCATACTTATTTAGTATGTATATATACCACCATAATTTTAAGCTTCAACTCAATTATTATTTTGTAATTTATTATTTTTTCTGTTTTCACCTTGCATGTATTAACTAAAATATTTTGACAAGGAAACCCTAGAGTTTAAATACGTTGAATGCCTCCTATTCTCGACCATCAGATAAATGTTAGAGGTAATGCCCAGACTGAATCTCCAAAAGCATACACATATAATGGAATGCATAAAACATACAAGACTAACACATCAGGATAAGCACATATGAATAAGTAGTGGACATGGATAGGCATGACACAGAGATGGTCAGTCCAGCCAATGACAGCCTTGCAATGAAAAGCATTCTACATCAGCTTTGATCTCTACGCTGTCTTATTACAAAAGCCTGGTAATGTTCCAAGTGGATGTAGTATAGCAGCACAGGACATGTCTTCATTATACAAGAGAAGAGCCTTGTATCCTTGCAAAATGGTGTGTGGGCAGCAGGGATACTGTGGGGCAATTCCAAAACATCTGGGCCTCGTTTGTCAAAGGCTCTGAAACAAAGAACAGTCTGTATTGCTTCATAGCAGCCAATCAGACCTGACCTGTAAAGTGGCGTTGGATAATGAAATTTAAATCAATAGTTGTGGGGAATAAAGGAATCTTAATAACACAAAAATAACTGGTCATTATTTAAGAAGGGTCAGTTAAATATTTCGAGTTAATGTCTTTTGTAATTAATCAGGCTTTTAATTTGGTTTTAGCACCATGATCCACATAGACAAACATCGTCATTCTTACCTAACAGACAAATAATGCCGGCCATAGACGGTTTGAATCTCAGCTGGTTTAGCAGGAATTGGCTGACATTCCAACTGTGTGTGGGCATGCTGAATGTACCAAGTTGAACGATCGATCAACTTGGATACAACCAGCCTGTCGGATTCACTTGCAATTATTGCTAGCGGCTGCTATAGTCGCTGGCAATAATCACTGTCTTCTCCCATCTTAGCCTGCATTTGAGGGGGCAGGCGGTTGAAAATCCCCATTCCAGGACCAATGTGTATATATATTTAAAAAAAAATCTAAATGCCTGTTTTTACTCACCTCAATCCACAGTGAACCACAGCCCTTTACTTCCTTCTTTAGGTGTCTAATGTCACTGCTTGCGTCATGTGGACACTTTCTATTCGATGATCACTGGTTGTAGGAATTAGGTGAGTGTTGCTGGCTTCACATGGTAAGGGGGAAAAAAGACCACCAGCAAAGGTTGGAAGGAGGGGTAGTAAAATTGTTTTATCCAGGAGTGGTGCTTTAAAGACAAACTCCAGATTTTGCTTTCACTCTAAATAGATTTTTTTTTTCCCAAACTGGCCCAAACAAGCTATTTCCTTTACTATATTGATGTATCGGCTACATACTGTACAGTATACAGCACTGTGTTCTGATAGTGGTATAAGGACTTCCTGTCTGCTGCCGTACCTAAATTGAATCAGGCTCAGTGCTGTGTAGCTATTCACAGGAAGCTGTGTTATTTTAATCAATGAATACAAGGCTTCCTCTGATTGGCTAACGTGCAAATCATGACATCAATTACCTACCTCTCCAGCTGGGCCAATCAATTAATTCATAAAAATACCAGGCTTCCTCGAAATGGCGAAGGAGCACCCAACCAAACTCAATTTTGTTACAGCAGTGGATCAGAAATCCCCATAATTAACTTTTTAAAGCAGAACATCACTCTCTCAATCAACATTGATTACTTTTAAGCCTTATGCTGTTAGCATTAGTGAATAGATAGGAAAGCATATCATATTTACTTGTGTTAAACGTTTTCTATAAGTTTCTTAGGTTACTTCCTGGTTTCTAGGCCTGGGCAAACGATATATATCCCAGGAGGAGACGAGGGGTTATCTCAGCTAAACACACCCTGTATGCATGCCTGAGCTAAGTAATGATGGATTCCAGGAAGTAAATGCTACATGAATCATCAGCCCTTACTCAAGATGTCCATGGCCAAAAATGCTAAGGGGTGTTTTCTCCGCAAAATAAAGCACAGAGACATTGATGGATGAGTTTGCTTCGAATATTAAAAATTTATTATAGCGTTTCTGGTTTGTGATGATACAGTGTAGTTGCGCTTTCCTTTCCTCCGCCGCAACACACACTTGTCTCCATTACCCTGCAGGTTTGTTCAGCCACCATAAGCAAGGAAAGGAAGCCCTCTCTAAGCTCCAAGATGCACTAGCTAGAGCTTACATAGGCCCAAAGACATAATTCCAAACCTCCATGGGACATAGGAAAAAGGGAAGCAAGCCACTTTTCTGTCCAAACGTGGAAGAACCATTTATTTTCTTGTTGTGTTTTTTTTTGGGGTTCCATGTGTATCACAGAGCAGTTATGGGGAAGCAGTGCAAAGGCTGCTGGAGATAGAAGCATTATGCTAACCAGCATGGGAAAAGCAGAGGATTTCTTTAAAGCGTAGTAAACTCTACTTCTTTAATTCAGCGCTATTTAAAACCTCAATGTTAGTCCTACATGTAGTTTCCTTTCAATTCAGATTGTTGTGATGATGTAGTAGATGGGCGGAAGTAAGGTTGGGAATGGCACTGAGAAATTTCCCTAAAGATGGCGCTAGATTCAGCAGCATTGGAGGAAATTAAAATCAGCTGCATTAAAGAACACTCCAATGGCGCTGTAACATGTCTGGTTAGTTTGTAATATGGAGTACTGGGTTTAACAGCATTGTGCTCTACAGAGTTTATTCTCTCTTTGAAGAATGCATAGAGTATTTTAACTCCCCCAACTAGTTTTTTATAAATGTATTTAGAAGGAAAACAGGAAAAGTTACATCTGCTCAATTTGTGAACATATATATATAACAGATAATAATGCATGCCACAGCTTAACAATAAAAAGTTAAGAGTATAGAAGAATAGTGAGCAATAGGCAGCAACCCGGGTGATTATCCCAATAAACTCACATGTATATAATCAGACTTTAAACTGTCAACCTAGTGTGAAACAGAAGCGTTGACCTACATCTGGTTATGTAATTATGTTTTTCTTCTAAGGAGACATGTAATGAGTATTTCCAATAATAAAATACAAATAGAACAGCCATTCTCCATATTTAAGGAGAGCGAGGGAATGTGGATATATGTTAACGGGTGAGGAGAGGACAGTAAGAAAAGAGGCTGATTGGGGGGGGGGAGGGGGGGGGGGGTATGAGTGATAAAGGGGTAAGAGAAAAGGAAAGTGTGAGTATTAAGTAAGATTTTTATGATTTTTCAAATTGGGTTAGACCAGCCTGTATAGAGGTGCCATGGTGTCCATGTTCACAAGACCGATCTTTCAGAAAAAGGTAAGCTTTTTACAGGGTGGTTCCATTTTTCACACATTGCAGGATACATGCCTTTGCCACATTCAGTAGACATTTAAAACAAGGTGTTTTGTAAAAAAAAAAAAAAAAAATGTATTTACAGATATCGTTGTGTCTTGCATAAAGTAGTCTGCTGGTTTATCTGCAAAAAACACCACTATTGCTCAAAACTTATATGGTCCAGAAATATTTATAATTATATTTATAAAGCACCTGGACTAGATGGCATGCAACTTGACAACAGACCTCAATGCACTGTTCGGCAACTATGTGACAAATGAGGTTTAATACTGATAAATGTAAAGGTATGCACTTGGGGGCTAAAAACATGCATGCATCATATGTTCTAAGAGTATAACTGGGGGAATGAAGGTGGAGAAAGATCTGAGTGCTCTGGTAGATTCTAGGCTTAATAATGCATGTAATGCCAAACTGCAGTTTCTAAAGCAAGCAAAATACTTTCTTGGAGTAAAAGAGGTATAAACTCCAGAGAGAGTGACATACATTTTCCCCAGTACAAATCATTAGTAAGACCTCATCTGGAATATGCAGTTCAGTTTTGGGCACCAGTTCATGAAAAAGGATATTGGGGAACAGGAGAAAGTGCAAAGAAAAGCCGCCAAACTAATAGTAGGCATAGGAGGGTTTGACTATGTACAAAGATTAGCTGAACTCAATTTATTCTCTAGAGAAGAGGAGATTAAAGAGGAAGTAAACCCTAATGAGTTTACTTCCTCTTTCATTCCCTGCAAAGTTAAAGCATAATGGACTACTATGCATCGCATAGTAGTCCATTATGTGTCACTTACCTGACACAGGAGCCAGCGAAGTCACTGCTGTCTCCTGTAGTCCGGCGCATCCATCTTCTTGGTGGGTCTCGCTGCTCCGCCGCTGTGCATGCGCACGATAGCTGCCACGCGCGGCATATCGCCGTTGACGGGTGCCACGCTCAGTGCGCCTGCGCGCCGCTGTCTACGGCGTATGCACCGTAGACAGTGGTGCCCATCTTTCGGTAAATATCTCCTAAGCCGTGTAGGTTTAGGAGATATTTCTTGAACCTACAGGTAAGCCTTAATCTAGGCTTACCTGTAGGTCAAAGTTTGTTGTAAGGGTTTACAACCACTTTAAGGGGGATATGATCAAAATAAGTGCTGTATCTTTTTGGTTTTGCCTGATATCGCATCCATGTCTATGCCGCCTCAGTTCCCGGGGAGGGATCTTGCCCATGGCCCACCCTACGCCCACTGCCACACACTGCACTTTCCATCCGGATTGGAATTTTTTGGTCGCATCAGCTCCTGATGAGTGGGGAGACACCCACGAAACGCGTCAAGCTTTTGAAATGATGTCCCAGCTATACTTTATACGGAACTATATTTATTTTATTATGAATTTACTTTTTTAACTATATACTAAATTTATTTTTGTTTTACATCTAGTGGATGCATATCTATTATGTGGATGTACTTGCTGATGTCGGTTTTGCTGTCATAGGCACTACCATGCCATACTACCCAATTATTTTATTTATTACTACTATGTGCTGCTATATGTGAATACTATATATCATGCTTCTACTGTACTTACGCCTATATACTTTATGAATTTGATCTTTATTATTTTTTATGATCTGTTACTGAACAATCAATAAAAAATTATTATTTTTTTTAATATGGTTAAAACCTACCTCCATTATCCAAGTGCTTCATTTTAAAGTCCCAAACTTCCTCTATTACGTATAGTGAACTTGATGTACAGTTAGTCCCTTTAAGGGCATACTTTTATTTATAGATATTAGCACCAGGGGTAGTTGATTCAGGGAATATCAGATTGCTGCCTGGGGAATCAGGAAGGAATTTGTTTCCACCGCTGGATCAAGCTGGATCATGCTTTATTGGGGTTTTCTTGACTTCCTCTGGACCACCTGTGGGTTTAGGATTGTGTACATGGAGGTCTTCTATTTGCATGTGTGCTTTTCTATTTGTTGGAATGGACAGACGTGTGTCTTTTTTCTGAATATGTAAGAGTTTTGATAGTAGCCTTAATGGTGTTCCAAAAACCCTGCAGTTTACTACAGTCCCAGAAAATCTGGAGAATTGTTCCTCAGCCTCTCGGTACTGCCAAAATTGTGGGGTTAGCTGCAGGTATAGTTGATGTAGTTTCCGCAGGATTTTGTAACAACTCATTAGTAAAGCTGTATCCACAGCGAGGGTTTGTCAGTTAAAAAAAAGTAATGCAATTTTTCCGGGACTGTGAAAATTTTGACTTCAAATTTTGTTTTCTCAGCAAGAACACAGGGTCTTGTTGATGCCCTCCCAAGGCGAGTATAGTAAGCATAAACAGTGTAGGATAGAGTATAAATACATAACTTTTCCTTTGTGAGGAGAGGGGTTATTTTAACAAAAAACTAAATATCCCATCAGAATGCTTTTGTTTTTTGTTAGAATAACCTCTCTCCTGATAAAGCAACATCACAAAACGCATTGAGATACCGCCATCCCTCAACAGCTCTCTTGGCTTGAGAACATACATTATGAGTTGTTTGTAAATTGTACACATATGACAGACCTAAATATAGGATCTGATTTTAGAGAAGTCATAGGTTTCCTTTATTTATACTCCATTCTACAATGCTCTTGTCTCCCTCCTCTAACCCCTTGGATTTCCATGGGCTAGCTTTTGCTTTTAAAGGGGAACGCTACTCCATTCTCAAAAGGCTGTGAGCTGCCTTCACCAATCTAAACCACCTCCTTTTTCAGAGCATACAACAGGGCCAGCTAGGAAAGGGGTGAGAAGAACGAACTCTAAACCCCCTCCTGGACCATACAGGACCACATGCACTCAACATAGCTGGCTGCCAAAGCACCTTGTACCCACTAGTTTAAAGGAGCTTTAAACTGCAGCCCCCCAAAACACCAGCCTAGGGTTGTGTGGAAGAGGCCCTTTTCCCCCTGAATATAAGAACAATGTGATTGGCTTTTAGGGTGCCCAAGCCCCTTCTGCCCCCAAGCATCCACCCCCCTTTCATGGATTGTCTTGCTGTGTATTTAGCTAGGGGTTTGTTAGTGTGTGAGAGGAGCACAATATTTTTTTAGTTTGGGGTGTTATTTTTCATGTGGGGGTTCTCATCTGAGCCTTAACAGACCCAAATGGCCTTGTATGTATTGGGGGGGCAAGCTATTTTTTGTTAAAATCCTGCATCTGCAATGTAGATTTGCAAGTTTTCTCCAAAGCCGTAAATATTTGAAAAAGCATTTTGGATATATGTTACACATGCACCACTTTACAGGCAGAGTAAGCCCCTACCCGCCCAAGTTACTATCTTTTAAGCAATTATGGATTTTTAAAGGCACTTCATGTTTTGTTTTTGGGGTTGTCCAAATTGGTGACATTGATATATGTCCCTCAGGGTGGGACCTAGGCCCCCACACCCATTTTAAGGCCAATAACTAGAAGATAAGCCAGCCAAGTGGGAACTAGCAAGGGGGGGGGGGGGGGGTTGTCCCATCTGTAATTTTGTAGCATGCTGAATGATGTGGTTCATTTTGGACAGGGGGTGGTTATTTTGTGCTAGCTGCATTTGGGTTGGCCTGGGCATGCTCAGGGACTTTAATTTTTTTTTTGTGTGTGAACAGCACTTGGATTTTTCTGGGCATGGTCAGAGAGTGTTTTTTGGGTTAGTAGTTTAAGCACATCCTTAAACAGGCGTACCCACTTTGAAGTTCTGTCTCTACACTGGGTGAACTTGCATTTTGTGTGTTTCATGGACTTTACACTTGTTCCAATTGCCTCATTAGCATGCAAACCTATGTTATATAAAGCCCTTGCCCTTAAAAGCACCCATACAGGAAGTTGCTTGTACTGCTGCTAATTTCTTCCCACTACCATGCCCCACTCACTGTTCTCTGAGGAAGAGATGATCCTTATTTACAAATTTAAGATCATTTTTTTTTTCTTTTTTTACATGGGGTGGTGTTTGTGTGGATCATGTGTGGGAGGAAACCGGAGTACCTGTAGGAAACCCATGCAGGCACAGGGAGAACGTGCAAACTCCAAGCAGGTGGTGTCTTGAGCAGGATTCCAACCAGCAACTCTTTTTGCTGCTAGGTGAAAGTGTTAACCACTACACCACTGTGCAGCCCAAATATATATCTGTATATGTAGGTTCTTGTGTCCAGCAGCAGAAAGAAGTTGGGTAGATTCCACACTCCCAATTCTGGAGGCATAATAATGGTCTAGCCCAGGGGTCTTCAAACTACGGTCCTCCAGTTGTTCAGGAACTACAATTCCCATCATGCCTAGTCATGTCTGTGAATGTCAGCGTTATACAATGCCCCATGGGATGTGTAGTTTCACAACAGCTGGAGAGCCGTGCTTTGAAGATTCCTGATCACTCTCTAGCATCTCTTGAAAAAAGGTGGTTTCTCATGTGCCGTATAATGCCCAAGAAATATCGTTTGGAAAATACAAGTGGGTCATGGCACATCTACATTCCAAATTTGGCACTTTAAGATGGTCTTGCACTATGCAATCTATTTGGCCAATCTCTGTCCAACTTGATATTTAGGCAAAATAGGTAATAAGAAGACACACTTGAACAATTAATTCAAATTATAGGACATCAATCAGGCTCTTGCACTAAATCTAATTTATGTAAGATCTAACTGATTGCAGTGTATGGTCACCTTTAAAGATCAAGATCTGAAACTATACATGTATTGGGTTTAGAAACACTTCTCTGTTCTTTGTAATGTATTGAAAGATTTGGGTAAAAAAAGGGTAAAAAAATTTCAAAGATTTATTAGAAGTGATAGGAATGAGATTAGCATCAAAAGGGTTAATTAACTGAGTACACCTATTCATTTCCTAACAAGACACATTCAATGAGATTAAATTAACCAATTGTATTGGGCGTCCACTATTATCAATGAGAAAACCGCAGTTACCCTAGCGATAGTTGCAGTTTGCATACGCAGGTATTTATTATCGTTATTTGAGGTTCGAAGTGCGGCGGTTCGCACGTTCGGTTAATGACTTTTCCGGCGCACCAATTAATGTATGAACTGGCGCAGCGCATTCTTCTTAGTAAATCACCCCCATAGTACTGCAAATGGAGTCCTTGGGTAGGTTTTTTGAAGTTTGTCGAGATCTGAGATAGGAGCCAAGCTGTAGATGTCTCATGAATTCAAGGTCAGTAATATAAGTGGTCAAAAGTTTGGCGCTGTTCAACAGTTTGCCTTGGTATGAAAAGTGAACTGATCTCAAGGTGCTTTTTTTGATCAGAGTGAAAAATGAAACGCTGTCAAGAGCTGAGGAAAATGCGGAGACCCTTAAAGCGGTAGTAAACCCGCAATGTTTATTTTTTTTTTTTAAACCTGCAAAGCAAAAGGCATAATGAGCTAGTATGCACCGCATACTAGCTCATTATGAAATACTTACCTTAGAACGAGGCCCCGACATCTGGCCCGATCCACGCCGAGGGAGCCGACATGCTCCCTCGGCGTCTCTTCCGGGTATCGCGGCTCCGGCGCTGTGAGTGGCCGGAGCCGCGATATCGTCACTCCCGCGCATGCGCGCGGGAGATTTCAGTCCGGCCGCACGAGCGCTGCCGGATTTTCACGGAGAGAACCCCCTTGTGCGCATGCGCCGCTGCAGTCAGCGGCGCATACCGAGGGGAATATCTCCTAAACCGTACAGGTTTAGGAGATATTTTTTTTACCTACAGGTAAGCCTTATTATAGGCTTTCCTGTAGGTAAAAGTTAAAAAAATGACCATACTACCACTTTAAATTGGAGCCATAGGGATACGACAGTCATCTTGAAAATAATCCTATTTTTACAGTGGGGTCTTTGAATGGGTGGGTGTTGGATCAGTTGTGAGCTGGAGAAGTTGTTTTCCATCCAGGGTAGACTAAACAATGTTGTTGTGAAGAAGTACCATTTTTTTTATCCTTTTCTATCTTTTTTGAGTGCACCGGTCCAAAGTCTGAACAGATTGATAGCTTTCTTGGTATTTTATGGAGTCTGGAAACGCAAATCCTCTTCTGAGTTTTGTGAGAGCCAGTATAGTCTTGTTAATTCTAGCCTTTTTCCCGTCATGCATAATTTAAGAAAATAGGTTCGGAAGTCTTTGAGAAATCCTGAGGGGAGCTTACTGGGAACGGGGGGTCTAACAGATATAGTGCATGCATGCTATCACCAAGTCTAGAGCTAGTGTGGCATGTATGAATTCCCACTTGACCCTATCATATGCTTTTTAAGTATTGGTGGACAGATGAACAGGTGTGATTTCCTTTTCTTGAGCATAATGGATAGCAGGCTTGCATTTTTTTTATGGTACAAAGCCTGATTCTTGGTATGTATGGGGCAAGGGATGTGATGCTGCAGGTGAGCAGCTAGCATTCTGGTGAATATTTTCAGGTCAAGTTCAAAAAAGAGACTGGGCTGTAGTTTGGACATACAGTATTTGTGGATAGGACTGCTATATGTGCCTTTTAAGATGTCAGTTTGGATGGTATTGTCCAGAAGAATAGAAATGTTAAGACTATGGGGTTGATTTACTAAAGGCAAAACTACTCTGCAATACAAGTACACTGCAAGTGCACTTCGAAGTGCAGTCACTTTAGATCTGAGGGAAAGATCTGAAATGAGGGGAAGCTCAGTTGATTTTATCATTCAATCAGGTGCAAGCAAGAATGCTGTTTATTTTCCTTACATATCCCCCTCAAATCTACAGTGACTGCACTTCCAAGTGCACTTGTAGTGCAAAGTGCAGTTGCCTTTAGTAAATAAGCCCCTGTGAATCTACCAGCTAAAGTCTCTTGAAAGTTTTTATGTTGTCAGTATAAAGCCAGCTGGGCATGGTGCTTTGCCTGGTTTCCTTTGTCGTGGTGGGTTGTTCTTGGGGTTGTATGGACTTATTAGCGAGTTTGGGCGTGCCAGCTTGTCAGTTATTTTTGAGGGGTTGTAGGTCTACACGCTGAGTTAGGCCTCATGCATGCTGGGCATTTAGCACTAAAGAATGAGATCTCAGTGTTTTATTGAGGGCAGAAAGCTAAGGTGAGCTGTCCAGCCTCGCTGCCACCGGCCTGTAAAACTCTATGAGAAGCTGAAAGCTGCTGCAGCTGGTTGGTGCATAGAGTGGTACTAACTCTCCTGACAAAGTTCCCACTTCCTCATTTAATAGGAGATGCATAATTTTTGGTTTTAGTGGTCCTAAGGGTTCCAGCTAGCATTCTGCTTGCTTTTTGCTGAAATCTTAGAATTCTCTTTAACATTGAAATAATTGTGCTTTTACTTTTTCTCTAGGGAGTGTGTTTAATTTGTCTCTAACAATTTTAAGGTGATCTCAGGTTTCTTGGGTCAGGGTCTCTTTTTGGCATTTCTCCAGGGTTCGAATTGGAGTCAGCGGTAATTCTGTGCTACAAAGCTTCCCGCCCAGCTTGATTAGGGCGCCTCTTAGACCCAAGATTTATTGTATGTGTGCTTTATAAACAGGCTCTCGAATTAATCATTCATTTATTATTCAGTGCAAAACCTTCTCCGTTATCTTGCCTAAGATGCAAGTGAACCACAACTAGTTTTGACTATTACATACTACTATATAACAAGTCATAAAAGATCAGCTTTAATACTTGTATTGCCTGGCCTGTAATCAAGTAAATGCTAGGTTAAGAGTCGCATAAGCTGGTGAAGTGTAAAGAACAGGCACCCAAATCTGTTTGAACACTCCCCTTTGACTGAAGTTGTGTAACCAATGTGTTCATGTCTGACTATGTGACCAGCACCAGATGAATTGGAGTAGCAGTTTTGCCTGACCAGGAACATATTTAGGCTTATTATTTTGCCATTTAGAAGTAAACTGGTCCAGGAAGGTGTGGATGAGTGATAGATGTTATGGTGGCATATGGTTTTAAAGACCAGCCAAATTATATGCAATATGATACAACATAGAAGACAGGACTTCATAACTTAGGCCCGTTTCACACTGCTGTGACTTTGAAGCCAACATACCTGCGTGACTTTGGTAGAACTTGCATGCGGCTTCTTTAACAGAAGTCAATGCCATTTGTGCCGAAGTTGGACCAAAAGTAGTGCAGGAACCTTTTTCTAAGTCGGAGAGACTCAAGTGCTCCTAGAATGGTTCCATTGCACTTAATGGGGCACGACATGTGCTCTTAAAGTTGGAGCGGATGTCGCACCAGTGTGAACCAGGCCTTAGGTTTAAAGCCCAACTTTCATGTTTGAAGTCATGGTTTTTATTATTGTTATGCAACCAGACAGCAAAAAACTTAAAGAATGATTCAGCTTTTTTATTATGTGTAAGTGCTTTACTACTATTTTAAACTGCCCTGTGTCAAGCAGTACTCTGAAGATCTGGACCACTGTTCTCACACAGAGCTCAGTGGTTCAGATCTCTAGCTGCCCGACACAACTTCCACAAAACTGAAATTGGGTTTTTACAACTACCATCAATGAATGGGTAGCTCAAAATCAGAGCATGAAATTCCTTTCTGTATAACTAGATATCAACCACTAATTAAGTATGAAGTACTAATAAGTAATAAATAACTAAACAACACTTCTGTACAAGTAGTAAAATAGTTTAAAATTTGTGAACATTTTCATAAACCAAGACCTATAAAAATGACAAAAAAAAAAACAACATTTTTAGGAAATTATTCCAAATGCCACTACATAAAAACAAACAGAGCTAACCAACTATCACATTTAAATTGTGTCCTAAAATAAAGTCCAACCAAGACTTTGAATTGTATTCACAGTCCACTTACCTAAACAGTTACATATTGCTTTGAGACAAGCTTTACCAAAGCAAGCTTCATAATTGAACATTTCTGCTAGAGACATGCTGAGCTAATATACTTTTCATCTGAATAGATTAAAGTGGAACACCAACCACAACGCTTATCTTAGTTTTTAGACTTGGCACAGAATAGATTCTTTGCCATAACCAAAGCTTTTCTATTTACCTGCAACTGTTTTACACACTGCTTTCTTCCAATACTACTAGAGAAAGAAAGCAAAATTCAAAACGCATTGCAGTGATTTTATGTTGGTCTTTCAATAAAGCTACTTTTACACATGGATTGGGGATGCCGGGTTTACTTCACAAATTACTAGCTAAACGTAGATCTCTGGTAGGAAAAAGATTGTAGGCTCATCAGGCTAACCCTGAATACTGTATCACCTAAAATGCTGCAGGATCAAAATAATGTTTCTAAAGGCAAAACGCAACCATTATGGTATAAAGGTCGCTAAGCCCTTGGGCAAAACTCAGTTTACTGCTGCTTTTTGTAAGGCCCATTTGCACACAGGGCTTTTGGCCTTGTCTGCTCCATACCCCCCCGGGAGGCATGGGTACAGAGTCCAGCCCAGCTGCCTACATTATTACTTTGATCCTGCAACAAGTCTACGGCATGATAAAATATGCTGTAGCATGACAAGACTGGATGCTGTAGCATGTAGAATACCGGTATTCCGAAATTTGGGTATTTGCCCCTGAATACATATACCACTCAATGCAGCGTTCACTCCCGCCCAGGAACATCGTACTTCAGTCTGCCGCAGACTTTGATTGGCTGTAGACAGTGGGGCTGGTCGCTGTACCCGTACCTCCCAGATGCACAAAAAATGCCAGGATTGTAGGAGGGGCCTAAAAAGTGGAGCTTTCAAAAGATTAAAAAGCAGGAGGACAGGACAGGAAACAAGAGGCTTTTGGAGCTTTAACTAGCCTTCTGCCAAGCTATTTAGAGATTAGGGAGGGCTGTACAGTGTTAATTTTGTTACCTTTCTTACTTTTTGTTTTGGTGACAATAACCACCAGGTCAGAGAGGAAGTCTCCCCAGTGGGGACAGAGTCAAATATTAAAATCAGAAGTTCTACCTATTTTCCACTCTATTGGAAATAAAACATGGTTTGACTAAAGTTCCACTTGAAGGCCTAACAAGTCAATTAAACTAAACAATGTAACATAGTACATGATGTGTTTTTTTTCCCCTTAATTTCACCTGGTGATCCTGCCAGTAACATACTTCCTGCCCAAGGATGATGACAACACTTACTGTACTGCATCTATAGAGAAAACGTGTTGTCACCATAGTCTGCTCCCCTGGTCTATACAACAAACACCTCCCCCTCTCCTCAACTTCATAACATAGGGGGAGTTTACAGAAGGTAGCTGAAAAGGCAGAGAACACAGCTTGTGATTTCAGTTCATTCACAGGATGCTACAAGGACACTAGATTTCTAACAGGATTAACAGGTCTTTTTCGATATTTGCAAACGGACTTATCCTGAAAAAAGGAATGCAGACACTACATCTAATTACTAATGAATAAACAACTTGTTCATAAGTTTAGACATACAGTAAAACCTTGGATTGCGAGAGTACGTTCTGGAAACATGCTTGTAATCCAAAGCACTTGTATATAAAAGCGAATTTCCCCATAAGAAATAATGGAAACTCCGATGATTCATTCCACAACCATTTATTTTTAAGTCCTTCAGTTTATAGTCCATATAAAAAGATCATAGCAATGTTGTGTAACCATAAAATGTCCATTTAAAAATGGCTGCCTCCACAAAGGGGATTAGAAGCAAAATCCAGCAGGAGCTACAGAGTATAAAAGAGAAGAGAGGCGCCTCTAAGCCCTTGTACACACGGTCGGACGTTCCGACAACAAAATCCGTCGGATTTTTTCCGAAACTGGTGTTGCATACACACGATCGGATAAAGCTGTCGAAAAATCCGATCGTTCAGAATGTGATGAAGTTTTTTAGTTACGACGGGACTACGTTCAGGCTAGTAGCCAATAGCTTTGGTCTAGGAATTTTATCTGAGCATGCGTGGCACTTTGTCCAATCGGAATTCTCTACAAACAATCGGACAAAGTCCAATCGGATCATGTTGTCGGAAAATTTTATATCCAGCTCTCAAACTTTGTTGGTCGGACATTCCGACGTAAAAAGTCAGATGAAGCCCACACACGGTCGGATTATCCGACAACAGGGTCCGATCGGACATTTTTCATTGGAGCGTCCCACCGTGTGTACAAGTGTAGAAATATGGTTACATTTAATAAAGGTACAACATTTAGCAACTCACATGGCTGATGATTAAAACAGGCACATCTAAGTATGCAGGCATCCGGGGTAAAGCGGTCCACATAGACCGTCCCCCACACCGCCGGCTCTCACCGGAGTGAATCTGCAATCCTGACCGGGAAGACTGCCCTGCAGTAGAGCGAAGGATTGAAGAGCTCGTGGAGCGCAGTGAGGAAGGGATGGTGAGTTGCTAAATGTTGTACCTTCATTAAATGTAACCATATTGCTACACTTAGAGGCGTCTCTCTTCTCTTTTATACTCAGTTGTGATGTGACGCTATGTGTATATCAAGACATCGCTTGTATATCAAGTCAAAATTTATCTAAAAAATGTTTTAAGAAAAAAGTGCATTTATTCATTTTTTTAATTTTGTTTTTTGGAACCTGTAAAAAGATTGCACTGGTGCTAGGGATGAGCTCAGGTGTGTTCGCATGCAACACGTCCAGAGCCCACCAGGAAGTCTGCGCAGCGCTGAGCTAATCACAGGCAGTGAGACATTGCCCGATCTCTACAGCTGCACATCGGGGATATGCCTCACTGCCTGTAATTAGCGCAGAGCTGCGCTGACTTACTTGCGGGCTATGCACGTGGAGCATGTGAACACTCCTGAGCTCATCCCTAACCGGTGCCATGCAGGTCTCCAGCAGATCTGCCAGTGTATCTGTGTGCCCATACATCAAGGGCAAACAGATACAATCTGACATGAAGAGAGAATGAACTAGTTTACAAAAAACTATGGTACAAGCTGACAGCTGACTGGACCTTGTTAGTTTTCCATTCAAATAAATTAAAATAATAATAATAAAAATAACTAGTCCACAAGTACAGTAAATAAAAAAAAAAATGTGCACATGAAAAAAAAAATCTAAATTTTTGGCTATAAAAATGACATAAACTGTGGAGGCTTTTCAGAATAAAAATATAGTAATCAAAATATTTTATGTTGAACAAAATTTGTGCAACTTTTTGTCAAATATTAATCTTCACGATAAAATAAAACAATAGAATAGATGGCAAATGTGTCAAGCCTTGGGAAACTTTCTGCATCCGCAAAATGGCAAAAAATTATGGTACCCAAAATTTATAAATAAATGATAAATAAGCAGGGTATTAAATGCCTTTTTACAGCTCAATTTACAGTAACCCATAAATGATGGTCCTAGAATTATTGCTCTCACTCCAACAATCGCAACAATATATAAAGTGGTGCAATCGCTGATTACATATATGTGCGTCAAAATAATGTGGTTAAGCTGGGCTTTTTTTTGGGGGGGGGGGGGTTTCCCTCCTAGTTTGTCATTTGACAGGGGGGGCCTAAACTTTAATGCCGCGTACACACGACTGGACTTTCCGGCAGACTAGGTGCAATGGAATCAGTCCGGACAATCCGATCGTGTGTGGGCTAATCTGATTGTTTTTCATTAAAAAAAAAAAATCTGACGGACCTAGAAATAGAAGATGTTTCAAATCTGTCTGACAAACTCAATACCTATCAGAAAAGCGTTCATCTGTGTGCTGGTCCGACTGACCAAATACGATGCAAGGGAAGCTATTGGCTACTGGCTATTGAACTTCCTTTTTTAGTCCCGTCTTACGTCATCATGTTCAAAACGAACAGATTCGAAGGGACTTAGTCCGTTTATGTGTGGCCAAGTCCGTTCGTTCGGAAAGTCCGTTGGAACTAGTCTGCCGGAAAGTCCGCTTGCGTGTACACGGACTTATACAATTTTGGGTTACACTTGAAAAGTTTGATAAAAACAGATAGGGTCACTTTAAAGAGGAATATGTAGATCATATTTTCTAACACTTGGGTACATATTTATAAAGCAGTGAGTGTGCCTTTCACCAAATACTTACTGGTGGTGAATCACAGTCATTTAAAAGCATGCAGCAGAATGTTTGGACAATGTCATATTCACTGCTTCCTAAATTTGTCCCTTATTAACATATAATTTTGTACTAGATTGTTGATCTAGTAAATTCTAATTCTGATCTTTGATAAAACAAACATTTTGTAAACACCACATGGCAATGCAGAATAATGTAGGGAACCATTCACCAAAAGGCATTTTTTAAAATTCTGAATCCATAAAACGAACAAACTAAAAAAAGGGACTTTAAAAATGCTTCCCCGGTAGAGTTCAACACATACTCATAGATATCAATTGACACTGCTGCCTTTACACGCACAGGAATTTTAATGACATCCCAGTCTTAGTCTGTAGGGTTCAATGTTGAGTTGGCCCACCCTTTGCAACTATAACAGCTTCAACTCTTCTGACAAGGCTGTCCACAAGGTTTAGGAGTGTGTCTATGGGAATGGATGACGATTCTTCCAGAAGCGCGTTTGTGAGGTCAGGCACTGATGTGGACGAGAAGGTCTGGCTTGCAGTCTGTGCTCTAATTCATCCCAAAGCTGTTTTATTGGGTTGAGGTCAGGACTCTGTAGGTCAGTCAAGTTCCTCCACCCCAAACTCGCTCATACATGTCTTTATGGACCTTGCTGAGTTCTCATCTCAACCCAAAAGAGCTGCATTGGGACAAATTAGAGTGCAGACTGCGAGTCAGGCCTTTTCGTCCAACATCAGTGCCTGACCTCACAAATGCGCTTCTGGAAGAATGGTCAAACATTCCCATAGACACACTCCTAAACCTTGTGGTCAGCCTTCCCAGAAGAGTTGAAGCTGTTATAGCTTCAAAGGGTGGGCCAACATTATACATTGATCAGTGCATTTTTATAGCACTGATCAATGTAATAATGTCACTGGTCCCCAAAAAACGGCACATAGGGTCAGATTTGTTAGCCACAATGTCGCATTTCAACTAAATCGCAGATCGCCGCCATTACTAGTAAAAACATAAAAAAATGAAAGTACGTATATTTACCCCCTATTTTTGAGATGCTATAACTTTTGCGCAAACCAATCAATATAATATACGCTTATTGCAATTTTTTTTTACCAAAAATATGTAGAATTATTAGCCTAAACTGATGAATAAACGTGGGTTTTTTTATGTATTTTTTTTGGATATGTATTAAAGCAAAAAGGTTTTTTCTAAATTATTGCTCTTTTTTTTGTTTATAGCGCAAAAAATAAAAACTGCAGAGGTGATCAAATACCACCAAAAGAAAGCTCTATTTGTGGGACAAAAAAGGACATAGTTTCATAGTTAGTAAGATTGAATAAAGACACCAGTCCATCCAGTTCAACATGAGTGTCTACAATTGTCCCTGTACATTGCACACTCACATCGGTCCCTACCCTCAATCCAAGGTCCCCATTCATATACTAGGACCAATTTTGGACAGAAGCCAATTAGCCTACCTGCATGTCTTTGGATTGTGGGAGGAAACCGGAGTACCCGGAGGAAACCCACGCAGGCACAGGGAGAACATGCAAACTCCAGGCAGGCAGTGTCGTGGTTGGGATTTGAACCAGCGACCCTTCTTACTGCTAGGTGAGAGTGCTAACCACTACACCACTGTGCCGCCCATGTGACATAAATTTTATTTGGGTACAACGTCGCACTTGTCAGTTAAAGCGACTAATGGCCTGGTCAGGAGGTGGGTAAAACCTTCCAGAGCTGCAGTGGTTAAAGTTCATGTGCATGTAAAGGCAGGTGTCCCAATACTTTTGGTAAGATAGTGTATCTCGTAATAGTGAGTACACCCCTCACATTTTTTGTAAATATTTTTTTGGGTCTATTTGTTTACATGTCTTGGTTGGGATGCTGCCCCCTAGGGATAATTTTTTTCTGATTTGATGTTCTTTTTCTTTATTGGTCTCATATATATGTAGCTTTGTAATAATCAGAATCCCCGCTCTTAATGCGTTATAACAGAACAAAATTAGGCCTCTGGGAATACCTGGATTTGTTTATTATTTTACTTGTATTCATGCATCCAGAAGTTTCAGGCGATCATAGGGCCCCCATAGACGCAGTCCTATTTCCTGCTAAAGCTCACATTCATAAAACAGTCATAAAGCAATGGTGTTCAGGATTACATGAAGCAAAACTAAAATCTTTGTAAATGGTTTTGCCCTCCATTTAGCAGCCCAGGGCATTAGTGATCAACCCTAAGCTCAGGAAAGAGATATGACAGCTTCTATGGGGGCTTACAGCAACTTGACAGGAAGAGAATAAAAGCAAATAACAGCACATATAACTGTTCCCAAAAAGGCACTACTACAACAACATTAAAATGTAAAAAGTACATTGCCTGTGTATTTCACTAGCGAATCTGTGTCCAAAATCATAGCAACCAATCACAAGTAGTTATATATATATAAGGCCATCAATTAAAGTACTTGCTTATATTATTTAAAGATAAACTTATAAAAGAACATAGTCTTTTTGAAAAGCATGGGGGGGGGGGGAATCAAGCTTTTTCCTTCTTATGTCCCTGTTAGGATTATTCTCTAAGCCCCCGTACACACGGTCGGAGATTCCGGCAACCAAATCAGTCAGATTAATTCCGACGGATTAATTCCGGAAGAGGTCCGGAAGTGATGTTGTATGCACACGGTCGGACTCAGTTGTCGGAAAATCCGATTGTACATAACGTGATGACGTTATTTCGTTACGATGGGACTACGTTCAGGCTAGTAGCCAATAGCTTTGGTCTAGGAATTTGATCTGAGCATGCGTGGCATTTTGTCCGTCGGAGTAGGCTACACATGATCGGAGTATGTCCGATCGGAGCATTTTGTCGGAAAATTTTACCGGCAAGTTGGAAAAGTTGGTCCGTCAGATATTCCGACGGAAACAGTCCGATGCAGACCACACACAGTCGGAATATCCGACAAAATGGTCTGATAGGAAACATTCCGTCGGAATCTCCGACCGTGTGTACAAGGGCTAAGAGGTAATATTTCCAGCAAATAAAGACAGCAATAAATGTTTTTTTTTCTTAGCAAAGGGGTTAGAAACTCTGCCAGGAATGAAATGCTGTCTGTGAACTCAGGAGGAAAAATTCCCCATACTTCCAGTCGCAAAACAAAATCCTGTCACACAGTGAGTCAGGAGAGAAAGTGATGAAAAATTGTAAATCACAAAAAATAAAATAAAAAAATCTTGGTTGGAATTGGGCTTTAAAGAAAGCAGTCAGAAATGAGCATAGAACAGACATGTAGCAGACTACTATAGGTCACAGTACAATTGCTTGCTTTGCACCCACATTAGACCAGCTGGCTCCCTGGAACTAAAGAGAGGTCATATACAAACGTAAAACATTCTAGCTATACTTACTGCCTTGTGAGGCTCCCTCAACCGATGCAGCTTCGTTATCTGAAAATACAAACATTTTACTTAATATTTGACTAAGGATGCTCTTGAAGAGTCAGCATTCTTAATCGAAATTTACATTTATATTAAAAGGGAAAATAACATATTAGGAGATATACGGTATGTACCAATTTAGAAGCTCATTAGGAAGAGAAACTGTTCTGATCTAGTCTAAAGGAGAGGGTTCGGACTGGAGATGCTAAGGACAGTCTAGGCCAAAAGTCTACTGCTAGTAGAGAGGAAGGACACATGGTCTTAAGAGTTAAGATGTTTTGACAGACAAATATGTCTATTTTATTTTTTGTGTGGGGAAGAGTTTGAACCCCTCTTAAGTTTGTATTTATGTCTGTCTGCCATGGGGAGATTTACCCTCTCTATTTGTCTTGATGACCACTGAGACAGAGTGATGGTAAATCTGTTATTTTACAGTTGTCATCAGAACAGGAATACAAGAGGGAATCTTCCAAGGATACCTGTTCTGGAGATAGATATCTAACATGGGTTTTCCATCAGTATGTAGAGATTTCCCCTTGCCACTTAAGTACCTCCAGGAAAGTTAAATGAAGTGAAACCTCAACAAGCCCCATACAGTGAACAGATTTCAAGTACTTACCATTTCACCCTCTGTCCAAAACAAAAAATAACCTTTGGCTCTACATATACTTTAAATGTATGATATAATATATATATATATATATATATATATATATATATATATATATATATATATATATATATATATATATATATATATATAAAACAATAAATAGTTGCACTACTAGTAGGTCAAAAATATAGCAGCCAGCATCAACCATGATCCAATTGCGAAAAAATTAAAAAACAAAAAAAATGCAGCGCTAAATAAAGAAAACACAAGTGATATCACAAATAAAATATATATATATATATATATATATATATATATATATATATATATATATTAACACATGCATATATACAAACATACACACACACTAGATTCCCAACCACGATCTCCTAGTGAAAAAAAGGCAGCCAACCCAATGTGGCGTGTGGACTCTTTCTACTAACGCAAACACCTATCGCTAATTCATGACCCCATAGCACAAGAACCATAACAAAGCATATTAAGAAGCATATTGATGCAGTGAAACCAAGAGAGCATGCATCCAACTTCTTCGGCAAGAGAATGGCCTTTGGTGAAGTAAAATCTTTAGAAGAAAATTATTGGCAGCGTTATTATTTCCCTTTACACCAATTTATAGTTCCGTTCTTGTAGCAAATTAACTTTGTAGATTTGCTTGCCCGCCTTGAAGTTATACGGCTGGTTAACTTTTAACATTGTCTAGTAAACACTCATTTACAAGCCTAGTAATACTTTAACAAAGAAAGCTTGTCAAAGTTTTCAGATGTTCCTCTCCATCTTGCATAAGTTCAGGAAGTTACATCCATGAAAACAAAAACAGCACTGAGCAATCAGAAGAATATCAAACTAAATTTCTGGTTTTCCTAAACAGCCCAAACTTATAACTAATGGACATCCAAAATAAATGATGCAGATTTTGGAAAGTGATACTGAAGACACACAGCTAATGGCCCAATGAGTCCATCAGCTTCAGGTTGCGTTCCCACACTAGAGCAAGGAAAACCACCTTATGTCCTATGGCAGGGGTGTCCAAACTACGGCCCTCCAGTTGTTCAGGAACTACAATTCCCATCATGCCTAGTCATGTCTGTGAATGTTAGCGTTATACAATGCCCCATGGGATGTGTAGTTTCACAATAGCTGGAGAGCCGTGCTTTGAAGATTCCTGATCACTCTCTAGCATCTCTTGAAAAAAGGTTTGAATGTCAGAGTTTTACAATGCCTCATGGGATGTGTAGTTCTGCAACAGCTGGAGGGCCGTAGTTTGGACACCCCTGTCCTATGGATTCAGTTTACATGATGCATTGACGTGCCCTGAAAAAAAAAATAGGGCATATAGCATTTCTGCATAATGCGTTCCAGTGCACTGCAGTGCAAGATAAAAACATTACATTGGATTGTGTTGTCTGGGCTTCGTTTGGATGCAACCCTTCGTGACACAATACTTTACTTTAGGCACAAACAGAGCAATTTTCTAACTATTTCAACTGAAAAGACAAGTGTAAGGTAACCCCTAGCAGGTTACGAGCATTGAACTTATTCTCTCCAGAGAAGAGACGCTTGAGAGGGGATATGATTTCAATATACAAATACCGTACTGGTGACCCCACAATAGGGATAAAACTTTTTCGCAGAAGGGAGTTTAACAAGACTCGTGGCCAATCATTAAAATTAGAAGAAAAGAGGTTTAACCTTAAAATACTTAGAGAGTTCTTTACTGTAAGAGCGGTAAGGATGTGGAATTCCCTTCCACAGGTGGTGGTCTCAGCGGGGAGCATCGATAGTTCCAAGAAACTATTAGATAAGCACCTGAATGACCGCAACATACAGGGATATACAATGTAATACTGACATATAATCACACACATAGGTTGGACTTGATGGACTTGTGTCTTTTTTCAACCTCACCTACTATGTAACATTTAAAATTTCCATGTGTGTGGCACCATCCCATAACCACTTCCCCCCCCCCCCCTCCACACACACACAGACACACATTGGTCCTTTGACCAAGCACACAAATGGCTTCTGCATTGGTTGATTTACTCCAGTTCAACAGGTTTTAACTGCTATCTTTATTTTTTATGCTCATAGTCTTGGGGTCTCTAGCATACAATGTTAAGACTACATGGGTTCTGTTCTTAGGGATTTCAGTTAGGTACCCTCTGCAACTTCTGCTTTGTCTGGGACTTACTCAACAACTGCAGCAGACATCTTCATTATCCCACCACAATGCGATCAACACATTCTACAGCTGTTGGCTCCTGGTGTCGCCGAAGTGCACTGCACGCTCCAAACCTGCACTCTATATGCTAATAAACCAGCTAGCAACAACCCCGCAACTCCAAGATTATTACTTTGAGGCCTGGTCGGTGCTGCATGGTCTCTCTCTCAAAGTCATTTCAATTCCATAAAGTGAAACCTGCAAATGCATGCCGCAGGCAATTTACTGCTGTTGACCTGGCTTTCGCAATACAGTGAAAGAGCCCACAGCATGCATGCTTAGATACCACCTTATGGGTGGCAGAGTGGTATAGTGGGTAGCACTCTCGCCTAGCAGTAAAAAGGGTCGCTGGTTTGAATCTCAGCCATGGGATGGAGTTTGCATGTCTGGAGTTTGCATGTTCTCCCTGTGCCTGCATGGGTTTCCTCCGGGTACTCTGGTTTGCTCCCACACCCCAAAAGACATGCAGGTAGGTTAATTGGCTTCTGTCCAAAATTGATCCTAGTATATGAATGTGAGTTGGGGATCTTGTGGGCTTCTTGAGGGTAGGGACTGATGTGAATGTGTGATGTATGTGTGGAACGCTGCGTAAATTGTCAGCTCGTTATGTTTACCTTAAATAAAAAAAAATAATAATAATAATATAATAGATAAGCATCTTAAAGTGGGTGTAAACCCTTACAAATCACTTTGACCTACAGGTAAGCCTAGATTAAGGCTTACCTGTAGGTCCAAGAAATATCTCCTAAACCTACACGGTTTAGGAGATATTTACTAAAAGACAGTCACCGCTGTCTATGGCGCATTGTCCGTAGACAGCAGCGAGCAGGCGCACTATCGCCGTTAGCAGCATGCCCCTGCTAACGGCGATATGCCGTTAGTGGCGGTTCCCGTGGGCATGCGCGGGAGTGATGTCATCGCTGCTCCGGTGCTGTGAGTGGCCCCGAGAAGCGATACCCGGAAGAAGATGGATGCTCCGTACTACAGGGGACAGCGGTGACATCGCTGGCTCCTGTGTCAGGTAAGTGACACATAATGGGCTACTATATGCTTTACCTTTGCAGGGAGACAAAGAAGAAGTAAACCCATCAGGGTTTATTTCCTCTTTAATGAGACTCACTCAGGTTGAACTGGATGGACTGGTGTCTTTATTCAACCTTACTATGTAACCACTAAAAATAGAGCACAGAAAAAGGATATGTGCACTTATCCTTTAAGTGCATATAAACCAAAAAAAACTTAAGGCCCAGGCATACAACTGTGGTGTGTTAGTACATATATGTTAGTGGGTTATTTTGCATTAAGGCATCCCATTCATTTATATGGACTGTCAAACTTAGCAAAAAATTATTTGTGCCATGTCTGGAAGTGCACCACTCGAACATTAGTGTGCTGCAACACATGTCTGTTGGAAAGGTGTGCTGGGGTGCATTCAGAATAAATAGCACCACATAACATCAACGCATATAACATGCATTACTGCACGTTAAAGTGGAAGTAAACTCCCCTATCGTTTTCAGCCAAGGAAAATGCCATCTTTGCCTCTGTTTAATCTTAAACTGCTATGGTGCTGCACATGTGATTCGTTATGACACCAGCCATTGGATGGTTTGATAGTTTAGCTGAGAGCACAGCCAATGTGCAGTTAGCATTCCGGGCATGCCTTTTATTTTTACTGTTTAAATCGATGGGTTTACTTCCACTTTAATACATGCATTACTGTAACACTATCATGTAAATGGGCCCTTAAACAAAAGAGATTTCTGTACACGTTGCTGTAATGTTTCATTCTTTCACAATTCAGCTGTGGCAATGTCATCCTTTCCTACACGCTCCGGAGTTGGACTATAAGCAGTCATATCAACTATTAGTGCACAGATATTCCAATGTAGTCACCACAACAAAATTAACGCCTTGATTGCGCTTGAGTGTGCATGCCTACAGATTTAAATCAAAGAGTCTAAAGGACATGCACAGCACGGGGATAAAAAGCAGGATGTAAAGGAATACTATTTTTAAGAAAAAATAATAATGTGATCCTATTTTACTTGTACTGTTTCAAAAAGTATTTTTTTAGAGGAATATTTCTACTTTAAGCTGCACTTCTCATCATAGTAGATGTAAAATGCCAACAGCTCATGTCTTGTACATATATATATTTTTAGATGTATCTGTGTCTCTTTTTTACATGCAGGTAAATGCTCATTTAAAAATGACCAGCTCCTCGAATTGAAAAAAAATGCAATATTATTTTGGCCCACCGGGGGCACTGTTCCACTAAAACAAAACAAACAAACAAAAAAAAAATTAAAAACCAAATAAGAAGTCACTAAAACGAAGAAAAAAAATGAATTAAAAGCCAAATGAGAAGCTGTTCCCATTTTTATCTACTTTATTTGCCCACAGCCTGCAGTAAATTTGTTGCCAATTGCCTAAAATCCTTATACGATTGGTGATGGTGATGTTTTTTTGTGGTCTAAATGCAGGCAGGCAGGATCACCAGGTCTGCAAAACTGCAAGAAAATGTGCATCACTTCACAGAACCTTTGCCAGGGACAACATTTTCTATAATCAATTGCATAGTAAGCAGTTTGGCAAAAGCTGCCCTTTAACTATCCCAAAGATGGCCAAAACTTGTTTGTCTGTGATATATGGTCGCGCGTCTGGGAAAGATCTTAAAGAATTCTGGGACAATGGCGTTTTCATTTTGCATCTGAAAGCACAAATCTTTAACATATATATTAGGCGAGTTTGAAGATAATCTTTTTGATGTAGTGAGGTCCATTAATAATCTAAGAGATTCCAATAAATTGTCTGCCTTATCCTGATGAATCCTCAGCCAGTATCAGCGCGTCTAATTACAATATCTCTCAACCCATTAGTTTTTTTCGGCCTTTTATCTCGTTATTGAGAGATAGGATTTAATTACACATTTTAATCACTGTATACTGCGTTCCACATAAGAAAAAAAAAAAAGCTACCTACGTTTTTTTTTTTACACTACTCAGGATTATAAACTGGAATTTATTTTTCTAGGTATTACTTGAACCAAGGTGCAGATTTTTAAATTTTTTTTAACCTCCCTCTAAAAAATGTAGGAACAGGTGATGCAAATTTCTTTTGAAATGTTTTAAAGGGCTATCAGAATTTCTGTTTGCTTGCAGTCTTCTTTGAAATGTGCAATCAGCTGCACAAGTTCAGTGTATATTCCAGCACAGCGCCTGTGTGCAAGTATGACGGCACTCCTGCACATGTGCCAGAGTGACGTCATTCCACGCTGGCCAATGAAGAAGGCTTCAGCCCGGCACCTGGAAGAAGCTGGATTGAAAATGGGGACATTGGACCGCTGAAGAAGAGGTAAATTACAGATTTTACCTCCACTTTAAATGTTAATAAAACTTTATTAAATGCCATTTTATGTCTGCCTTGAACGAAGTTGACAGCATGCAGATCAACGTAGCCAAAATGTGACTTTTTCCAAAATGTAACACATTGGTGCAAGCAGGCCCTACTGAAAACAATGTAGTTTTCCCCATTTTAAAATGCAGATACATCTGTGGCTGCAGGTCTAGTGTGTCCAGTGTAGTCCTATATAGTTTCATAGTTAGTAAGGTTGAATAAAGACACCAGTCCATCCAGTTCAACCTGAGTGAGTGTCTACAATAGACCCTATCCCTGTACATTGCACACTCACATTGGTCCCTACCCTCAAGGTGCCCACAATCCAAGGTCCCCATTCATATACTAGGGCCAATTTTGGACAGAAGCCAATTAACCTAACTGCATGTCTTTGGATTGTGGGAGGAAACCGGAGTACCCGGAGGAAACCCACGCAGGCACAGGGAGAACATGCAAACTCCAGGCAGGTAGTGTCGTGGTTGAGATTTGAACCAGCGACCCTTCTTACTGCTAGGTGAGAGTGATAACCACTACACCACTGTGCCGCCGTAAAAGAAAACAAAACCTGAAAAAAAATCTGAATGGCTGGCAATCTGCAATATGTAAATTTTTTGTTGTTTGGCACAATTTTTTTACCCAGAAAATAGTTCAAATGCTTAATACAGAGTTTTCACAGCTGCTATATAGGGAGTGTTACTGAGCCATGTGACGAGAGACGGAGCAATAAAATGCTTACTACAGCCTCTTTGCACAGGTACTGTTAAACGGGACAGCAAAATCAATGTCAAGGGTCACATAACGTTCTGGGCAGGTAGGTTGTTCTTCCTTTAGAAAACTTCAAGGGTTTATATTTCCAGTTCTGACTGAAGTAGAGTGACTTGGGTAACTTGAATAATTTTGCAGCGCTGCTGAGCTTCTTGAATGACACTAGCCGTGAACTGATTGATTTTGCTCACAGCCTGTGGTTACAGCATAAATTTCATCTAAGCTCCATTTAATAAAGCACATAAAAGAAGGAAAAATATAACAAGTCATGATAAAATAAATTACCTATGTGTGCACGGACGTGAGTCTGGAAACAGTTATAATATTTATATTTCTTTCGACAGATTCCACATTCATAGGACCCTAAAAATTTAATGAAAAACATGTAAGCAGAATGAAATTACTAGAGGTTAGACATAGGCAACCAAGAGAATGCCTGCCATTGCTAGCCACCACCTCAAAATGCTAGTTGTCTGGCTGGATTTGTTTTGTTTTTTTCTTTTGCCTGTTGTGCAAGCCAACAGACAAAAATAATTCCGATCAATGAGGAAACCAGGGATAATTAGGTTTACTGTATTTGTGCAAACTTCATGGACATTAGAGTAAACATAAAATCCATTTTCACGCAGAATATTCACAGCTGCTGTCTAAGGATTGCTAGCAAGCTGTAACAGGATAGAGCAGGGGTCTCCAATCTTTCTAAACAAAGGGCCAGTTTACTGTCCTTCAGACTTTGAGGGGGCTGGACTATAGCCAGTGTGAGTAGAAAATGCCCTGGGGTCAATGGGAGTAAACAATGTCTCATTATAGGTATTAATGGGAGGAAAAGTGCCCTATTGCTGGTATTAGGGGAAGGAGTAGTGCCCCATCTTTGGCAACAGCAGGAGAAATAGTGCCTCATTGTTGGTGTCAGTGGGAGGAATAGTGCCCAATCATAGGCGTCAGCTGGAGAAATGGTGCCTCATTGTTGGTGTTGGAGTAGTGCCTCATTGTGATCAGTGGGCGGAATAGTGCCCCATCATTGGTGTCAGCTGGAGGAATAGTGCCCTGTTGGTGTTAGAGAGATGAATTGTGTCCCCTATGGGGGTTAGTGGGAGGAATAGTGCCTCATTGTTATCAGTGCTAAGAATAGTGCCCCATCATAACTAACCTGAAGGAATAGTGCCCTGTTCTTGGTGTTAGTAGGAGGAATAAGAATAAGTAGTACCCATATCATTGGTGTCAGTGTGAGGAATAATGCCCCAAGGGCAGAATAAAGGCAAACAAGCTGAGCTGCAGTTTGGAGACCACTGGGATAGAGGAAACAAAAAGAGCTTACAATGGTCTCCAAGTGAAGGTACTCTTAGATAGGATAGCATAAGAACAGCAAGGGTCACTTTATAACTTCAGAATTGACTACCAACTGAATTATCAACTTTGGTGTCTGTGTTGCCCATAGCAACAAGATTCATCCTATAATTCTCAATCACTAACCACAAAAACAGCTAGTAACTGATCACTGTTATGGGCAATGCAGGTCCTTCTCTCCTAGACAATGCTGCACAAGACTTACTATTAGAAATTCAGGTCACAGATATGGTTTTCATTTGCCCACCTGGAGACGATGTGCTGATTCGTGGGGAGATGTTGCGCGGCCGGGCGCCGCCACTCCAAGTGGCCTCCCTGTTCATGGCTGCTGGCGGTATGTCAGGAGAGTTTTCCCCTAGTGAATTAAACACAGCGTCATTGAGCACAAGAAGGATCTTTTACAAAAGAAGGCAACCATTTTTTTTTATCTAGTCTATCTGTAAATTGAGTAAAGAGGAGTAAGTATATAGGACAACCTAAATGCAACCACAAAGCAAAGCACCATATTCCTCTTCGATCATTCCTTAGCTTCCAATCTGTACAAAGGACTCATCACAGGAGCTGTTGCCGTCTACCGATGCAGCAGGTCTGGGATTGAAAAGACATGAGTCCACATACCAGGTTACCAAGATAGGTTGGATGGAATTTTACCGCACATTCGCCTATTACTGCAGCAACTGGGATAGTTTTTTTCCCACAGGGTGAAAGACAAGGAAAGAAAGAAAGATAAGGAAGGGAAAGAAGATGGGGAAGGACAGAAGAGACTTTGGTGCTGGTGGAAGCACCTAAGAACAGCCTGATAACCCTTCTTACTCTTTACAGTTTAGACAGCCAGCTATACCATTTCACATAAAAAGACACTTTCCATTTGATTGTCCCTTTTTAACCATACAAAGTCTACTCAAAACACATACTGAAATACAAATAATGTTAAAAAAATAAATTATGGAAAATTTGGACATACTTCACAATAGTCTTCATTTAATGGGACAATATAATGTCAATAAACACATTAGTGTAATATTTTGATGCAACTTTAATGCCTGTGCATGCATGCTGTACAATTTTTCTATTACTTATGATAGGTGCATATTTGGAGACTCTCCTCCTAGTGAATGTTTTTATTTCATTACAATCACTCAGCATCCCTGATCAGCATTTCTCAAGCTCAAATCTCAGCCACAAAGGATCCTGACTGGTAGATTCCTCTTGTGAAGAACAATACGACCATTGTGCAGCAATACAAAGAAGGAAGAAAAGACCGTATATGTAATGAGCAAATATGGCTGCCCCCATGAACATATGTACAAACTACATATAGGAACATTACAACATTATTGAATACTGATAATACATATACAGCTTATCACATTTACATCTTCAGAAAAATAATACAAAACTAAAAGAAAATTGTTACCGTAAAAGGAAAGTGGTTTTAACAGCAAGACATTTTTACCTTAATACATCCCTAAATACTTACCTGTATCCTGTTGTCCTGTATCAATCCAGCATTTGGTTCTCTCTCCTTGGCCTCACAGGCACAGAGACAGCAGCAGAAGCCATTGGCGCCTGCTGCTGTCAATCAAATCATGTGAGCAGGAAGCAGGGGGCAGGGCCAAGACACGTTGTGTGCATGTCCATGGACATATAGAGTAAGCAACCATAGGAAGCAGCTTCCTACGATGGCGCACAGAGAAGAGGAAGAGCCAAGAGCGCTGGCAGGGGCTCCAGAAAATGAGGTCCAGGGCTGCTCGGTGCAATACCAGCTGGTAGGTTTATTATTTTAATGAAGAAAAGTTTATTCTTTACAGCCACTTTTATTAAATAGAAAACAGAGGCACATGTTGAGAGGCAAGCTAAAATAAGCAAGTTATAAAAACTATTTAGCTCACAAAATCACTACCACCTTAAAAACAGGGTAGTAAAAACAAAAAAAAACATAAAAAACAAAAAAATAGTTTAAATGCATTCCAACTTTTCCCAGGCCTCAATCGTCTCACTTCAGGTGTAGGAAGATGGATATCTGAACTTACCAACATTCTGCTGTATCCGATTCTCACCGATTACAACACAGATCTCAGCGGGCACCTCCTCAGGGCCATCACCAATTATGTTTTTGATAGGTTTCTTGGTCTTCTCCTCCCATGCCACATTTCGGACCTCCTCCTCGCATTTTTCCTTTTTTACCACCGTCACATCGTTTGTAGTCATTGTCCACAGTCTTTGGAGCAAATCAGCCTTTGAGAGCTCTCGCCAGTCCTCCCACCGCACTCTCCTTAGGAAGCAAAATAGCAGCATGGGATTAAAATTGCCATTGAGAGAAAGGGACATAATGGTTTTGCAGGTTATTTTATTTTAAGAGAACAGTTCCGTAATTATCTTAAAAAGACTTTTTCTCTATATACACACACACACACATATTATATATATATATATATACATACACATGCATATATATATATATATATATATACACGTGTGTGTGTGTGTGTAAATGGGGCAGGCATATTTGCTCATCATATAAGAAGAATCTGCTTCCTGCTGCATGTTTGTGACTTATCACTACTTTTTCTATGACCCAGGGCAGCCAGAAACCAGACAAAACCTCCCAGGGTCACCAACAGCGTACTTCCTCAAGCCTGTACAGGGCATCTTCCACTTTGCTTCCTATGTAACAGATTATAACCATATTTCAATGGCTTGGTTTGAATCTAGGTAGATGTGAGAAAAGCCTGGAAAGAACATTGCATCACTGGAATGCTTAGATTTCAGCTAAGTTTCACATAATGTGCTAGTACGTGATGCATACTAGCACATTATGCCTTTACCTTGCAGATAAAAACAAAAAAAACTCGCCCAGCGGTTTACAACCACTTTAACAACCAAGGTGAGTGACCTGAGCAAGGAACTACATCAACACTTAAACTGGAACTCAAGTCAGAAAATGAAGTCCTGTTAGATGGCTTCAGGCTGGTCCCTTTTTGCAAGTATAGCTATGTAAAACATTAACATTAAGCGTGCTATTAAAAATACAGTAATACACTGTCTCACCCTGCTCGGCACATGATCAGTTGCTCTCCATTTTTGGGCACTGCTGCGTTTGTAGAGGCCAATCTACTATCAGTCTTAATGCAGAATTAAACCCTTCTATCCTTTACAGCCAAGGAAGCTGTTTCTGCTAGATCTGCAACTGCCATGGTGCTGCGCATGGTATCAGTTATGACACCAGCCATTTGATGGTTGGACAGGTTGGTTGAGGACACAAGCAAATGTGACAGATATCAATCCGGGCATTCCAGGAATGTAAAGTTTTTTAAATCAATGGGTTTAGTTCTGCTTTAGAACATACTGCTGTTCAGGGGTTCTAGGCTTCAGCAAAATGGTCACCTCCAGCAAAAAAGATACAGGAGCAATTATGGAGGCAATTTTGCAGCACACACTAATTTTGGTAGCATAATTATTAATGTGGAATGTTTCTTGCTAAAGAACATTATTTTATATCAAGTTGTTATGGATAATGTTCTGCTTTAAATAGAAGACAAGGAAATTAACACATAGGCTGTGCTTTGTTTTTGTTTTTTAACCTTATATTTTTATATTTAAGATGCCCATACAGATTAGAGGGCAGGAGCTGCAACCATCTGCTAGATCTAATATTATGCAAGAGAAACACAAGCATGAGCTCTCTGCCTGATCAAGCTATGCCCTTAGAAAGGGGCAGTAGAGGTACATGCTGAGTCCTCTTAAGCTGGCTTATTTCGGACAGGAACTCAACAATTTATTTTTATTTTTTTCATCCAATCCCTTATTTTGCTGAGAAATGTCAGTCACTGGTATCTGCAGGTGCTTCCTAAACCGAAAACATCAGTATTAACCACAATTCCCCCTCAATATGTCCACCAGCTCTGCCCAGCTGAATACAATACTATATATTTTGACTATACAATACACTATATACACTGGGACGCCTGCCTTTACACACATGCAACCTTTAATGGCATCCCAGTCTTAGCCCGTAGGGTTCAATATTGAGTTGTCCCACCCTTTGCAGCTATAACAGCTTCAACTCTTCTGGGAAGGCTGTCCACAAGGTTTAGGCAGGTGTCCTATGGGAACGTTTGACCATTCTTCCAGAAGCGCATTTGTGAGATCAGGCATCCATGTCTCATGCGCTCAACCATGTCTTTATGGACCTTGCTTTGTGCACTGGTCCAAATCATTTGGTGGAGAGGGGATTATGATGTGGGGTTGTTTTTCAGGGGTTGGGCTTGGCTCCTTAAGGGAACTCTTAAGGTGTTAGCTAGCATTCAAAGACATTTATGACAATTTCATGCTCACAACTTTGTGGGAACAGTTTGGGGATGGCCCCTTCCTGTTCCAACATGACTGCACACCAGCGCACAAAGCAAGGTCCCTAAAGACATGGATGAGCAGGTTTGGGGTGGAGGAAATTGACTGGCCGGCACAGAGTCCTGACCCCAACCCGATAGCACACCTTTGGAATGATTTAGAGCGGAGACCACGAGCCAGGCCTTCTCATCCACATCGGTGCCTGACCTCACAAATGCGCTTCTGGAAGACTGGTCAAACATTCCCATAGACACACTTCTAAACTTTGTGGACATACTTCCCAGAAGAGTTGGAGCTTTTATTGTTCTGCCCACCAGGCTTCTATTCAGTATACTTTATGTTTATGTGCTTGAAATAACATGTTGAATTTTCTTGATTTACACCAAGCTAGTTATATGCAGAGGGCAGGCGCCAACTAATGTTTCCTTTCTAGTATAGCTTTGTTGTTTTTAGAAGGTACATATTGTATTCTCTTAGAATGTGTTAATAAAGTGGTTAGGAACCAGTTCATTCTGGGAGAATTCTCTAGAAGAAGTGACTCTGCTTCCATTTTAAGAATACAGCAAGGCAGTAAGGCATGTTTTCCCCAATCTCTCACCATCACCCCTCAGCGAGTTTAAAATGAGAGTTCTTGTTATCTCATTCTGTGTTATAGTGCATTGTTTACGTATTATATGCAAAATTGTACCGATTGATATTTATTTTATCAATTTGAAGTTTCACCTGGCTTGTTCCATTAAATTTAAGATCAAAGAAATATGGTATCTGGAGTTTATGGAATAGACGGGTTTAGCTCTCTGTCCTAGAGATAGAACAGTTATAGCTGCAAAGGGTGGGCCAACTCAATATTGAACCCTATGGACTAAGACTGCAATGCCATTAAATATCATGTGCGTGTAAAGGCAGGTTTCCAAATATTTTTCACAATATAGTGTACTTTCTATATGTCGCTGAGATTGTATCTTAGCAGTCAATAGGGTGGCTGAGTGAATGTCAAGATATACAGACAAAGTTTTCAAAATAAAAACGTACACGTAATAAAACAGCAAGAGACATAGGGTACACCTAGCATAACAGTATGTGAAAGCTACACAGAAATTGCCAACAACACTAAAAACCAACTGTAGATCCTCTTTAATTTGAAAGAAGTTCTATTTTACTGGGAGCAGTAAGACATCATCACGTTGAAAAAATAAAAATGAAAACAAAAAGGTGTAAAAACTAAAAAGTCGCAAAACAAGCATACTTTTAAAAAGCACACACCTAGATATATATGTAATAATCATTTTCTTAGGCACAACAAAATAAGCAAACCACTTACACAACACATATATTACAAAGCATGCTAAATCTCTACACATCTCATAAGATTCCTATTTCATTAAAGGCCCCATCTAGGAACCCAATAACAATCCTTTATATAATGCAATATTCTGGCACGGTTCACTTTGCAGCCGATGGAAAATTTTCAAGAGCCAAAGGGAATTTTCCACGGATGTATATTTCTGTCGATTTCATTTTTTTTCCATTACTATAAACTACTACATGTCAAAAGGCAGGAGGAGGAAAGAAAACTGCACAAAAAAAGCAGCAGGAAAATTTGTATGAAATATTTTGCATAGCTGAAAGCCGACAAGAAAAATTGTTAAGAAAATAATATGCAAACAACAGAAACTTGTATGCGATATATTGGGTTCAGAATTTTCTAGAAATGCTAGAGGCTATGATCCCCATAAAGTGAGCACATTCTTTTAAAAAGAGAATGTAAAGCAGGGCTTAAAAATGTGTTGATTCAAGAAAATGTTCAAAAGGTTTTCAAAAAGGATAAACTCCAGAATTTATATAAATTAAAAACATGTTTTAAAACCTAGAAAATCCATTTCCCACTTTCCTAAAAATGTGTTTTTGTTGTCTAAGGCTGTGTTGCATGATCACTTACTGTTTTTACAAAAACTGGGGGAAAGCTCTTAAAAAGAAGCACAGACACCTGACAGTGGTTATAACCTTTCCCCACTCTCTCTAACACTAAAAAAAAAAAAAAATTAGCTGAGGTTGGGATTAAAGTTGATATAATCATTTAAGAACCGAGCCTCTTTCTGAGATTTTTTGTTTCCACATTAAAAAATGTTTTTTTGCTAGAAACTTACTTAGAACCCCCAAACACTATAACATTTTTTTCTAACACCCTAGAGACTAAAATGGTGGTCGTTGCAATACTTTCTGTCAAACCGTATTTGCGCAGCGGTCTTACAAGCGCATTTTTGTGGGAAAAATACACATTTTTGAATTTTAAAAAATAAGACAACAGTAAAGTTAGCCAATTTTTTTTTTTATATTGCAAAAGATAATGTTACGCCAAGTAAATTAATACCCAACATGTCACTCTTCAAAATTGCGCCCGCAATGCAACAAATCCTTACCCTTTTTACCCATAAAAATCTCCATAGGCGATGTTTAAAAGATTCTACAGGTTTCATGTTTTAGTTGGAGAATGGGTCTAGGGCTAGAATTATTGCTCTCGGTCTACTGATCACGGCAATACCTCACATGTGTGGTTTGAGCACCGTTTTCATATGAAGGCGCTACTCCCGTATGCGTTAGCTTCCGCACACAAGCTTGCTGGGACGGGGTGCGTTGACATTTTTATTTTATCTTTTATTTTTACACGGTTTAAAAAAAAAAAAAAAAAAACTGTCACTTTTATTCGTATTACAAGGAATCTAAACATCCCTTGTAATAGAAAAAAAAAAGCATGACAGGTCCTCTTAAATATGAGATCTGGGGTCAAAAAGACTCAAGTGAGGGGAAGATAGGGGCCATCTTCCCCTCACTTGTCTCCATGCCCAGCAAGGGCAAAAATCCGATCGCCTCTGCTGACGGCTCCAGTAAGCGGTGGAGAACACCAGAGAGTGGCGGGGGGGCCCTCTCCCGCCACCGATAAAAGTGATCTTGCAGCGAATCTGCCGCAGAGACCATTTTTATCTGAAAGCGGACCGCTCACTGAAGAAGAGGATACCGGGGTTATGGCAGCTAGCTGCTGTCACAATGATATTCCTCTTCAAACAGCCAACATATAACGACGGTGGACGGTCCGGAAGTGGTTAGGATGTAACCTCTCTTATTTGCTCTATTTTGAGCTGTTAAAAAATAAAACAAATTATTTTGTTATATCGGTTTGATTTGAATGAAAAATACCTGTTGATCCTGTCAAAAATTTAGAGCTGTCCTGTGCATGCTCCTGTGTTATCTCAAGGAGTCTAATCAGCCTTCCCAGGTCCTATCTTGGACTACAAAACAATTAATTTCCATGTTGTAGAAATAGGAGGGGCGGGGGTCTTATAGTTTAGCAAAAGACAACAAGGCAGGACTGAGACAGTAAATATGGAGCATTTCTGGCACATCAACAGGGATATACACACTCACCACCCACTTTATTACGTACACCTGACCAATTGTTTGGTAACACAAATTGCTAATCAACCAATCACATGGCAGCAACTCAATGCATTTAGGTATCTATATGTGGCAAAAGGCGACTTGCTGAAGTTCAAACATAGAATGAGAATGGGGAAAGAAAGAGACTTTGAACATGGTTGCTGTTGCCAGATAGTTGGGTCTGAGTATTTCAAAAACCGCTGATCTTCTGGGATTCTCACACACAACCATCTCTCAGATTTACAGTCGTGTAAACAAAAATGCCTTGTTGATGTCAGAGGAGAATAAGCAGACTGGTTCAAGATGATAGAAAGGCAACAGTAACTCAAATAACCACTCATTATAACCAAGGTATGCAGAATACTATCTCTGAATGCACAACACTTCGACACTTCAACACTTCGAACCACAACACTTCGAACCTTGAAGCAGATGGACTACAGCATCAGCAGACCACAACGGGTGCCACTCCTGTCAAAAAGAAAAGGAGACCGAGGCCACAATTCGCACAGGCTCACCAAAATTGGACAATTGGAAAAACGTTGCCTGGTCTGAGGAGTCTCGATATCAGCTACAACATTCAGATGGTAGGGTCAGAATTAGGTGTAAACAACATTAAAAGCATGGATCCATCCTGCCTTGTATCAATGGTTCAGGCTGGTGGTGGTGGTGTAATGGTGTGGGGGATATTTTCTTGGCACACATTGGGCCCCTTAGTACCAATTCAGAATCAGTTAAAAGTCATGGCCTACCTGAGTGTTGTTGATGACCATGTCCATCCCTTTAGGACTACAGTGTACCCATCTTCTGATGGCTACTTCCTACTCAATGCACCAAGTCACAAAGCTCAAACCATCTCATCACTGGTTTCTTGAACATGACAATGAGTTCACTGTACTCCAATGGCCTCCACAGTCACCAGATCTCATCCAATGCTATCATGTCAATATGAACCAAAATCTCTGAGACATGTTTCAAACACCTTGTTGAATCTGTGCCACAAAGAATTAAGGCACTTCTGAAGGGAAAAGAGGTCCAACCCAGTACTAGCAACTAATGAAGTGGCCGGTAAGTGTATATATTTGTTCTTACGGGATTTATAAAAGGGAAGAAACAAGTGCATGTATTACAGAGATGGAATAGCTAAGCATCTACAAATTTGTATACATGCTTTCATTTTCCGCACAACCTTGTGATCATTATCAAAGGTGCATGTTCTTGGTCCAACCACCAACCTCTGCAGAGCTTGCAGAAAGATTTGTATGGCCCAAAAGAGGCGAAAAGCTAAATCCTTGCTGAGAAAAACAAAACACAAACTGAAAAGGTTACATGTGACTATCCAGCAATAGATAGGAGTGTGCAGTTTATGCTGTAATATTTGTACACAGGCAAGACAAGAAATGTTTCAAAAGCAGTTGTGTCAAAAAAATATGCGCTGATCACATGGTAAATTATGACCAGTTTAATGCCAAAAACAGTAATACAACATGCAATTAGTCCACCAAAAATGTTTCAGTTCTTGATAGGTAGGTAGATGCTGAGGAAAGTAAGACAGGATTATGACTCCAAAGAGCAAAACTGAAACATTTCAGCCCAAGTTACCTGCTATGAAAACGTTGGGGGAGGATAAAAAGTGTAAAGCCCCCCCGTACACGCGATCAGATTTTCTGATGGGAAATGTGTGATGACAGGCTGTTGGCGGAAAATCCGACCGTGTGTATGCTCCATCGGACAATTGTTGTCAGACTTTCCCTCAACAAATGTTGGCTAGCATGTCTTCAAAATTTCCCGCCAACAAATGTGCGTTGTCGGATTTTACAATTGTATGTACACAAGTCTGTCGGACAAAAGTCCAAAGTAAAAAAAAACACGCATGCTCAGAAGCAGAAGCAGTCAGTCTTGTAAACTAGCGTTCGTAATGGTGAATTAATATTCGTGACGTAGCAAATTATGAAATCTCCAAATGCTGCGCACAATTATCTTCTTCTTTAATGGGATAATAATGAAGTTTCTTTGCTGGTGATGCTGATGGAGTTATTGCAAACAAATTTTGAAAGGCTTTTTTTTTCTAGTGATATCAAGAATAATAATAATATTTTTTTATATATATATTTGTGCAAGTTACCACATCACCATTATCCATACTTTTTAAGATCAAAAGATACAACTATGTTGGTGTCCCTTGTCAATTTTACATTGTATTTTTTAAATGTAACTTCCTACTCCCAAATGGTCATTTGAAGTAAAACACCTAGCCAAGTATCATTCTCCACAATTTTTTTATTGTGTATTTAAAAAAATAAAAAAAAATTAATTAATTAGACATGCTATCTGCCAATAGAACTTAACCAAAAAGTGAATTGTATGCATCCAAAAATATAAAAAAAATACCAAATCAAATCATAATTCAACCAAAAAAATAATGTCAAAGCAATAACTCCAAGACCAATAATAAATAACACGTTATCTCCTCCGATTCCGCAACGTGGCTGGTTGACGAACGGTGTTCAGAAACGAACTGAAAAGCACAAAATGAAACGCATGAACTAAAAAGCGTTACATGAAAAACGCAAAAAGAAAAAACGCAAATCAACACACACCAAACTCTACTAACACAAAATTAGCAGAAGGAGCCCAAAGGGTGGCACTAAAGAGTTGAAAAACAACATAGTACGTCACTACGTTCGAAAAATTGTTGGCCAACATTTTTGTGACCGTGTGTATGCACGACAAGTTTGAGCCAACACCCTTCAGACAACATTCCATTGTTTTGTTGCCGGAAATGTCTCAAGACGATCCAGAATTTTTAAAGGGTGCCTTGACTGAAAAAAGGTCGAGAAACACAGTCATGGAGGATGAACATATCTGCTGCAAAGATGTTCAAGCTGTCTTAAGTGGCCCAATCTGGTGGGCAGCTTTAGACATAGTATTATCATTGAAAATTAATTTTAAAAGATAGAAGGTTATTTAAGATATTCCTGCATATAGGCACACCTCACCAAATCCAGGCAGTTCCTTTTTTATTTCCTTTGTGTCTTGATTTGACCCTTCTCCAATCATATCACTTTTAAATGCTTTAAATAAGGCAGGGGTAGAAAGAAAAAAAAATACAAAAAATTACTACTTATTTAAAAAAATACATTAATTGTACATTTTCATGTAAACTGTTTGCGCACGCTCAAAATTGCGCCCCCCCCCCCCCCCCAAAGGTAAAAAACACACAGCAAACTGACTTAAAAGTAACAATACCATAGAAAATATAGAAAATATGTAGAAATACTGGACCTGCACAGAAAAATGTAAAACAGTTTAAAAATTCTGTGAGGGCATCTATATAAAATGCTGGTCGTCAGCTAATTTATACAAAGGCTGTTGATGATAATGTATTCAGACCGGCACTGTATGAAATGCTAGTTTAAAGGTTGCCTATTTTCTACGCTCATTTTAATAATCCTAATTAATTTAAATTACAATATATCATTATTTCCATAGCATGAATATTTATTAAAATCCTACGGAGAGAAGGATAACAAAATGATCACTCATCAACTGTGAAAGGTTGGACCAAATCTTCCTACTTTGCAACTTGTGGTGGCTTTTGAACAAAAGAAAAAATATGTACCTTGAGGACAAATGGTTGACCTATTCGCACAAATATCATGAAATCCTAACCTTAGAGAATATATATTTTTTTTTTTTTTGTTGACCAGACGCTAATTAGGGGTCATTAGAGCATACTGTATCTTTTATCCGATTTTATTTTTCTAAGGGAGCACAGAAATATTTGTAAATAGGAATCATTAGACATGTAATTCCATTATCCCTGTATAGGATTTTGAAGTAGACTGTGCAATGAGAAATGTTTGCAGTTGTCTTTTGGAATGTTCATCTAGAGACAAAGCACTCCAACTATCTACAGTCCCATCATTAATTCTACAGCAACAAGAAAAGTATGAACATTTGCCACCGTACTCAAATAAATGAAATTGTACTGGCAATTCAGAAAATCATTTACACATGGGGGGAAAAAAAAATAATGGTTTCACTACTCTTAAATCACTCTGGCCAACACTAAAATTGAATGGATTTTTAGAGCGATTTGCAACCTTGGTAGGGAGATTTCCCTTTTCTTATGTCTGCATCACGTGAAACCAAGGAAAATTTAAAGAACCCAGTCCTCCCCATATAGGTGCCCTTGCCGAGTACCCATTAGAATGTGGTGTACACAGAGATACAGTCCATATATGGTGGTCCTGTCCTAAACTTATGGCATTCTGGTCCAGAATTTTTGGACTGCTTTAAACATTATTTCATTTAAAAGTCCCCAAAGACATATGAATGGCTGTTTTTCACCAGCCGGTAAGGAGCCATTTTTCATACCAAAAAGAAATTAGCCACATACAGTATTTTCCGCTCCATAAGATGCACTTTTTTCCCCTAAAAATATGGGGGAAAATGTCTCTGCGTCTTATGGAGCAAATATACACCAGGCACCGCCCCCCCACCACCGCTATGTTAGTCCTGGAAGAGAGGTAGGAGAGCAGAGGACAGACCATCCAAGCCCCCGTGAGCGCCGGGCGATCTCCCGGCTGGGTCTGACACTGTTGCTGCACCAGAAAGCAGAGCAGCAAGAGTGGCCGAATGGAGTATGCCGCCGCGGCCGTTCTGTATTCTGTCAGGTGGATCTGATGAAGTCAGGTAAGCCTGCTGTTATGGCACCGGTCAGGCTGCATTTCTTTGGCACAGGTCAGGCTGCATTTCTTTGGCACTGGTCAGCCTGCATTTCATGGGCACTGGTAAATATTTTAGTACAGAATTTTCTTTTTTTGTTGTTTTCCCTCCTCTAAAACCTAGGTGCGTCTTATGGTCAGGTGCATCTTATGAAGCGAAAAATACAATATTTGTTTTTTGCAGCAAAGCAAACAATAGCCAGGGCTTTGAAGAAATCTGCAGTCCATTTTCAATAAGTTAAGGATTGGATCCTGTGAACCTGATGCTAGTGAATTAGAAAATGTACCGTATCCTTATGACTTACAATCTAAATTCCTTAAAATAGATGTACGGGTTTTTTTTTTTTTTTAGATTCATACTTACCTAGGTGGATGCAGCATCAGACCGATGCTGCAGCTGTCCAACGGTGTCTCTGCACCAAGAACCGAAGCACCACACACCACTGATGGCTCGGTTATCTCACCTCCCGAGCAGAGAGCTGCTGACTGTCAGTCAGCATCTCTCCTGCTCTGCTCCTCCATGCTCATTGGAGCGGTGAGCTGTGGAGGGGTGGGGAGCGGCTGTCTCAGTGGCTCACTGAGACTGCCATCAGCCAAGGAAACTGGGGGATCCAAACTTCCTAAGTCGAGATGATGAGCTGCCTCGACTGATTGCAGTCACATCAGCGGAGAGTGGACTTCAGACCACTCTCCGCTGAAAACAGGTCACAGGAATGCAAAATGAATTGCACTCCTATGACCCATAGGAGAAGCCCAGCCTAAAAATCTTAGGCTGGACTTCTTTAAATTTTGGGAACCATGGCTCACTTATGGCTTACCATCCTTGAACCCCAATAGTGTGAGTGTCCTATAACTGACTCATTTAATCTTTTGACCCAAGTTTCTGGGGGAGGAGTTCTCCCCCTTCTTCTGTTCTATTACTACCCGACTTTACTCTTTGACCCTTCCTTCCCTTCATCTCCTGGTTCTTTAAACAATTTCTTCAACAAATAAAGCCTATATATTATGGACATGATCCTATGGGCAAGTGTTCTGGAATGCTACAGCATCAAAGTATAAATTTGTGTTTTTGCTCTCATGCCTACCCTGGTTCAATTACTGTAGCCTCTGTTTGGCCATACCAGTTATCTCTTTTTCTCTAAAAATACTAAAAATAGTTGAATTAAAAAAGACTCTTATTTGTTCGGGCTTGTTGGTTTATACACCAATTTCAACTGATATCTATATTTCAGAGGACTTCTGCATGAGTTATTTTGAGGGGTTAGGGTGTTAGGTGGTAAAGTTATCTCACATTGTTATATTTTCTAAATGGTATATGTTTTACATCAGCAGTGCAACTGATTTTTTTCTGTGAGGGGACTGTGTTTGTTTAATATTTAGTCTCTTTCCCTGACCAGAATACAAGGTGGTATCTAGTTTAGATTTTTATATTATCTGCCCAAGGTTACTAAAGTGATCTCTGCAACAGTTAACATTGTCAGAAAAATTTGGGAATATAAACAATTTAAAAAAAAAAAATGAAAAGTTAGCAGCTTCAAAAAGTGTAGCTGCTGACTTTTAATAATCAGACACTCGCCTGACCTAAGGTCCAGCGATGTGGGCGTACGAAGCCCCGCTCCTCTCCACAGCACCAGCATTCAGCTGTGAAGCCCACAGTAAGGGCCCGCACTGCGCATGCCCGAGCTGAGCGCTGTGAATGGCCGGGCAATCTTCTGGGACCTGTGAAGTGTCCCAGAAGATTGCAGGGACGGATGGGGAGAGAGATGAACTTCCTTCCGATGCCGCGGAGTACCGTGAAGTGGGAGCTGGATGCTTCTAAAAAGAGGGTATCCGCCCCCCTCCAAACAATTACATGCCAAAATGTGGCATATCAGGGGGTCCCCATCACTTAAAGCATTTTTGGGTGGAACTCCACTTTAAGATAACTGTATGAATCCATGGACCACAATCATTTCCTGCAAACAGAAGCAGAAAAAGTTGCTTTTATGGAATGACTGTACACAATTGTGGACAAGTGAGGAACTGACCACAACATTGGCCAGAACTGTCTTGCGTCTATCAGCAACTTGACCTTTCGCCATTTTCAACAATGCAAAGATGATAACACCACAGAGATATAAACAAATAAAAAGAAAGCTTTTTTATTTCCATCAGAAGCCTAGGCACCAGAAGCAAGTTAGAAAAATGGAGAGGTCTTGGATTCCAATACAAGAAGCCTGCCTCACCCGCAGAGATACATTTCCTACAGCAGGTGGTAATAATTTAAAATAAACTATAGCTTTAATGCAGCAGGGATGAATCAATATAAAAAGTAGTTGTCTGGAGAAAGATATAGGAAATGCCACTGCTGACTTTTTAAAGTTCTTACACATTCCAGAGTTATCATTGTACGAGGTGTGTCTAAAAAGTTTGGTGAATGGTATAAAAAAAAAAAAAAAATCAAAAGATACAAAGAAATTACCTTTATTGGCCTTCAAAATAATTGCCATCCTTCACAACACACTTTTTATAATGTTCATAAATCTGCTGGAAACAGTCAACAAAGGCCTCCTTAGGAATCAATAGCAGAACCGCTGTCACGCGTTCTTGGCTTGCCACCACCTCCGCAAAATCGTTGTTGAAGAAGGCGATCAACATTGTCTTGACCTTGGAATGTTTGCAGGTGAATCTTTTTGGGTCACGGGGAAGGCAGCGAATGCCTTTCCATCGACTATTGCATGGATTTCGGATCTAACTAGTAGCATCAGGTCTCATCCCCTATGATGATGGTTCGCAGAAAGGGTGGATCCTGGTCACACATGGTAATGAAATCTCCAGAGGATTACATCCGTTTTTCTAGCTTGTGTGGCACAAACCAGGAACAGATTTTCCACTTACCCAAATCTTTGTGGACGATGGTGTGCACCGTGTATATGCTAATGCCCAATTCCTCCACCATCAATCGTAGAGTCAGAAGCCAATCTTGTGCCAGCATTTGTCGCATTCGCTCGATCATGTCTGGAGTTCTGCTTGTCTACGGCTGACTCAAACATGGCTCATCCTCAGTCATTTCCGTCCTGTCGTGAAAGCATTTGAACCAGTTCTAAACACATTTTCTGCCCACGTCTTGCATCCCGTACACTTGCACCAACATTTAATGCATCTCCGTTGCCCTTTTCCCCAATTTGTAGCAGAACTCGATGCTCACTCGTTACTCCATTGCACTGACCCTACCACTCACACGTTCAACTGCCCCAGTGGGTTTACCCTGATGGTCACGTGTACTCCATGCTAGGTGGCGCTTCACAACCCGTCTCTGGATAGTCATGTGCATGCACACAAACCTGGTCCATGTTGCTATTCGGACCATTCACCAAACATTTTAGGCACACCTCACTGCCTAATGATTTTATAGGTACATTTCTAGCAACCTGACACCAGACACTCAATGCTTGCCTCAAGTCAGTAACTTAACAAGCACTCAAACCAAAAAGAAGAATGCCAGACCCACATCTTCAAAAACAAGTCAGCAAAAGCAGTTCCTTACCATTTTTTATTCTGACAAGTTACTTTTAAAGCACAATTCAAGTCAAAAGCTTTTATTTCCTGCAGCAGAGAGATCGAACCTCTGTCGAGGTTTTATTGCCATCTTTTTTCTTTACTGGAAAAATTGCCCCTTGCTTCCAGCCAAGACAGAAGAGATTGGAAATCTATCAGACAAAAATACCTTTTTAAAAGACCAAGGAGGGTTTGAAACTTCTGACAACACTTTTATTCTGTCTGTGCTTTCTTGTGTCCATGACCATTGCGCAACCTAAAGTTAGGGTCAAACACAGAAGCAAGACAGAAATGTTACCTCTTCTTCTTTGAGCCAAAGCTAGAAAATGTGGCTGTAATGGAGCTTTAAATATTTAACTGAAACCCAAGAGCTTACAAGCAGACGTTTGGGCAATCCAGTTTGGCTGCTCTTATGAAAAGTCACACTGCAGCCAAATTATAAATTTAAAGCAGAATTCATTTAAAAAAAGACAGACAATGTTATTTTTTAGCACAAAGCCGAAAAATTTAAATGTGTTATATTTTCAGTTTAAACTCTGTATTGTCCTAGGTATTGTAATTTAAAATTTGATAACAATAGGGACAAAGCGGCCACTTTTATTTTTTTCCTCCTATGGTTAATCAAAAGCTTCCTTTGATGTACTTCCGATGAGAAAATTGATTAATAAGCTTTCAATTTCAGCATATGAGCAAACTAACAACCTGCGACTAAACCAAAACTGTTGTTTTGTCATAAACAGTTTATTTTAATATAGAGAATATTACAAGTGCATGCTGCATATATTACAGGTTCCAAATGCCTAATTGAAGTAAACCAAAGGTCTTTTCCAATCTAAAATGTGCAAATACAATCAATATATAATGACAACACAGAATGACTGAAAGGCAAATTAGATTGCAGTGTCAAAAGGTGATATGCGCCACATTGAAATATTTTAATAAACCTAAAAACATATATATATATATATATATATATATATATATATATACATAATTTTACCACAAAAATTGTCTCACCTGCTGATGATATTTCATTGGCAAAAGAGCGGACTTTTTTTTTTTTTTATGAAAAATGAAAGTAAGCGATGTAAAAAAAAAAACATCTGCATTTTAAATTGAACAAGCAGTGAAACTGCATCACAAATTCATGTAACAAAAGAATAGGTCGGTTACAATTTTTCCTCCTTGCCAATGATTCTTACAAAATAAAACCTTTTTTTAATTTAAATGCTAATGCACTGAATTAAATTTTAATAACAGAGGAAATTGAAAAGCTGGGCAGGAATATTGGAAATAAATCCAGGCAGAAACAGCAGAAATTAAAAATTCTACTATGTGGGATGATGGCAGTTAAGCTATTTTATAGGATTACATTTTTTTCATTTTTGAAAGCAGAAAAAAAAAAAAAAATCTGATCTTGCTGACTACAGAGTATTAAATCCGAAGAGCTGTGATTTATTATACTCTCTACCCAGGGGAACAGGCCTCTCTTTCATGTTGAAATATTTCATAAATTTCAAGACAGCATAAATTCTTAATTCAGAGTTATAGAGGTCACATTTAATGTACTCATGAAATTCAGAAATATTAAAGGAATATCAGCCATGGAAGAGCATGTTTGTACTCAGGTGGGGGGGGGGGAATAATTTTCATACGCAAGTTAAAACAGGAAAAACAATAGAATGTAAACGATGTGATATTTACAATATCAACTTTTTTTCCCCAATAGCAAAATTGATTAAATTATGTTTTAGATTTATTAATTTGAATTTAAATTCATAGTAGAAGTTAATTTCCCCCCTGTTAACCAGGATATACAACATGAGTGCTAAACTACATTAGTCCGAAAATAAAAACCGATTGAGCTTCTATTTATGCAGTTTTTCGCACATTACTACAATATATCTTTTCAACAACAGAGGAAATAACTCAAACTCTCATGTGGCACACCAGTCTATGCCCCAAAAAAATAAAAAATAAAAACATCAAACCATTTATGAAATGTTCTTTGCTCTATTTCAAACAGGACCAAAAATGTTAAATTGATTTCCATGGTCATGTTAAATTGGTAGACCATATCTGGCAGGCCTGGAAGGAATGGGACTACATCTCCCAAGTGAAAAAAAAAACCCTTATTCTTTCCCGCATGTTCCTCTATGCAAGTATGGACAAATTGTATCAAATTAAGCCATCTTCAATTTCACATTGTTAAAGGGATTGTAAAGTTATTATTTTTTTTTTTTTTAAATAACAAACATGTTATACTTACCTCCACTGTGCAGCTCGTTTTGCATAGAGTGGCTCCGAACCTGCTCTTCTGGAGTCCCTCGGCGGCTGTCTCTGCTTCCTCCCACAGGTGCTTCTCATGTTCATGCGAGCTCCCTCACATGGTGAGAAGCATCTGCGGGCGCGCTCCCGTGATACAGCCGGCAGCTATAGCCGCTCGCTGTATCACACGGCCCCACCCCCCGGCGCTCCGCGTCAGTGGATGTGATTGACAGCAGCACAAGCCAATGGCTGCGCTGCTTTCCATCCATCCACTCCAGCCAATCAGCAGCCAGGCTGAACAGTGCAAAGGATGTCGGGGACGAGCGCGGGACTTTCGAGGGGTGAGGTAAGTAAAACGGGGGGCTGGGGGCGCCGGGACTGTCAGATGTTTTTTCACCTTAATGCATAGAATGCATTAAGGTGAAAAAACATTTACCTTTACAACCCCTTTAAACTAAAACTTACCAGAGATTAGATAATGCCTACCAGCTAGCAGATTATGTACTCCCCTGTCTTTTATGTAAGGCTGGCCATAGATGGTTCGAATCTCGGCCAGGAACTGCTAGAAATAATCACTGTCTTCTCCCATCAGGAGCAGACAATTGCTCAGCAGGAGGGATTCCCCTGTCAGCACTATCTGTGTTGATGGGGGAATCATGTGAATTTCCTTCATGCAACCCGCAGTTGCATTAAAGAAATCTGCACTCTGTATGGCCTGCCTAAGACATTGAGCCCCGGGGGCTTTTATCCATCATGTGCTAGTATACAGAGGTACCCACCAAAGCAATCCTCTTCAGTGTTGGGTTGTCAGTGCTTCCCTCTATTCCTGGTGCCTCCATCTTCCCTTGGTCTTCTTCCAGCTTTGGAGAGTTTGGTTGCTTGATTAGCTAGGCTTGGATGATATAGCACCTGTACAACCAGTCTGCCCACACATGGATTTAAATTCAGCCAGTCCATGCCGAACAGGCCAAATTTGGATCCATGTATGGCCGGCTTTACACAATCTCTTCTGTCATCAAAGGCAGGCATGTGCACATGAGCACTTCTTTACAGACTTTTCTTCCTCCTAATCCTCCAATAGAAGATATTTCTGTTTGGCCAAGTTTGAAATTTCCTGTTAAAGCTTTCCCAACCATTCCTTCTGTGAATTTCTACTGGCCTGTGACAATGATGGTGTAAAATGAATGGGGGTGCGAGAGAGTGGGAAACGTATTGACATTACCAGAAGCACTGAAGGTTTTCCTGATCCGAATGGCCAAGCATAGGTTGATACTGAACTTTATAGGAATTATTTTTGTTAAAGCCACTTTAGGTCCATCACTACAGACAAAATTATTACAGGCCTTCTAGTCTTAGGAAGAGAAGGTTTTTTTTGGGGGGGGGGGGGGGGACTCTCCACAGTGGCTGGAAGAAGGGGTCTTTAGCAAGAGGCTATCTCGGCTGTAAAGTGCAAAACCACTCAAACAAAAAAGGCCAAGATGTTACCCTTCATCCAAAACCGTTATCTATTGGGACTCCTTCCTCCTAAACTCTCTGGGCTAGTCAAGAAATTGGCCACCCAAATCCTAACGGTAGCTAGATGCTTGATAGCCCGTAATTGGAAAAAACTGACTTCGCCAACTTTAACTAGTCTTTATGCTAGAATTAAAGATGTGGAGATTATGGAATCTATGGCAGCCCAATTAGCTGACAGGGTAGATCATCACAATGTTATCTGGGAGCCCTAGTATCTCAGGATAGATTCCCTATGACTTCTCAAGCCCCTCCCTGCTTGAAAAATGGACCCTGCAGGCCCAGGAGTGACGAGCCTGATTGGACGATCTAATTTTTCAACTTCTCCTTTTTTTTTTCTTTCTTCATGGCTTCACTGGTACACTAGTACAAGAAATTTATCTATTGATACTATGTATATGATCGTGGTCCCCGTACTTTTTCTGCTATATCATTATGTACTTATTTTTGGGTTATACCTCAGATCTGAGTGAATTGTTTAACTGTCTGTATCTTTTCATAATTCATTAATGAAAGCTTGCATGCTATCCAGTGAAAGTTACCTTTTATTTCTCTTCCTTCTATTTTCGTATTTAAAAATCCAAAATCTTAATAAAAATTAAATAAAAAATATATTGCTAAGAGGATCTATTCAGCAGTAAAAGGAAAAATGAACACATTCACACACACACACAATTTCCCTACATTTTTACATTATTTAAAAAAAAAACAAAAAAAAAACACACACACACAATTGAATTCTGTTTTACATTCCTTTTTACCAAGCCTTGGCCTCATGGTGACTGAATGATCGGAATTTATGCTTCAGAAACAGGAATGCAAATTTAGAAGAAGAAGAAAAAAAAAGCACACACGCAAAAACCACATGAATACCCATGTAATTCAGGCACCAACTGTTCAGTCAGGCTTTTCATTCCAAGTTCCTTTCAGCTTCAAATTCCTCAAAAGCACATGCAAAAAACTTCAAAAACTTCCCAAACAAATCATAAAAGCAAGATTCAATACAAGATAGAAAGAATTTACTGGAAACTAAAACTGTCGTATTTACAAGAAACCTGCAAACAAAATGTATTTTACGTGTTTTGTCAAAATGAAAATACAAATTTAGGAACTTCGCAAACCATAAATAGTATGTAGGTTTACTCCTATGGCATATAAAAAATCAACTTCAAATAAGGTTTTTCATTCTCTTTCACTTTTAATATTAAGACTAAACTGTCCCTTTATTACCCATTGAGTATTAGCCTGTATACAGTGGATATAAAAAAAAAAATCTACACACCCTTGTTAAAATGTCAGGTTTCTGTGATGAAAAAATTAGATGAAGATAAAGCATTTCAGAACTTTTTCCATCTTTAATTGAAATCAAACTGAAATCTTTTAGTGGTGGGAAGTAAAAATGACCAGTTACACTTACCGGTAATGGTGTTTCTGGGAAGTCTTCCAGGATGGTATCCTGAGAGATGACTGGTCCCACCCGACAGGAAATACAATCAACAAAGAGGTTAAAACCCTTGCCCTTCCCTGTGCTCATCAGTTGTGAAAAAGTATTGACCGACACCAGTGCATGAGAGTGAAACACCTCAAAACTCCATAAAAACATACCAAAAGAGCAGATGGGAATTAGGCCTTCCGTCGTGAAAGACTTCCCAGAAACACCGTTACCGGTAAGTGTAATTGGTCATTTTCTCAAGTCGTATTCCAGGACGGCACCCTGAGAGAAGAGCAAGTAGCTTAGGCCTACCTTAGGGCGGGCCAAAAGCTTGTAGGACCTTCCTACCAAACGCCAGATCCTGTGGTGACAGCAACTCCACCCTGTAGTGTCTCAGGAAGGTGCTCTGGTTTGTCCATGTAGCTGCTCTGCAAATTTGCTCCACTGGTGCTCTGGCCCTTTCTGCCCAAGAGGTCACCAGAGACCGAGTAGAATGTGCTTTAAGGTCATGTGGGGCTGCACTATCAGCCTGATCACAAGCTAAACTAATAGTCTGCTTGATCCATCTAGCAATGGATGCTTTAGACACTTGCTGACCCCTCTTCTGGCCAGAACAATTAATTAATAAATTGCTGGACCTTCTAAACTCTTTCACTTTATCTAAATAAGCCAACAGACATCTTTCTCTCTTGATCTGGGGATTGGTGCAAAATTAAGAAAGGAACTTTCTGTGGAACTTAAAGGCTACCTTCAGAAGATACAGGTGGTCCTGCCGGAGTACAACCCATTGTTTAGCAAATCTGCGTACACTAAAAACTGTATGATTAAATCAGTTCCGATATCGCTACTAACCTGAAAGCTTATTATTCTAAATAGGAAACCTTTATTTTGTTTGCAAATATTACATATTCTAACTACCATCAAAAATAAGTTTTAGGGTCAGTTCACACCACATGCAGCTCAGTGCATTTTGTTTTCTGTATCAAAAGCGCATGTAAGGGGGAGTGTCCGGATGTGAGCAGCAGCAGACGTGTTTGTGAGGAGCTCCGGGAATCCTATACTCCATCCTTGGCCATCTCAGCGTCTACTGGCCTAAAATCACTGCATCCAAGCTGCAATCTGCTCCTCTCTGTCCCCTCCAGAGCCCTGAGGCGAAATTGAAAGGAAATTCGGCCGTGGGGGACCGCGCACCGCTCGGGCCTGCACTCGCCGCCATCTTGCGGATCTGCTGGAACGAATCGCTCCCGGCCTGGGGTAAGAGACTGCCATCCATCCTGGTGATAGTGCCCCATTCTCCCTCCTGCCTGCCCCTCTGCCTGCCTGCCGAGAATCGCGGTCCTCCTGGGCCGCTGGGAACGCTCGTGGTGGCCGCGGCCTACTGCGGCCTAGTGAAGCCTGCCGGACACCGCTGTTTCCTGCGCGGCTGCCCCGCGGAAGTGCATCGCGGCCGGCCGGGCCCAAAATCGAGCTCGGGGATCTTTCGGCCTGTACCTGCCTCTTCATCCACCCTGCCATCCTGTAGTGACTGAGAGTGCTGAGCGGTGGGGGCTGCTGTGGGGGCTGATTTGGGTGCCCAGTGTCTCCCCCAACATCCTTCCTGATCCCCCCCCCTGCCTGCGGCCTTCCCTGGTCACTCTTCCAGCTGTACATTCTACATCTGCCTCTGCTTGGGTGATTGCTGTGGGGGGGGCTTCAAGTGACTGTTATTTGCCTGCCTGGACTGTGCCATCCCTCCCTGGCTGGGTACCTAGTGCTCCCCTGGGCTGGACATAGTGCTCCCCTTTGCTCCTCTGTAGGGGCCCCCCCTTTTTGTGTCTCGTCAGATGTCACCCCCCTCCAGGAAGGGGAAGAGGCACTGCAAGGCTGCTGGGACTGACTCCGCACCCCGACAGCCTCAGCTCTCTTCAGATCCCAGCCAGCCGGACCACATACTTGTGGGGAGACTCCGGACCTTGCTGTCTGAGTTGGAGATGGGCCCCGGGGAGGCTCCGGCGGCTGAGGGGCCGGCCCCTCTGTCGCAGGATAGCACGGCCACCATCCTCGCTGCGATCGAGCAGAGTAGAACATCGCTGCTTGTGCGCATTGACCACCTGGCAGAGGAGTGCAACTTTATCAGGAATGACCTTGACAAAATAAGAGGGAGAATGACTGAAACTGAGACCAGAGTCTCCGCCACGGAGGATCTTACCGCTGCACATGCCTCCTCCATCGCTGAGCTGCAGCGCACAGTACAATCCCTTGTCGCGAAGTCAGACACCGAAACCGGCTTAGACGTAATAATGTTAGAGTCCTGGGGCTTCCTGAGAAAGAAGAAGGGGACCACCCGGCTGTCTTTGCGGAGGAGTTCTTTAAAAATCTTTTGGATCTTACCGATGTCCCTCCTACCTACGTGGTGGAAAGGGCCCACCGGGTGCCCTCCGGACGTGCCATCCCCGGGAATCACCCCAGGCCCTTCCTGGTCCGCTTCCTTAATTATCGAGACAGAGACAGAATTCTGTCTGAAGCCCACAAGCATCCTACCCTCAATTATGGTAACGCCACCATTCATCTTTTCCCTGACTTCTCGGCTGACTTGCAGCGGAAGAGGAAAACATTCAATGATGTTCGTAGACGGCTCCGGGACAAGAACATTAAATATAGCATGCTTTACCCTAGCCGCCTGCGTGTCCAACACGATGGAGCAATCCGGTTCTTTGATAACCCAGCGGATGCGGACGCCTGGCTGACCACCTTGCATTGATGGCCTATCCTTATAAAGGTCTCTGATGCGCGGATTGCCCCAGACCTTACTCGTTTTATAGGTGCAAACCTCCTATCATTACCGGAGCCACCTCACAAGTACTTGGACAGGTAATCCACAGTGAACCCCCCACGACTGGGTTCATCCACAAGAAGTTGGGAACCAACTGCTCTCCACCCAATTGGAGGCAATCTCACCGAACCCTTTTGCCGTGGGAGGATACAAGTCCCCCCCACCCCACCTTGAGGGAACTCGGTATACCAAGGGGGGATGTTATGGCCCTTCAGAGAACTTCCATAGTTCACATGCACATCAGTGAACTGGTACCGAGTACACACCTCTAAGGTTGAGTCCGCGGTTCTGCGGAGGACTGTAGTGTGGCCTAGTGTTTGGGTTATCACTCCACAATGTTACGGTTAGTTTTGGGTATAGACCGGTTCCTGGTCCACCCCCAGTGTTTTTGGGGGGCACCGGGTACCGGTAGGAAAAGCACCCAGTGCTTGGGAAGTTGTAATGTTTTTTATGCTTGGTGTATGTTATGTGCGGTTGGCTCTTGCTCTAAAACTACTTATCGGGCGGGTCACAGGTGGGACTTACTCATTCGAACGTTAGAATCTCCCCCCTGGAATCATGGCATTACGTGATCAGAGAACTATGTCGGTGGTATCCTGGAATGTCCGAGGCCTCAACTCCAAGTTTAAAAGGGCACTGATGTTCCTGTATATCAAGACGCACAACCCACACATACTGATCCTACAGGAGACCCACCTGATGGGGAGTAAGCTTATGGCATTGAAAAAGCATTGGGTTCAGAAAACTTTTCATGCCTCGTATTCCTCATATGCCAGGGGGGTCTCCATCCTGATAAACAAATCCTTTCTGTGTACGGTTGAAGCTGTTCACACGGACCCCCATGGCAGATTTGTGATTGTGGTATTCACGGCCTGGCAACAACGGTATATTTTGGTAGGAGTGTATATCCCGCCACCTTTTAAGCCGGAAGTGTTGTATACTATTTTGGAGAGGATTACCCCGTACTGTCCAGCTAAATTACTAATCCTGGGGGACTTTAACAACACCCTCTCCCCTGATCTTGATAGGCCCACTCCATCGCAGTCCTCTAGGGGGGACCTACTGGGGTGGACACACGCGGCGGGAGTTACGGAGGTGTGGAGATGGCTGCACCCACACACTAAGGCTTACTCATGCTTCTCTACGTCCTATAAAACCTCCTCTAGAATTGATTATGCGTTTGCAAATCAACTTATGTTATCAGATGTAGTAGAGGCGACATACCTGCCTAGTGGGCTGTCTGACCATTCCCCCCTCAAGATTACTATGTGGACGACGGAGAGGCGCAGCGGCTCCCTGTGGCGCCTCGGGGTCCATTGGATCTCCCATGAAGAGATAGCGGGGCGAATCCCACAAATACTGCGAGAATATTGGGAACATAACGCAGGGTCATCCTCTCCTCCCACAGTTTGGGATGCCTTCAAGGCATTCACTAGAGGGCATTATATGTCAGAAATTAAGGCAGTAAAGGTAAATCAACAGGCCGCTACAACCCGGTTGGAGGAGGAGATCGAGGAGGCATCCGCTGTTTATGGGTCTGACCCCTCGGTTTCCAATTTTGAGTGGCTACAGTCCACCAAAAGGAATCTTCACCTCCACCTCTCTGAGGTCACCCGTTTGGAGGTATTTCACACTAAACAAAGGTTTTTTGAGCAGGGTGATAGAAATGGTAGGCTACTGGCAATGATGTCTCATCACGATACCCCTATGACCCTGATCCCCGAATTAGTTTCTCCTACTGGGGAATCTATTACATCCCGGGAGGGTATCTTACGAGAGTTTCGGGCCTTCTATCAGACACTATACAGTACCACGCTCCCTCCTGTTGTGGATCCGGGCGAGATGGCGCCTCTCCTAGACCCCCTGGCTTTGGGGTGGCTCTCGGATGAGGAGAGGTCCCATCTGGTCAGGCCTATTACTGCAGAGGAAGTACATGCGGTTATTAACTCGTTGGCGGCTGGGAGGGTCTGCCTGTCGAGTTCTATCGATCCCACGCGGATCTGCTGGCCCCTCTGCTGGCTGACCTGTATACCCAGTGTCTGGAGGGGGGAGCACTCCCACCCTCCATGGCAGATGCTCATATTATTCTAATTCTTAAGCCCAATAAAGATCCCAAACAGTGCGCCTCCTATAGACCCATTGCTCTTCTCAACACTGATTTCAAAATTTTATCTAAATTGATCACCGTTAGACTTAACCCCCTTCTAACCTCCATTATAGACCCTGACCAGACTGGATTCATGGCCCAGAAATCGACGGATATCAACCTCCGCAGACTATTCACCAATCTGCATGCCATACATGATAATGTGGGCACTAGAACGGTTGCCTCCTTTGATATCGAAAAGGCATTCGATTCAATCGAGTGGCCTTATCTTTGGGAAATTCTGCGGAGGATGGGATTTCCGTTGGTTTTTATTGGGTGGCTACAAACCCTATACAAATCCCCAAAGGCGGCCATCAGACTGGCGGGGGATGTCTCGGCTCCCTTCCCATTGTCCAGGGGTACCAGGCAGGGCTGCCCTCTCTCTCCAGCACTATTCGCCATTGCTATGGAACCGGTGGGGGAGGCACTGCGGGTCTCGCCCCACATAAAAGGGCTAAAAATAGCATGGCTGGAGGAGAGGGTAGCACTCTACGCTGACGATCTCCTACTCTTTCTGAATGACGCGGGCCCCTCCCTTGGAGGAGCACTGCGAGTTCTGACTGACTTCTCCAAAATAACGGGACTGCGGGTGAACTGGACGAAGTCCCAGTTGCTTGCTATTGACCCTGAGGCAAAACGTCTAGCCCCGCCAGATCTCCAACTGCAATGGGTAGAAGACATGGTGTACCTGGGGGTGAGGGTCTCAAGAGCTGCATCCAGCTTTATCCCCCTTAACCTAGATCCGGTGGTCCAAGGAGTTAAGGCCAGGTTGAAAGCCTGGGAAAACCTTCCTCTATCCCTCTTAGGCCGCATTAACCTAATTAAAATGAAGATCATACCTAAATTTACCTACCTATTCCGTAACTCCCCACAATGGATACCTTCCTCTTTTTTTACAAAATTTAACTGCATGTTCTCCTCTTTCCTCTGGGGCCCCGGCCCCCATAGATTTAAACTATCCACGCTGATGTGTCCGGTGCTGCGGGGGGGGTTGGCGTTTCCTGACTGCCAGAAATATTTTCTGGCAGAGCAGTTAGTCACGGTAGTCTGGTGGATGGTACCAGACGCATCCAACCCTGCGGCGGTTCTGGAGGCTGCGGTAGTCCGCTCCGTGGAGGCCTTAACACATTTACCCCTGCGGGGTCCCAAAGCCCCCTACGACCTGACACCCTCCATGCACACGACTTTAAGGGCCTGGAGGGCGGGACTGGGACTGGAAGGGTTTCCACGGACTGCGATCTCCCCGCACGCCCCCCTATGGAACAATCCTACCTTACCCCATCTCTACTCACTACCAGACCCCAAAGTTTGGGCCAAATGTGGTATTAAACTCATATCTGACCTCACCACCGGCACAACTATACACCCCTTTAATTACTTGGTATCTCGCAACAATATACCCCCCTCGCATGTATTCCGATATATGCAGCTATCTCATGCTTTTAAAGCCCAAGTGTTACCCAATGCCACGCAAATAGTGCAGTCCGCCCTGGAAATGGTTACAAGGTCTGAATGCGCCAGGAAACCGACTTCGGTCCTTTATGCGCACCTCATTAGGGTCTCCTCTCCAGATCTGTCAAAGCTCCGTCAAAGATGGACTCAGGACATTCCGGATCTGGATTCCGAGGACTGGGAGGACATGTGGGACTTTCCCTTCACAATCCTGGTCTCACTTCGAGACCGTCTCATACAATACAAAATACTACACCGGGCATATATTACCCCGTATAGATTACATAAAATGAGAACCTCCCTGTCCTCGGAATGTTGGAGGTGTACTGGGGATCCGGGTGACTTCATACACATCTTCTGGTCCTGCCCGGCAATACAAGGCTACTGGTCACAGGTGCTATCTGTAATACAAGAAGTGGTGGGAATAGATGTAGCCCAAACCCCGCGGATATGCCTTCTAGGATTAGTAGAGGGGTTGGCCCCCAGGATAGCGGACAGAACTTTGATATGCCAGGAAAATGATCACTTTATGCTGGAAAAAGCAGGCCCCGCCGTCAATGCTGTTGTGGAAAACTCATGTCAATAAAGTACTACCACATTATAAGGAAACATACCAGAATAGGGGATGTCCCAAAAAATACACGAGAGTGTGGGCCAGATGGCTGGCTGAGGCCTCCACAGTGACCACAGATTGAACATGTACGTGTTGCCATTCTATGGATGGATGGGATTCTTGTTGTAGGGGGTGCCTAGTAATGCTCTGCTTCTTTGTATACTTTTATATGGTATAGCCACTACTGTGGGTCTAGATCACTTTTTCTATTGTCCCTTGCGGCCCGACTGAGAAATTTGGTCCTTAATTATCTTCATCGAGTGGGAGCCAACCAAGCACTAAGTTAGTTGTTGTTTGTTTGTGGACGTGCTACAGCTGTAGATTTATTATGTTGGAAGCAACTTGCTGGCCCCTGCGTGGGTCTAGTCCTAATAATGTGGCATGTCACTGTTACCTGTTGAATGTCTGTTTGTCTTAAAATCAATAAAAATATTTAAAAAAAAAAAAAAAAAAGCGCATGTAAAGTAGGTTAAATGGTTTTCAATAGCATAGTTCACACCAGTGCTTGCGGTTACAAAAAAAAGTAGAACATGTTGAATTTTGCCTGCACTCAATGTAAAGCACATCAAAAACGCACTGGAACACAAGTCCTTATTTAAGGTAAAGAAAAAAGAAGGGGTAAAAACGCACTGGACTGCATCAAAAATGCACCAAAATCACATCACATGTACTGGAACACATCAAAAACATGCATTCAGAAAAGCCTCTGGAACGTATCCAGACAAAATTTCTATGGTGTGAACTGGCTCTTAAAGAGCATCTGTCATTTCAGATCCATCATGGCAGCGCCTGTTAGCTGGTATCCATTCACCTGCAGCCTGCCACCTCCCTCACCTTGTGTCACTGCCGCATCACCAGCCTTCGCCTTTAATGGAACGGTCGGTGAGTCAACAGCGGGTCAGAGAAGGAGCCGCTGAGGGACAGAGACGACAGTTGCTCTTTAAAAATTATTTTTGATTATTATTAAGTTAATTTAAATCAAGACTTTTTATTAGTGATTTAAATTTAAATCAATTTAAATCAAATCCACCCACTCCTAATAAAATAGAATTGAACTACATCAAATCCACCCTGGTTAAACGTGTGCCTAGCCTGTGTTTATGTGTATTGTATGTTGTGCTTTTACTAGGGGAAGTAATCTATTTCATTCTATTTCATTCTGTGCCTCGCCTAAAAACTCCTGCCCGCAGCTCCTCAGGACCAGCGCAGTGTCCATCAAAAAAAAGAAAAAGAGAAAAAAAAAAACCTGATTCGAATCGTGAATCAAGTTTTTTTTTTTTAAATCGCCCCAACTTTAGCTACAACTAATGATTATTTTCATAATCGATTAGTTGGCAGATTTTTGTTTCGATTAATAGGTTAATAACTTTAAAAAAAAAATGTGGTGTATAATTTAGTTAATATGTAAAGTTTAAAAAAAAAAGGCAATTTATTCTTAAATATCTCTATGCAGTGGTAAATATAAATAACCAACTATATGATTAGAGAGCAAAATCTCCAATCCACTCTAACAGACAGAAGAGATATACTGTATATACTATCAGAAGAGATATACTGTATATACTATCAGAAGAGATATACTGTATATACTATTAGAAGTTGAATCTGGTAAATATCAGAGACTCAGATCTTTTTTAAAGAAAATAAAAAGTTAAAGACTGTTTTGCTGATTTTCAAACAGAACTAGAATATATTATATGCTGGCCACACAAGAATAATGTCTTCCTTCAAAAAAAAAAAAAAGAGTAATTTTAAGAACGTTCGTTCAATTTTCAAATCGTTAGTGGGGTCAAATCGACGTTCGTTTTCAGCCACAGTGAAAGGAAAATTAAGAAATCATAGAAAACTGCTTGGCCAAAAGAATTTTCAAGCAGACAGTGTATATGATTTTCAAAATTACATTAAAACAGAATGTTAAAAGCAAGTGAAAATTTCAAACAACATTCTTTCATTCAGCGAATGTACAAAGATTTTTCATATGAATATTCTCATCCAAAAATTGATCCGTGTGGCTAGCATAAGGCTCGGTACATACTTATGCTGTTTGCTTTTGATCTGTTTCTACACTGCTTTTTGCTATGTGTTAAGTACAGTATGGTGCCCCAAAAGAAAGGTAAAGAAAACTTCTGCCTTTAGAACCACTCACTTCCTCCCCAGGACTACATGTCCCATGAGGCATTGCTCCTCACACATTCACAAGTTCTCAGGCACTTACTGACATGTATGGATGATGTACTGAGCTGTATGTGTGTTGCAATGTATTTACTGCTTTATAAACAAAATAATGCATTCTTTATGCAGGCCAACTAATCGGCTGACCGATTAATCAATGAAAATAGTTATCGATTAATTTCATAATCGATTAGTTGTTGATTAATCGATTTGTTGTTTCAGCCCTATTGATGTAGGCTGTGTAAGATCATAGCAGAGCCGAGTGGCCAGTGCTGCACGTGCTCACCCCGTACCCAGAATTACCAGTTCACATACTAGGCACATGAGCTGGTGCAGGAGAGCTGCCTTGCTTCTGCACTGCGCAAAACTCACAGTGTGGTTTTATTGGATGGAAGACAGTGAAGGAATGAAAGTTGTACAGGCAGACACCTGTTGGCTGCCAGCAGTATGGGGCAAACAACGATCCGGTCAATTAAAAAAAGCTGGTCCTAACCGCTGTTATCCATGGACATGAGCAGAGCCAGCAGTCTGCTACATAACATTCCTCCTCCTCATTCCTGGTGGCCTAAACCAGAAGAAGAGCTTCCCAGGCTACATCCTAATCAACATTAGTTCACATCATAAATGTCTCCTGCCATTGGGACATTTTCACTTTAAGGAAAATTCAATTATTAAAACGTTTAACTTGGGCAATATTTGAATTCTGCTACTCTGTCCCAAATTTGATCGGACTACAAAGAACACTGAAATGTGAGGCACCTACTGTGAAAACAGCTGCCTGTCAAATGTCCAAATCTATCTCCGTCACAGTGAAATGTGGGTCAGCCTATCCCCAAGGCTATGGTGTGCTATTTTAAAGGCAATAATACCTGCATTATTTTTAGGATTTGACTGGCAATACACACAAATTCACTAGCGATAACTCTGCTCACTAATTCACTATCTGTTGCAAAGATCATAATATGAATGTAGATGAATGACTTGTTTCATTTAAAGTCATTATAGGAGACACAAAAGTAGAAGTTAAAGATATCACATGACCCATATTAATTCTGGCTCCTCCACAAGCTGTAGATAAATATATGATTGAGAAATACTTACTGAAGTTGAAGGGTGGCCATATATGACTCAAACTTAGGCAGGTTCAGCAGGTACCAGCCAAATTTTCAATCCATGTATGGGGTGGCTGGCTGTACAGAAGTCGATCTACCCACTGACTTCTATACAACCATTCTGGCAGTTTGTTTCTGAATGATCAGTGCAAACAGCGATAGCCAGCAGCACCGATCAGTGTATTGCGACAGCGGGGCAGTCTCCCTGCTGTCAGAATACAACTCTGCAGGAGTAATCCCCTCCTCTACCTAGAGAGTTTGTTGATGGGGAAATCTGGTCTTTTTTTATTATTTTTTTTTAACATTCAACCTGCTGGCTGCTGGTTGAACAAAAAAAAAAAAAAGAAACCAATACATGGCCAGCTTTAGACCTGACATTTGCCAACAATGGTCTTTTTCTGCAATCACTCTTCTGCAAATCCAAGAAGCCCCAATTTCCTTAACCACTTTCAGACCGGACCAATTTGCTGGTCAAAGACCAGACCACTTTTTGCGATTCGGCACTGCGTCGCTTTAACTGACAATTGCGCGGTCGTGCGACGTGGCTCCCAAACAAAATTGACGTCCTTTTTTTCCCACGAATAGAGCTTTCTTTTGGTGGTATTTGATCACCCCTGCGTTTTTTATTTTTTGCGCTATAAACAAAAATAGAGCGACAATTTTGAAAAAAACGCATTATTTTTTACTTTTTGTTATAATAAATATCCCCCAAAAATATATAAAAAAACATTTTTTCCCTCAATTTAGGCCGATACGTATTCTTCTACATATTTTTGGTAAAAAAAAATCGCAATAAGCGATTATTGATTGGTTTGCGCAAAAGTTATAGCGTTTACAAAATAGGGATAGTTTTATAGCATTTTTATTAATAATTTTTTATTAATTTTTTTTTTACTAGTAATGGCGGCGATCTGCGATTTTTATTTTGACTGCGACATTGTGGGGGACCCATCGGACATTTTTGACACATTTTTGGGACCATTGTCATTTATACAGTAATCACTGCTATATAAATGCAGTGATTCCTGTGTAAATGACACTGGCAGTGAAAGGGTTAACCAGTGGGTGGCAGTGTAGGGGTTAAGTGTTCCTAGGGGTGTGTTACTAACTGTGGGGGGGTTGGGCTTTCATTTAGTGTACACTGATCTCTGCTCCAATCACATGGAGCAGAGATCAGCGTCACTAGTTGCTAGGCAGAATGGAAAAATGTTGTTTATACAGCATTTCCTCCATTCGGCCGCTCCGTGAGACGATCGTGGGGATGCCCGCGGCGATCGAGTCTGCGGGTCCCGCGACCGGACTCACGGGGGTCCCGACCAGCGCGGGAGCGCGCCGCCGGCGGCGCGCTCCCGATGGCAGGGCGGCATCGAATATTGGACGTACATGTACGCCAATATGCCTGCCCGTGCCATTCTGTCGACGTACATCGTCGTGCGCTGGTCAGGAAGTGGTTAAAATAAGTGATTAATCTACATGTTTTTTTTATTTATTTTTTGCCTTGCAAATATAATTTTCTTCTTCAAGTGTCAGGGGCAAATGGTTTTGTTTAGGTCTAATTTTCTTTGGGGCTTTAACCTGGTAATGTAATTGTTAAAATAAAAGAACTTCAACAGATCAGCTCAACTTAGTGGGATACCGAAATAGATAGTGAACTCTTAACCCCGTGCTCCAAAATTAGACGTGGAAGCTTTGAATGGAGATTACTGTGTTCAGAGCAATTTGACATCGTCCCAGTATAGCCGTGTGTTACCAACACAAAAACATGTACCACTTGTAGAGGACCATCCTAGAAAAAAAAAACTTTATTCAGAGCTACAACACCACTACGTACAAGTTAAGAAGCCTAACAGCAGTATGCATGTTTACAGCTGAACCCCCAACAGATATGAAAATATACCAACAGGCTAATACAGTTATGTAATGATTAAAACTATAATGCAACCAGTCAGCCTTTTGTAATACTCTGTAGGGCTTGGTTCACACTGTTGCACTGTAGTAACAGGTACATTACTGCGACATGCTTTTGCACTTTATGCACCGCAACATTGCAAATGTAGCCTAATGCCCCGTACACACGTGCGGAAATTCTGCCAGCAAAAGTCCGACGTGAGCTTTTGGTCGGAAATTGTGACCGTGTCCATCAGACTTTTGCTGGAGGAATTCCCGCTAGCAAAAGATTGAGAGCAGGCTCTCTAATTTTCCCGTTGGAAAAAGTTCTGATCGGAAATTCCAATCGTCTGTAGCAATTCCTACGTGCAAAATTCCTACGCATGCTCGGAAACAATTCGTTGCATGCTCGGAAGCATTGAACTTAATTTTCTCGGCTCGTCGTAGTGTTGTACGTCACTGCGTTCTTGACGGTCAAAAGTTTAGAGAACTTTTGTGTGGCCGTGTGTATGCAAGCCAAGCTTGAGCGGAATTCCGTAGGAAAAACCATCCAAGATTTTTCAGACGGAAATTCCGCTCCTGTGTACGGGGGCATAAAGCAAAACCTCCACTGAGAGAGGATGGGGCAGAAATAGCAGCCATATTGGCTCTTCTGTAGGGCTGAAACACCTAATAATTGATTATGAAAAGAGTTGTCATCTAGTCGATTAGTTGGCCTGCATACAGAATGCATTATATGTTTACATTCTGGAAATACAGTGCAGCACACATTCAGCTCAGTACACTGTTCATATATGTCAGTAAGTGTCTGAGAACTTGTGAAGGTGTGAGGAGCAATGCCGCATGGGACATGTAGCCCTGAGCAGGAGAAAGAAAAAAAGATTTAAAGTGATTCTAAAAAAGGTAGAAGTTTTTTTTTTACCTTGCTATAGGGGCACTCTATTCTATACTTTGCATCTTTCTAAAGGGACACTCTGAAGGCAGGAGGAGCCAGAAGTGCTGTCGGGGGACCCCAGAAGAAGAGACTGGGAGCTGCTCTGTGCAAAACCAATACACAGAGTAAGAATGACACATTTGTTCAACCACTTCGCATCCATGCTAATTCTGACATTTTTCTCCTACATGTAAAAGTTATCATTTTTTGCTAGAAAATTACATAGAGCCCCCAAACATTATATATGTTTTTTTATCAAAGACCCTAGAGAATACAATGGCAGACGCTGCGCAGCAAATTTTTCAAACACTTTTTTTGGAAAAAGTTTCATGCTTTAAAAAAAAAAAAAAAACACATTAACGTTAGCCCATTTTTGTTTGCATAATGTGAAAGATGAAGTTACGCTGAGTAAATAAATACCTAACATGTCACCCTTCAAAATTATACACGCTCGTGGAATGGCGCCAAACTTCGGTACGTAAAAATCCCCATAGGCGATGCTTTCAAATTTTTTTACTGGTTACATATTTTGAGTTACAGAGGAAGTCTACGTCTAGAATTATTGCTGTCGCTCTAACGTTCGTAGTGATACCTCACATGTGTGGTTTGAACACAGTTTTCATATGTGGGTGGGACTTACGTATGCTTTCGCTTCTGTTTGTGAGCACAAGGGGACGGGGCGCTTTAAAAAAATATATCTTTTGACACTAAAAAAAATTTAATTTTTTTGATCACTTTTATTTCTATAATGTAAACATCCCTTGTAATAGGAGTATGGCATGAACGGTCCTCTTTACAGTGGGATATGCATCTCACCTCTAGGCTGGGAAGCCTGAAATAAAATAAAAAAATTAACGATCAAGCGGCGGAACAGCCCTTGGGCGGGAAGTGGTTAAAAAATAAAATAAAATGTGGGTTCCAGTTGCATTACTTGCAGGCATTATTTTTGTTCTTTTGTATTTTTATTTTTTTTGCTGCTTTTCATTTCATTGTTTTTGTAACGTTTGGGGCCGCTTGCCGTGTTTGTGGTATTGCAGTCGTAGTAGATTATTATTTTGTACTGTGACTATTTGGAAATGAAGAGAAAAAAATAATAATAATAAAAATCCAATGTTTACAATCACTTTAATGGCTCTTGCAGAAAGATCAGCATCTGAACCCAGAGAATTTAAAGGCTGATAGACTGGAGATAATATAAGGCTACCTGCCTATGACACGGGACTCTGTCATGTATATTATTATATTACAATCCTGTCCGAAAATCTGCAAAACAGTGTTTTAGGTCTTTTAAAATATATATATATTTGAATAAAATATATTTAATTCTGATATGTAACAGATTCAACCTCTAAAAAGTGAATATACAGTAAATCTCTTCTGTTATTCTCAGAGGGGATTAGATATTTTGTTCCATAACCATATAAGCTGGTTATGTATTATTTACCACTGCATATACAGTTGTGCTCATAAGTTTACATACCCTGGCAGAACTTCTCATTTCTTGGCCATTTTTCTGAGAATATGATTGATAAACACAAAAACTTTTCTTTTACACATGGTTAGTGTTTGGCTGAAGCCATTTATAATCAATCAACTGTGTTTACATTTTTTAAATCAAAATCACAACAGAGACTACCCAAATGACCCTGATCAAAAGTTTACATACCCCAGCTCTTAATACCGTGTATTATTGCACCCTTTAACATCAATGACAGCTTGAAATTTTATGTGGCATTTGTGGATGAGGCTCTTTATATTCTTAGATGGTAAAGCTGCCCATTCCTCTTGGCAAAAAGCCTCCAGTTCCTGTAAATTTTGGGCTGTCTTGCATGAACTGCACATCTGAGATCTCCCCAGAGTGGCTCAATGATATTGAGGTCAGGAGACTGAGATGGCCATTCCAGAACCTTCACTTTATTCTGCTGTAGCCAATGACAGGTCGACTTGGCCTTGTGTTTTGGATCATTGTCATGTTGGGATGTCCAAGTACGTCCCGTGCGCAGCTTCCTGGCTGATAAATGCAAATGCTCCTCCCGTATTTTTTGATAACATACTGCATTCATCTTGCCAACAATTTTGACCACATTTCCTGTGCCTCTGTAGCTCACACATCCCCAAAACATCAGCGATCCACCTCCATACCTTTCATCATAGGACTTGTTGATTCCTCTCCAAATGAAGAGTTTATGGTTGAGGCCAAAAAGCTCAATTTTGCTCTCTTCGCTCCAAATGAATTTGTGCCAGAAGGTTTGAGGCTTGTCTCTTTGCTGTTTGGCATATTGTAACAGGGATACTTTGTGGCATTTGCGTAGTAATGGCTTTCTGCTGGCGACTCGACCATGCAGCCCATCTTTCTTCAAGTGCCTCCTTATTGTGCATTTTGAAACAGCCACATCACATGTTTTCAAAGAGTCCTGAATTTAACCTGTATTTGTGGGTTTTTCTTCGGTTCATAAACAATTTTCCTAGCAGTTGTAGCTGAAATTCTAGTTGGTCTACCTGACCGTGGTTTGGTTTCAACAGAACCCCTAATTTTCCACTTCTTCATTAGAGTTTGACATTCTCAATTCCTTGGATATCTTTTGATATCCCTTTCCTGTTTTATACAGTTCAACTACCTTCAGATCCTTTGACAATTTTGCTTTCCCCATGACTCAGAATCCAGAAACATCAGTGCAGCACTGGATGAAAGATGCAAGGGTCTGTCAGGAGTCCAGAAACTCAATGACCTTTTATACACACGCACTAATTACAAGCAAACAGATCACAGGTGAGGATTGTTACCTTTAATAGCCATTCAAACCCCTTTGTGTCAACTTGTGTGCATGTTATCAGGCCAAAATCACCAGGGTATGTAAACTTTTTTTTTATCAGAGTCATTTGGGTAGTTTCTGTTGTCATTATGATTTAAAAAGAGTAAACACAATTTATTGATAAAAAATGGCTTCAGCCAAACACTAACCATGAGTGAAAGAAATGTTTTTTGTGTTATCATTCATATTCTCTGAAAAATGGCCAAGAAATTATAAATTCTGCCAAGGTATGTAAACTTATGAGCACAACTGTAAATATTCAAGAATAGTCTTTATTTTTTAAACTTTACATATTAAAAGCGGTTTTAAAGTCAAGTAACATTATTTACAGTCATGCATAGCTAAATATGAGCATCTAACAGATTCGTCTTTGTAATTGTAAAATAACTTGCCTTGATCTGCTTCATCAGCTTTAACCACTTCCGGACCGCCCACCGTTGTTATACGTCGGCTGTTTGAAATGGAATATCATTGTTATGGCAGCAGCTAGCTAGCTGCCATAACCCCGGTATCCTCTTCTTCAGTGAGCGGTCCGGTTTAAGATAAAAGTGGTCTCTTCAGCGGATTCTCCGCAAGATCACTTTTATCGGCGGTGGGAGAGGGTCCACCCCCCCTCCCACCGCACTCCGGTGCCCTCCACCGCTTACCGGAGCCGTCAGCAGCGGCGGAGGCGTTCGGGTCCTTCTTGTGGCCTGACATGGAGATGAGTGAGGGGAAGATGGCCCCTACCCGTCTCCCTATCATTGCAGGGCGGAAGCGATGTCAAAACGTCACTTCCGCCCATAGCTAGGTCCTTTTTTTTTTTAATCTTTTTAAATGACAAATTTTTTTTATTGCATTTTAGTGTAAGTATGAGATCTAAAGTCTTTTTGACCCCAGATCTCATATTTAAGAGGTCCTTTCATGCTTTTTTTCTATTAAAAGGGATGTTTACATTTCTTGTAATAGGAATAAAAGTGACACATTTTTTTTTTAAACGTGCCCTGTCCTGCGCGCAGAAGCGAACGCATACGTGACTAGCACCCACATGTGAAAAACGGTGTTCAAACCACACATGTATGGCCGCAATCAGTAGAGCAAGAGCAATAATTCTAGCCCTAGACCTCCTCTGTATCTTGCAATATGCAACCTGTAGAATGTTTTAAACGTCGCCTATGGAGATTTTTAAAGGTAAAAGTTTGTCGCAATTTTGAAGAGTGACATGTTTGGGTATCAATTTACTCAGCATAACATTAAAATTCAAAAAAGTGTATTTTTCCCCAAAAAAGTGCACTTGTAAGACAGCAGCGTAAATATGGTATGACAGAAAGTATTGCAGTGACCACCATTTTATTCTCTAGGGTGTTAGAAAAAAAATGTATAATGTTTGGAGGTTCCAAGTAATTTTCTAGCAAAAAAAACAGTTTTTTCCTTGTAAACAAATCTCAGAAAGAGGCTCAGTTTTTAAGTGGTTAAAACTGCAGGTCACATGACCACTGCTAATTCCTGAGCAAGGACAAGCTAAGTCGTGTTTGCAAACAGCACGTACAGAGCACGCCAGGAAGTCGGCACTGGGGAGCACTAATCACAGGCAGTGAGACATTTGTCAATCTCTGCAGCCACGCATCGGGATGTCTCACTGCTTGTGGTTAGCGCTCCACAATGACGACTTCCTGGAGGGCTCTGCACGTGCTGTTTGCAAACATGCCTGAGCGCATCCTTATTCCTGAGTGATTCATGGACCTGCAGGTAGGCGTATCCATATCACCGCTTCAAGTCATAACAAGAAGTGACGCTTGCCACCGGGCATCTGCGTTTCCATGGCAATGAAATGTAATCCTAGACCTGGTGGCATTACGTCACTTCCCCTTTCAATCACAGGACGGAGGGATGATGGATAGATAGGGGGCGAATGACCACGGAAAATGCAGGCATTTCGTCAGATTTGGCAACCCGTCTGATTTTATAAAGGAAGTGACGTTCAGTTGCCTCCATCTTGCTACACCCCACACTCATCCACAGTAAGGATACAGTGATTAGGCGGCAAGCGGGCATCTTGTTACACCCCCCGAAGTCTTGAATTTCACACTTATTTTTAACAGTAAACTGAGCTTACATAGTGAAATTCAGAATTTTCAAATCCCTCTTTCCAATATTTTGCACAAGTGATTTTATCAGTTTCACTGCCTTAGTAATTACCACAGCTGTTTCATCTGAGGGAAATCCTGAAAACATGACCTGTTGGGGCGCCTTGAGGACTGGAGTTGAGAAACATTGATCTATACAGCAAGACAAATTTCTATTGGCTGTATTTCACTATATAAGCCGTTTACTGTTAAAAATAAGTGTGAAATGCAAGACTCTAGTGGGTGTAACAAGACGTCCGCTTGCCGCCTTCTCACTGTACTGTGGACGAGTGCAGGGTGCAGCAAAATGGCGGTGACAGAACGTCACCTCTGTTACAAATTCTGACGGGTCGCCTAATCTGATGAAACGCTTTGCGCTTGCACAGAGTGCCTGCATCTCCAAATGGGATGACGGAGCATGTAAACTGACCACGCTGTCACCACAGATCTGCTTCCATGTTTAACGTGGTCAATTCAATACTAGGAAGAGGCATGATCAACCAGGTAATACAGAAGCACTCTAAAAGATAAATATGCTATTAATATTTAAAAAAAAAAGCATACATTAACCACTTAAGCCCTGGACCATTTTGCTGGCCAAAGACCAGAGCACTTTTTGCGTGGCTCCCAAACACAATTGACTTTTTTTTCCCCACAAATAGAGCTTTCTTTTGGTGGTATTTGATCCCCTCTGCGGTTTTTATCTTTTGCGCTATAAACAAAAAAAGAGAGACAATTTTGAAAAAAAAACGCATTATTTTTTGCTATAATAAATATCCCCCAAAAATATATTTAAAAAAATAATTTTTTTTCCTTAGTTTAGGCCGATACGTATTCTTCTACATATTTTTTATTTAACAAAAAATAGCAATAAGCATTTATTAATTGGTTTGCGCAAAAGTTATAGCGTCTACAAAATAGGGGATAGTTTTTTAGTTTTTTTTTTACTAGTAATGGCAGCAATCAGAGATTTTTATCGTGATTGGGACATTATGGCGGACACGTCGGACAATTTTGGTGCGATTTTGGGACCATTCACATTTATACAGCGATCAGTGAGATTAAAATTGCATTGATTACTGTATAAATGTGACTGGCAGTGAAGGGGTTAACACTAGGTGGCGCTGTAGGGGTTAAACGGTCCTAGGGATGTGTTCTAACAGTAGGGGGGGTGGGCTAGCTGTGACACATCACTGATCATAGCTCCCAATCAAAGGGGTTACATTAGCATCTCCCCGTTCTTCCGCTCCGTGAATCGATCGCAGGTATCCCCGCAGACATCGAGTCCGCGGGACCCGCGATCCCACTCACGGAGCTCCTGGCGTGCGCACGCGATGTCACGGCGGCAAATTCAAAGGGACGTAGAGGTACGCCCATTTGCCCAGCCATGCCATTCTGCCGACGTACATTGGCGTGCGCCGGTCGGGAACCGGTTAAAGAGACTGCAGAAAATCAGCCTGGAGAGGGTTAATAAAACAGGGCAAGTACTTCCCTTTCAGGCCTGCTTATTAGGCCCCTGGTCAGAGAGGAATTGGCGTGTTGCTATCGGAGCTGAAGAGAGCTTGATGTTGGAAGGACACTTGTTGCCTCTGAGTTGATCCTGCTGGGAGAGCTACAGCAGCATGCTGTGCGAAAAGGTCCTTTGCTGGATTGTGTACCTGCGGGGGGAGCCAAATTGCATAAGAGATTGTAGCTCTGGTTAGAGCCATGCACTGTGCACACCAGCCTGTGGCTGCAGAGGCTGATCTTTTCGGATATGAGCACCTGTTTTGCCTGCTTGTCGTTTCTTCTGTTTGTTTTGACATTTTGCTGAATAAAGCTTTTTAGGTTGAATAAACTATCTCACAGCTGCCTGTTAACCACTCTGGTCCTAAAATAGACAGATACAGGCATTTTTATTTTTTAATTTTTTTTAGGTTTCTATCCGATTCATCGAAACAATAAAAACACCCAACTAATCAATTATGAAAATAATCGTTAGTTGCAGCCCTTCTCTCCTGCATAAAAATTTGCTCATAAAGAAAATGCCAACAGGAGGAGAGGAGAGCGGGGTGGTTAACCACTTCAATACCGGGCCTATTCTGGCACTTCTCTCCTACATGTAAAAATCATCATTTTTTTGCTAAAAAAGTGCTCAGAACCCCTAAACATATTTTTTTTTTTAGCAGACACCCCAAGACGTAAAATGGCGGTCATTGCAACTTTTTATCTTGCACAATAATTTTTCAAACACCTTTTTTGGGGGGGAAAAATTAATTAAAAAATAACAAAACAGTAAAGTTAGCCCAAATTTTTTGTATAATGTTAAAGATGATGTTACGCCAAGTAAATAGATACCTAACATGTCAAGCTTTAAAACTGCGCACACTCATGGAATGGCGCCAAACTTCGGTATTTAAAAATCTCCATAGACGACGCTTTGCAAATTTTTACAGGTTACCAGTTTAGAGTTACAGAGGAGGTCTAGTGCTAGAATTGTTGCACATGCTCTAATGCATGCGGCGATACCTCACGTGTGGTTTGAACAGTGTTTACATATGTGGGCGGGACTTACAAGTGTGTTCGCTTCACAACGCGAACTACTGGGGACAGGGGCGTTTTTAATAAATTTATTTATTTTTACACTTTTTTTTTTACATTTATTTTTTTCATCACTTTTATTCCTATTCCAAGGAATGTAAACAAACCTTGTAATAGCAATCTATTGTGAAAGGTCCTCTTTATGGCGAGATGTAAATCCTCCAGGCTGGAAAGCATGAGATCGAGAAAAAAAATTCACTGATCTCATGCTGACAGCTGCAATCGCGGCTTTGTTTACTTCCGGGAACCCAAACATAACGTCACACCCGGGCCTCCGACGGTCATAGAGATGACTGGTGACCATCTGATCACCAGAAATCTCTATCATCGTCCTCTGGAGCCGGCCAATTCTTTCTCCGGCCCCCGATGGCACGGGAGAGCCCGGAGAAGCACCGGATTGCAGCGGGGGGTTTCTCCTCCCATCGCCTATAAGAACGATCAAGCGGCGGAACTGCTTGATCAGCTGGAGAGAATGATATCTGAATGATGCCAGCAGCTGCAGGTATCATTCAGATTGCCCCTCACAAAGTCAAGGGCATTATATGATGCCCTAAGGTATTGATGTGGTTAAAAAATGACTATTCTGCTCCACCTTTTCTGACCACTAGCTAGACCAAGGCTAGGATGGGGAGGTGACCAAGTTGGGTTGCCACCTCATCCCTTTAAACCCAAACACATTAATTATACAGGTTCTGTGGCTGAATAGGGTGGTAAACTCACTTAGTGCCTTACCTGCATTCAATCAACCACAGAACCTGTGTAATTAATATGTGTTCGGGTTTAAAGGGATGAGGTGGCAACTCTACTCTATGACCAAGCCAAATGCAAAAGAAAGAATGGAGGTCACAAGCTCAGCCCGGTCTGGCAGGACTGTGTACATAACAGGACTAGCTGGACAGGAATTCAAATTGTTTAGCCTTCATATAGTGAACGTTGTGCCAGGCTGTCTGTGGCGTCAATAGTTTCCAAGACATGAACCTGGTACAATTACCACCCAATTGACATATGGGTTTCAGGTCTAAATGGAGAAGCATGGCAGCTGGAGAACTAGTATTTTCAGAAGTTAACAGCAGAATCTAAAATCTGCAGGTCAGACTTTCATCTGCATGTTCAGGTTTAATATAAGGGGTTATGTCGACAAACTTTAGCCTTGTGCGGATGGCATCAGTTTGATGTGTCTGGAATCATTTAGAATTCATTGACAGGGGCATCTGACCTGCAGTTGGCATGCTTTGGGCCTGCATTTGACCTGCTTCTAGTTAGATTTACCCTCCTATAGACCGGTTTGGCAAATCTAGTTCAAGTGAACAAAAGCCCATTTAAACATTAATCTTTAAAATTCATTTTATAGAAGGGAGTGCAATGTTTTCAGTATGACAGCCCACTCACAGAGACACGTGATGAGAAGCGCAGTAAAGCGTGACCATTGTGTAGCACTGCACACACGGCTTACATTTTTTACATGGATGACAGACTTATGTTGAACTCACTTTTTCATCAAAAATGCTTTATGTAGTAAACAGAACCCGATTAAACATAGAGATGCATCTCTAGATAGACATAGACGTAGAGATGCATCTCTAGATAGACATAGACGTAGAGATGCATCTCTAGATAGACATAGACGTAGAGATGCATCTCTAGACAGACAGAGATGCAACTCTAGACAGACATAGAGATGCAACTCTAGACAGACATAGAGATGCAACTCTAGACAGACATAGAGATGCAACTCTAGACAGACATAGAGATGCAACTCTAGACAGACATAGAGATGCAACTCTAGACAGACATAGAGATGCAACTCTAGACAGACATAGAGATGCAACTCTAGACAGACATAGAGATGCAACTCTAGATAGACATAGAGATGCATCTCTAGACAGACATAGAGATGCAACTCTAGACAGACATAGAGATGCAACTCTAGATAGACATAGAGATGCATCTCTAGATAGACATAGAGATGCATCTCTAGATAGGCATAGACATAGAGATGCATCTGTAGCTAGACATAGAGATGCATCTGTAGCTAGACATAGAGATGCATCTGTAGCTAGACATAGAGATGCATCTGTAGCTAGACATAGAGATGCATCTGTAGCTAGACACAGACATAAAGATGCATCTGTAGCTAGACATAGAGATGCATCTCTAGCTAGAGACAGACATAGAGGTCCATCTCTAGCTAGAGACAGACATAGAGATGCATCTCTAGCTAGAGACAGACATAGAGATGCATCTCTATCTAGAGACAGACATAGAGATGCATCTCTATCTAGAGACAGACATAGAGATGCATCTCTAGCTAGAGACAGACATAGAGATGCATCTCTATCTAGAGACAGACATAGAGATGCATCTCTAGCTAGAGACAGACATAGAGATGCATCTCTAGCTAGAGACAGACATAGAGATGCATCTCTAGCTAGAGACAGACATAGAGATGCATCTCTAGCTAGAGACAGACATAGAGATGCATCTCTAGCTAGAGACAGACATAGAGATGCATCTCTATCTAGAGACAGACATAGAGATGCATCTCTAGCTAGAGACAGACATAGAGATGCATCTCTAGCTAGAGACAGACATAGAGATGCATCTCTAGTTAGAGACAGACATAGAGATGCATCTCTAGCTAGAGACAGACATAGAGATGCATCTCTAGCTAGAGACAGACATAGAGATGCATCTCTAGCTAGAGACAGACATAGAGATGCATCTCTAGCTAGAGACAGACCTAGAGATGTATCTCTAGATAGAGATAGGCATAGATCTTGAGATAGAGATAGATGTAAAGCACTGCATAAATTGACAGCGCTCTATAAGTACCTGTTATAAATAAATAAATGTTTCAGCTTGATTTGTGCGTTTCAGCTGTGCTGCATGTATAAGCCGGCTTGGGAATACACAACCTTTCATACACCTCTTTATGTCAAATAATGGCTGTACATCCTTGTTACTAAATGAAAATTTTATATTTTCCCGGGATATACTATAAATAAAACAGCATGAGGCTTTAACAGCATACGAAGAACAGGGAAAACAGCCGCTGCAGTTGGCACAGGGATATCCATCACCTAGACTGGCACAGGCAAGGCTCATATGTCCCTAATCACAGAACTGGCAAAGAATCGGCCATCGTAGCTTGATACGGCAGCTAAACGTTAAGTAAACTTGGCAGGTGGGTACCACCAGGGTCTGTACACCCATTATACAAGCCTAGAGAGCTACGTAGAGCCACCTTGCAATCAACTTCATATTCCATCATATCACACGTTCAAAGCAGTAGTAAACCAAAAAGCAAGCATTTATTATATTGTAGTTTCCCAATTCTTAGATGTGATGGCTGCATTTATTTTCTTTTTCAGGCTTTCTTTCTTCTATTTTCATCTGGTGATTCAGCCAGCAAGTCTGTTTTTCAAGCTCGCCAACAGAATGTATCACTTTACATGGATGAGAACAACCACTTCACACTGGCAGGGGTGATTAAAAAGATCAGCTTTTATTTGTTCATGTAAAACCTTTATTCCAAAAGGAGAAAAAAAAACGGCATGCTGTAATTGATTATAAGGTATGGGCTGGAGTTTAGCTTCAATTTGTTACCTGTATTACCAGATTTAGATACACTAACAGTATCTTTCCCCCAGACTGGCAATGCTTCGGTCCGCTGTGCCTCATGTTCTCATTCATCCAGAGTGGGGTAACTCTAATATGATTGATAAGCTGCAATATATTACACTTTTGGTTTTGGGTTTACTGCAATTTTAAAGTAAACCTGTTGAATAGCAGGTTAATAAAGAAGACATAATTTCACATATGGGGATCTTAGTGCATTTTAGAAGAAAATAACTTAAAATGGAGCTCCTGGAGCTTCTCTTTAATCTTGGATGACAGTAAACACCACCTCCCATGACTTTAAACCTACCTATTTGTCTATGCTTGTTACTGCAGTAGTTTTTTTTTTTTTTTGCTGGGTACACACAAAGCCCTGGAAATGCTCAATACAATGACCGTTTTGACAAAAGAATGGTATCTTCTTGGAATAGTTTATTGATGAAACTGCCCATTCAGTACAAACATCCTTGTACTTGGAAAAGGTCTTGATGGAAAATCCACATTACATTTCTGTTTCTTTGTTGAACTGATAATTTTAAATAATCGAAACTACAATCTACAGTCGGGTCCTCATTAAATGTATGGCCAGAGTTTGAATGTAACATTCACATGAGAACTACATGCAGTAGAGCAGTCAATGACATTATTTGACAAGCATTCTATCTATGCTACAAATTCTCTCCTGACAGGCCAGAAAGGCTGAGGGAAGATATGAATGTTGAGGGAGTCATTTGGCTTAGTACAGTCAATTTGGCACACTGGTTGGGGGTGAGAGTGCAATTGGTAGGCGTTAACGCAACTTGCCAAACATCTCTTTTATGAGCATAACCTAACACGGAAGGAGGAAAAAGGAAGCAGCTTCAGCTTCGTTATCATGCCCGCGTCATCTAAGGTAGCTTCGCTGGTTCTTTCCAGTCGGTTTGATTCTGAGAAACTCATAACATTGCTGGGCAAGTGTGCTAGTAGAAAAAAAATCCCCAAAACTATGGCAATAAAGTAGATGGTGTTTTGTATCCAGTGGAACAACAAACAATATTAATATGGTGTGCCAGAATATCTGTACAGCTGGTTTAAAGCGGGAGTAAACCCACTGACTTTTTTTTTTTTTTACACCTGCAAGGGAAAGGGCATAATGAGCTAGTATGCACCTTAGAATGAAGCATCTCACTCGGTCCACACCGAGGGAGCTGATATGTTCCCTTGGCATGTCTTCGAGAATCCCCGGTGCGCATGTTCTGCTGAAGTCAGCAGCACATTGCGAGGGGAATATCTCCTAAACCGTACAAGTTTAGGAGATATTCTTTTTACCTACAGGTAAGCCTTATTATAGGCTTACCTGTAGGTCAAAGTTAAAAATGTAACTATACAACCACTTTAAGAGCAACTACAAACAATAAATATAAACTACCAGTGAAGTCAGAAAATTTACCTGCGCACTTAATTGCTTCTGTCCAAGCTTTAAGTAATCCACTTCAACTATTCATGAGAATCTTTACAATGCTCTTGTGCAGGACTACAGTCTCTTGTTAAAAAATTCTCTAATTAGCCAGTTCAATCTTTGGGGAGAGCTTCAGAACTGCCATCTTGTATCTAGCCAAATTCTGACCTCTAACAGTCTGTTGTATGCTTTACCAACAACAATAGGTTTAGACCCCCGTCAAATGCCCCAAACAACATCAAAAGAAGTATAACAGTACTACCCGAAAAAATAGGGTGGGATAGAGAGATGTTCTTGATGATTTCTTCCCTGCAAATGAACCTAAACCACTTCTCCATAGCACTATACTCTCCTGCTCCTCCTAATCACCTTATCTACCTGACCAATCTAGTAAGTGTCAGTACTGACCACACCACATAATATAGTTAACCCCTTCTGCCTGGTTCCCCTCCCACCCAGTCATGTATGCCCTATACCTATTTCATGCCTTCTTAGCTCTGGGGATAACTTTCAGGGTCGATGGTTCACCTGATAGGAAACCAGGATCCGGATGACAGCTGGCAACCTCAAATTAAAACTAGAGGCAAAGATTAAGATTTCAGAATCATAAATACGTATGTATACCTTACCCCAGCCCTCATAAATTGCACTCGCCTGTTCGCATTTGGCGAGTGAAATTATCAGCAGTGTGAGTATGGAAAGGACTGTGCTGCATCGTGTATGTATCCAGTCCCCCCGCCATGTGCACACACTTGCAGTGTGGCCAGTTCAATATGCAGCTACCTGGGACCACACATCTCTGCCCCGCACAGGCTCGCAGCGCGAGATTTGCAAAGAAGCAGTGTACCAGCCAGCGCCGTCCCTCTACACCTTCTACACATTGCCGTTTGGGACTGCTCCTCTACACATCTCCGTCCCGCACAGGCTAGCAGCAGATTTTTTAAAAGAAATGCACCAGCCGGCGCCGCTTAGGACTGCCCTCTCCATCTTCCACACATCCCCGCACTGCACAGGCTTGCAGCTTTGCAACAAGTTTCCCAGCCACCTGGGACCACCCCTCTCCACCTCCGACACATCCAAGTGTGCACCGATGCCTGACCCCCAGTGGCTGCAGGACAATGGTATGTGGTAAGGTGACACTCTGTTGTGATGTTCTGGAGGCATTGGGAGATTGAACAAGAAGTCTGCTGGGAGTAAGTGGGAATTGAGAGCACACATGTGCTGGATTGGGGGGGTTTAATTGGAGGCATAGGTCTGAATCATCCACCCCCCCCCCAATCCATTATACCTACAGTGCCTTGCGAAAGTATTCGGCCCCCTTGAACTTTTCAACCTTTTGCCACATTTCAGGCTTCAAACATAAAGATATAAAATTTTTATTTTTTGTAAAGAATCACCAACAAGTGGGACACAATTGTCAAGAGGAACGAAATCTATTGGATTTTTGAAACTTTTTTAACTAATAAAAAAAATGAAAAGTGGGGCGTGCAAAATTATTCGGCCCCCTTGCGTTAATACTTTGTAGAGCCACCTTTTGCTGCGATTACAGCTGCAAGTCGCTTGGGGTATGTCTCTATCAGTTTTGCACATCGAGAGACTGAAATTCTTTCCCATTCTTCCTTGCAAAACAGCTCGAGCTCAGTAAGGTTGGATGGAGAGCGTTTGTGAACAGCAGTTTTCAGCTCTTTCCACAGATTCTCAATTGGATTCAGGTCTGGACTTTGAATTGGCCATTCTAACACCTGGATACGTTTATTTGTGAACCATTCCTTTGTAGATTTTGCTGTATGTTTGGGATCATTGTCTTGTTGGAAGATAAATCTCCGTCCCAGTTTCAGGTCTTTTGCAGACTCCAACAGGTTTTCATTCAGAATGGTCCTGTATTTGGCTGCATCCATCTTCCCCTCAATTTTAACCATCTTCCCTGTCCCTGCTGAAGAAAAGCAGGCCCAAACCATGATGCTGAAACCACCATGTTTGACAGCGGGGATGGTGTGTTGAGGGTGATGAGCTGTGTTGCTTTTACGCCAAACATATCGTTTTGCATTGTGGGCAAAAAGTTTGATTTTGGTTTCATCTGACCAGAGCACCTTCTTCCACATGTTTGGTGTGTCTCCCAGGTGGCTTGTGGCAAACTTTAGACGAGACTTTTTATGGATATCTTTGAGAAATGGCTTTCTTCTTGCCACTCTTCCATAAAAGGCCAGATTTGTGCAGTGTACGACTGATTGTTGTCCTATGGACAGACTCTCCCACCTCAGCTGTAGTTCTCTGCAGTTCATCCAGAGTGATCATGGGCCTCTTGGCTGCATCTCTGATCAGTCTTCTCCTTGTCTGAGCTGAAAGTTTAGAGGAACGGCCAGGTCTTGGTAGATTTGCAGTGGTCTGATACTCCTTCCATTTCAAAATGATCGCTTGCACAGTGCTCCTTGGGATGTTTAAAGCTTGGGAAATCTTTTTGTATCCAAATCCGGCTTTAAACTTCTCCACAACAGTATTACGGACCTGCCTGGTGTGTTCCTTGGTCTTCATGATGCTCTCTGCGCTTTCAACAGAACCCTGAGACTATCACAGAGCAGGTGCATTTATACAGAGACTTGATTACACACAGGTGGATTCTATTTATCACCATCAGTCATTTAGGACAACATTGGATCATTCAGAGATCCTCGCTGAACTTCTGGAGTGAGTTTGCTGCACTGAAAGTAAAGGGGCCGAATAATTTTGCACGCACCACTTTTCAGCTTTTTATTTGCTAAAAAAGATTAAAATATCCAATAGATTTTGTTCCACTTCCCAATTGTGCCCCACTTGTTGGTGATTCTTCACAAAAAATTTAAATTTTATATTTTTATGTTTGAAGCCTGAAATGTGGCAAAAGGTTGAAAAGTTCAAGGGGGCCGAATACTTTCGCAAGGCACTGTATGCCACCAATTCTGCCAGCCCTCCCCCATTGGAGGCATAGGTATGATAGAATGGGGGGAGAGGGTGGAATTTGAGGCAGAGGTATGATAGAATGGGGGGGGGGGGCAGAATTGGAGGCATAGGTATGATATAATGGGGGGAGGGAGTGGAATTGGAGGCATAGGTATGATAGAATGGGGGGAGGGGGGCGGAATTGGAGGCATAGGTATGATAGAATGGGAGGAGGGGGTGGAATTGGAGGCATAGGTACGCTGGTGAGGGGAGGTTGGAAGACAAAGTGTGCTGGGGGGTACTGTGAAAATATTAGCGAGGGGACGCACTGGACACCTTTGCTGCCGTGTGCTGGGTGTCCAGTGTGCCCCTGTGCCATTAAAGAGGGGTGGACTCCCTCTAGGTTTACTTTCCCTTTGCCTCTCCATTATAATGCATGTGCTTCAAATGTGGAGGCTTATAAAAATTAGAGTTAGGACTACAGAAAACACTGGAGTACCTTGACAGGGCTCTGTAGCTTACGCATGTATTTGCAAATGTGTGCAGACTAAACCCCTGTTTTTAACATACATGGTTAGACAGGACAATTTGGTTGTTTATAGCAGGCTGGTCGGTAAGTTGAGCTGAGAATTTTTTTGCATGCGTTGCCCTTCCATGTGCTCCTTGCTGCAAAGGCCTGTTATAGGTGAGGGCAGTGGCCATTTGTAATGTTAAAATATTGGTGAGGGGACATACAGGACACCTTTGCTACCATTGTGTTATGTGCTGGGTGTCCAGTGTGCCCCTGTGCCTTTAAGGAGAGGTGGTCTCCCTCCAGGCTCACTTACCCTCTGCCTTTCCATTATAATGCATGTGCTTCCACTGTGGAGGCTCTCGAAATGTAGAGTTAGGACTACAGAAAATATTGCGTTGCCTTGACGGGGCTCTGTAGCTTATGCATGTATTTGCAAAATGTGTGCAGACTAAGCCCCTGTTTTTAACGCATACTGTTAGACAGGGAAATTCAGTTGGTTAGCAGGCCACGGACAATCCGACAATCCGGGGTCCTACCCACTATCTAAGGACTAAATTTCTGTCCTGGAGAAAGGTCTGAATTTTTGCCTACAACAAAATGTAGATACCTTTGAAATTTATAAGGATCTCCAGCTCTTCATCCGCAAACTATTGTTAAAAAAAACTATTCTCGCACCAAGTTACTCCCTCTGACCTTACTTTACAAGAGACCAGGGCCATTAACCAGTTGACTTCTTTATTGGAAGAAAATTATCCTACAGATCTTATTGATCGACCTTTCCTCGATTCTTGAGGAGGTAGATAATTCAAATAAGTCTGGTCTACTCACCACCCACTCGACTCTTATAAAAAAGTCTGATTTTTGTCCACCCCCCAGCACTAGCCCCAACACTGTGGCCTTCCTGAGACTCATTCAGAAAGAACTTGACTCTTTAAAAATTCGTTCTCAATCCTGCTCCAATCTTACTAGTTGGGAACACCGAGCTCTCAAGAATCTAATAACAACAAAATAACCAAAGCAGCCGACAAGGGAGGTAACATTGTCATTTTTGACAATGCTTCATATATTAATATGTGTACTAGGATTTTATGCAACAGTGAGTGGTATCGGCAGGTTCCCGCTGATATAGTCCCTAAATACAACAATGAATTCTACTCCCTTGTCGACACTGCATACTCCAACCAAGTCATTACCAAACAAACTTGGGAATATATTCGTAATAAATTCCCTCATACCCCTGTGTTCTACGCACTTCCCAAGATTCACAAGAATGTTAAAGATCCCCCTGGTAGGCCTATTTCTGGCGTGGGTGCCATAAGCGACAATGCAAGTAAACTCAGACAAATTCCTTAAACCCCTGGTCTTTGCACTACCTTCTTTTGTCAAAAATACACTGTATTTTCTCCAAATTTTGGAACATTTATGAGTACCAGAAAATGCCCACTTTGTTACCGTGGATGTGGAATCCCTCTATAGCTGCATTCCCCATACCAAGGGGCTAGCAGTTATTAAACACCTTATACAGAGGGAACAACAGCTGAATCCCATGTATGGCGACTTTGTGGTCGCCATGCTGGAATTCATTCTGCAACATAATGTGTTTACCTTCAATGGCTCCCATTTCCTCCAGGTGCAGGGGGTAGCGATGGGGACATGTTGTGCCCTGTCCTATGCTAACCTGTACCTGGGGGAATGGGAAGCCATGGTCCTGGATGATGAAGACTTGTCGATGTACTGGGACCACATTTTATGTTGGTACTGGTACATCGACGACATCATCATCTGGGACGGCCCCTCCGATCTTTTGGAACTTTGGCTTTGTAGACTCAATAAAAATGACTTTAACTTGCAATTCACAATGTCCTTCGACCCACACCGGGTTACTTTCTTGGACGTTGTAGTAGATCGTAAAGATGAGGGCTTGATTGGTAGTAAACTTTACAGAAAACCCACAGCAGGCAACTCTATTTTATATGCCTCCAGCTTTGATCCGCAACCCTTACTGAAATCTATTCCCTATAGTCAGTATCTGAGGATACGTCGCAACTGCTCTGATGAGCAAACCTTTAGGGAGGAGGTAAATAAGCTCCGCGATCGTTTATTATCGCGGGGCTATTCGCATACCTCCCTGAAACGTTCATTTAAACGAGCCTGTTCCTGCACTAGGGAATCTTTACTCTATTCCACCAAACTCCCAAATGAGACTGGCATTACTAGAATTATAACTAGATATAACACTCAACACAATGACGTCAAAAAGATTATTGGCAAATATTGGTATGCAACCCCTCTCTGGGGAAATTTGTCCCTTCCACACCAGTTTACCTTTAGACGGGACACATCCATTGGTGACAGATTGGTAAAGAGTGAATTTCAGGGAGATAACAGGAATCGTCACTGCAAATTTAAAGGTACTTTCATATGTGGCAAATGTCACTACTGCAAGTACATGCTAGTACAAAAAAATCTGATCTTACCTAACGGTCAGACCTTTTTTCCTAGACACTTTGCTAATTGCCGCACAATGGGGGTAGTGTGTCTACTACTCTGTGAATGCCAATGCTTCTATGTGGGCAAAACTAAATTAGAGTTTTGGAGGAGAGCATACCGGCACATTACCAGTATGCAGTCCTGTGACCCAGATCTACCTCTGGGTCGACACACGACTATAGTCCATAATGGGAAATTTCCCCAAATTAAGTTCTTAATTCTGGACCGCATACAGCCCAGTTCTAGGGGGGGCGACTGGAATAAAATCCTTCTACAAGCCGAATCACGTTGGATTTTTAAGCTTAAGGCCACACAACCACCAGGCCTCAATGAGTGTATTTGGTTTAAGCCATTTCTTGAAGGGTTCTCTACAGGACCCAGGGAACAATAATTGTACTGTATCAGATCATTAATGAATGGTAAATCATAAATGTATTTTTAATTTTTTTCCAGTTTATGGTAATCGAAATAGCATTAATTTACTCACGCTCTTTTTTTAAAAATTAATTACTAATGAATTATGAACTGTTTTTCATCCTGGTTTCCTTGATATATAATACTACATGAGAACTATTAAGGTGGCACTGTAATTGTACTATAGATATCCCTGACAGGGTATCTGCATATTTACACTCCTCCCCCTTGTGGCTGGATTCTACGATTAGGGATCACCCAGAACGCTAAGCTGCCGGATGTTTTACCCATGGCGGCTTAAGGAAGATATGTGGTGTCTGGCTTGCATGGCGGCCGCCCTCCATCTTGCAACCCCAGCCGACATGTGCTGTCTGGCTGGGGAAGCTTGGCGCGTCGGTGGGTGGAGGAGGCGGAGACCCGCTCTGACGTCAGCGCTTTGCGCATGCGCGTTGTGGTGGGGTTCCGCTCTCACCACTAAAGGGGCGTTTCGGCTTGGGAGCCACTCTTCCTCCTCCCTCCATCACCTGTATCGAATTCCCTGGATCAGCTGATTGGAGGGTCTAGCCTTTATCAGCCCGTCCGTCCGCCTGTCGGCATTCCGCGGCTATCACTGGGTGCTGTTGGACGGATGGTACTGTTGCTCTAGAGGTGTTTGGGCTTTCAGGTACTTTTTCACTTTAATGTGGTCTTTATTCTGTTCATCGCTTACTCATGTTCTACTAGCCCCATCTCTCTTAGTGGCTACACTTCTTTTTTTTTTGCTGCTCCTCATTGCCTCTGTCTCATTAACCCCTTCCCTTTCAGTGGCTACACATTTCCACATTTCCTTTTCTTTTTTTTCTCGTTCTTCATTCTTCCCTTTCCTTTTTCAGGGTCCCTTGCCATTTACGCTCAGTGGCCCACTCGTCTGCATCCCACAGCCCTTCCCATACCAATGGACAGGGGTCCCTCATTGTAGGCTCCCCCCAGCCTTATACTATATACGCTGGTGCACTGGAATTTTCAGCAGGATATCTGCTCGTGTTATGTTTCTTTTAACTACCTTCATTACATGCATCTTTTTCTGTAATTTTCCATGTAAGTAATCTGAAACAGCATTTTCATGTATCTTGGTTTTCCCCTATAGCTTTGTCTATTTTATTAACATTTTGTCATTTGTGCCCTCCACTAGAAATGTGCCCTTTGCGCTCTGTACACCCCTGATGAAGGAGACCAAGCTTGCTCCGAAACGCGCAGGGTCTTTGAGCATCGTGGCCTACTCTTTGTCATATGGGTGACCTTCTATTTATGACTGTCATTACTATTACGGATATCATTTGCATGTATTTTTAATTGTGCATTGATTGTTATACATGTTCTCTTTTTGTGTCTAATATACTTTGTGTGTAATAAATTGTGTTATATTTTAAAACCTAAATTGTGTATGTGCCGTAAAAGTCCTAAAGACAGGGGGTTGTTCTCCCTGTTTTGCGAGTTAGGACTACAGAAAACACTGGAGTACCTTGACAGGGCTCTGTAGCTTATGCATCCATTTGCAAATGTGTGCAGACTAAACCCCTGTTTTTAACATACACGGTTAGACAGGTGAGGGCAGTGGCCATTTGTCTGTACCAGGGGAGACGTTGGAGGTAGAGGTGTACTGTGATGTAAAAGGGGGATTGTGATATGCAGGGGGGACAAAGGACACCGATGTAAGAAGAACATTGTTGCACCCCACCACCACCGGGAGAAGAAAGGAGCACCTGAATCAGATGAACAGCACAATTTGTCAATGTTCTTTCTCTGTTACTGGGATTTGTACTCCTCTATAGCTGGTGGTATTTTGCATTGCTGTATTATATACTGTTGGGATTTGTAGTCCCCTGTAGCTGGTGCTATTCTGTTTTGCTGGGATATGTAATCCTGGTGGTATTCTGTATTGTTTCTTTCATGTTCTTCGCAGAGATACGACACCTCATCTTAGTCAACAAATTCAACTGGCTTTTCTCTTAGTTTTGAGGCCTTTACAGGTTTTTGAAAGCACATAAAAGAAACATGAAATCGAGCAAATTAAACTTTTTCATTAAAGCAAAAGCTCAACCTACTACTGTGGAGTCACAACCAAATCCTATAGAAAGAGACAATGAATCAAGAACAAATCCAGCTGCTAGTTGTAGTTTGCCTCACAACTCAACTGCCATAACACCTAAGAGGAAAAATGATGGTGATGCTGGCAAGACCTCTAAAAAACGGCCTGTTAATATGCATTGGCTGGAACCATTCTCATGGCTTATTTTTTCAGAGGATACACACACAATTACGTGTAAAGTTTGCAGTCGGTTCCTCCAAAGTGCTGATGCAAAATAGAAAGATGGGATAAAGGCTCCATTTAAAAGGGAAACCTTGGTATGGCACGAGAAAAGTAATAAGCACAAGGAGAATGTTAATAAAGTGAAGGCTAAAGACAACCCTAAAGAGAGACCTTTAGCTGTGTGTGTCAGAAGAATGGACGCTGCAGTGTTTCAGCACATGATGCACATGTTTGACATTGCTTATTATGTAGCTAAATATATAAATATAGCCATTTTGAGATTTCCCTGATTTATTAATGTTAGCTGCTAAACTTGATGTGCCAGTTCTGCAGAAGTATGGAAATGATGTGCAATGCAAACAATTCATTCATTTCATCGCAAAAACAATCAGAGAAAGTCTTGTGGCAGACATTAAAAAGTCAACTTTTATTGGCATCATGATTGACGGATCTACTGATCAAACCTCCACTGAACATGCAAACATTTATGTCCATTATGTTTCAGAAAGAGAAATAAAAACATTTTCGGGGTACTTTTGCTCTACAAAGAGCTACAGCTCAAGCCTATTTCAAAGGATTGACTGCCTTTTTGGATAGTCTGCATCTTAATTACAAAGGCACTTCTTGGGTTGGCAGGTTTGGGAATGGATGGGGCTGCAAGCATGCCTGACCACAAGTCTGGTTTGGCAGTCCAGATGAAAGATATCTGCCCACAGATGATCAGTATACATTGTGTGGCTCATTGCTTGCAGCTTGCTGTCTTGGATGTTTGCAAGGAAGTGCCATACCTACAAACAAACATTCGATGATGTGGTGCGGAGTACTTTTAAATATTATCATGGCTCTGCCAAACGCCTAACGCAACTGAAAGAAATGGCGAAATCTTTAAGTGAGGAAATCTTGAAATTTAATGATATACACACAGTGTGCTGGTTATGCAGCAAAGTTGATGTTTTGCGTGCTTTTCGTCAAAACTGGAAAACAGTGGAGGCATTTTGAGCAGATATCAACTGAAGGATCACTTGATTCTGCTAAGGGTAAAGTTATCCTGAAAGACATAAAACAGGTGAAGTTTGCAAAACTTTTGTTTTTTTCTACTGGATTTTTATGGCAAGCTGAAACCATTGTCAGAGGGTCTACAAAACAAAGAACATATGATCTGTAAAAACCAAACTAGAACATACAGTTAAAATTCTCCAGGATCTTTGTAAAGGGAGAGGAAAAAAATAACTTGAATTTCTAGATAAGTTTACAGGTGATGGAACACTTTATGGGCTACAGCTGACCAACCTTGAAGCCGGTGAAAGAGAATTTCAGTCTATACGCTAAACTGTATTGGATTAAGCTGAAAGATATTTCATTTTGAGGCATTCTTCAGATATTGTGAAAACTTTTAATATATTTGACAACCTGTCCTGGCCAGACAAAGCACACATCCTCAACTTTGAATTGACGGAGCTGCACAGAATTGCAAAGCATGTTTTGCATGAGTTTGAGGACAACGTTGACCTTTTAGAAGCAGAGTGGGCTGACATGAAAACTCTCCATTCAAAATGGACTTTCTTTCAATGAGAAAAGAATACTCCCTCTGGTCAACTTCTGTGCCGTATTGCCCCCAACAACAGCATCGTGTGAATGTGGCTTTAGCTACCAAAACAGAATAAAGATCATTCATCATTACCGTTAGAGACTTTGGATGACCTTTTGATGATTGCGGTTAATGGACCACCCCTTACGGATTACAATCCAAACACAGCCATTGATAAGTGGTATTTTTCATCAGAAAGGAGACGTTACACAGGGCTCGCTCCTTCTGTACCACGCCTACCATAGCAAATCTCTGAAATTGGCTTTCTATTGTTATGCTATAGTGTTTGCCATGAAAGGAAGCCCTGCTTTTTGCCTTAATACCACACTTTCACTTAGGGAAAGCACTTATTTTCCTTTTATGTTTACATTGTTTTATGTTAACATTGTTAAAGTTGTTGTTGTTTATTTTTGTAACCCAATTCTGAATAAAACATTTAACAGTGTTATTTCATGAGATCATTTACAAGAGCGTGTTTAGGGGAAGGGTAGGGTTTGGGTGGGGCAGCAGGTGGTGAGTAACTCTTAAGGCCTCGCCAGTAGCTCAGGACCTGAAATTTTGAGGCCTGCCTTACCTCATACGTATATGCAATACCTTATTATATACTTTCAAGTACCCTCTATGATCAGCAACCCACTATCCCTACAAACTGGGAAATGGCTTTTTACCCATCTGATGGTTGACTATAGCAGTGTTCCTCAACAGGTCATGTTTTCAGGATTTCCCTCAGAGGAAACAGCTGTGGTAATTACTAAAAGTAGTGAAACTTATCAAATCACCTGTGCAATATAATAGACAGCCTGAAAACATGACCTGCTGGGGCACCTTGAGGACCAGAGTTGAGAAACACCAGACTATAAAAAATAAAATGGGCTACTGAAGTTCTGCTTCCTTCTTCACTTTGACTTGACAGGAGGCTGATAATAACGATCTATATTGAACCACACAACACTACTTGCATGTAAAATTTAGATTTCACTAAAAACTAAAGAGGGCCGAATATCAGCCTGCATTGGCTTTGTGTGTATGGCAGCCAGTCCAGCTGGCTTCTATCGAAGGAGCATGACCTAAAAAGGTCTGCCGATCGGCATCTGATCAGCGCTCTCAGCCAATGGCTGAGAGCGCTGACTGGCGTCTTCTTATGGGGGGGTCCCTTTATCAGAACACAATAGCTAAATGGGGGAAATCACTGTACCAACATTGGATTGTTCGTATAATGGTTCCTCCTGAGTGCTTCAGTTTTTTTGGGGTTTTTTTTGTTCAGTCTCTAGGTTGAACAAAAAAAAAAAAACTACTAGTGTGTACCAGGCTTAATTGGAGGATTTGTATATATATTCCTCTGTAGTTCCCCTATAAAACCATGTCAGCTTGGTATTTTCACAAATTTTCTTTTAAGGCCCCATTCACACTGCGGCTCTTCTAATCACTTTTCTCCTGGCAGAAGAAAAGCTGCTTGAAAATGCACATAAGCCAGGTTTTTGCAAAAGCAAATATAGAATATAAATTTACTCAGGCCAATGAAATTAATAAACGCTAAAGTACTAAACGCACCTAGTGCTTAGGCACATTTTAGGAGGGGGTTTTTATCTCTTGAATGCACGAGTGATGGGGGGGGGGGTTTCTGCCTCTAAACGCCTATGTGTGCATAGACACATAGGGGTTGATTTACTAAAGGCAAATAGACTGTGCACTTGCAGTTGCTCTCTCCTAGTGCAGATGCTCCAGAGCTTAATAAATGAGCAGAAGCTTTAATGACTACCATCATCCAATCATGTGGAAGCAAAAATGCATTTTTTTTTTCCTTGTACGCGATTGGGTATTCTTTGCAAAGTGAAGCTTTACATAATTTACTAAGCTATGGATCAACTGCCCGTTGCAAAGTACACAGTCTGTTTGCTTTTAGTAAATCAAACCCATAGGGTAATATGAAGAAGCATTTAGAGGCATGAAAAAAAGGCAAACTCATATGCGTGAGGCCTAAATAAAAAAAACTCTCTTGTTAGACTAGAAGGAAATTCATCACAAATATTGTCCAACATAAAAAATTATAAATGGCCTTACTTGAAATAATAAAACTATTTTATGACAACAAAACCATTCTATAAAAGACTTAAAAAAAAATCTCACATCAAAGAATAACTTTAAATATTGTCAAACAAAAACGTGCAGACTTAACAAGGAGACAAAAAATAAATAAATAAATAAATAAATCAAGGAAGATTCTAATTGTATTCGTCCCTGTAATGTCACTAATATGCAGAGTCGAAATCTCATTTATATGCAAATAAAGAGTTCATAGGGGACAAGACGGGAATACTGTGAATGTTGCCAAGTCATTTGTAAACAATCTCCAAACATGCTAGGATTCGGGACGCAGAATACGCGGCGCACTTTACACAACAACTGTCAAGTGCATTCAGAGATTCCGGCTGCTGATGTCTCTTTTTGTCACAAGTGTTGCAACCAGGTACAACCCAACAACTCAGAAAGAAGGGGACAGAGTTATCCAGCACAGAAAAAGAAATCAGTTTTTCTTGTGGCAGGAAAGAGCAGGATCAGACTGACTAAGGAAGATCTGGATTTTGCAGCAGGCATAATGCCAATGCAGAAAATGCCAAGGATGGACACTCTGCTATGAAAGCTTTGTAGTATTACGCAAGCATAAAGGGGACGTGCAGTGTTCTTGTATAAATTTTCCTAAAGTAGTATGGTCAGAGCTAATAAATAGAAATATTGTCAAGAAAATATAAAATATTGCCTGTGAGTAGGTGGAGCTATTGACTCCTATTCTCATTTTCCAGGCTATCACTTGCTACTTTATAAATAAAAACCTGTTTACACCAGCCACTGATAGGTTTCATGGCTTCAATAACTCCCAGACCCCAAATGTGAAATCCCTCTGTAAAAATGTATTGAAACAGAAAAAAGCCTGTATATAGAGCTCAATAACATGCATTCGCACACAGAGCAGTGGCATCTCTTCCCCCTTGTTGCCTGTTATCATGGCTCTGTATTTCGTTTAAATCCGAATGAGTCTGGTGAAAGCTTATGCTTGCTTTTTTTGCTTTTTTTGTTGTTTTTTTGTAAAATAATTTTTAGGCCTCATGCACACTAGACGTTTTTACAGCTGCTGACTTTGGCTTCAGATGTTTTTTCTCTACAGTCAAACTCCCTATCATGTTATCCTTTGCGTCCATGCACACATAGGCTGCTATCAACTGTTTTTTTTTTGTTTTGTTTTTTACAGCCAAAAAGAAAACCTAGTGGGTCAAAAAACACTGATAAATGCTCAAACGCAGCTCATCAGTGTTTGACATTTTTGATCCATTGAAAAAAAAAAGCTAAAAAACGCTATTGAAAAACGTTGAAAAACTCACTTCAAAGCTATTGCCATTTTTATAAAGTTATATTTTAACCTCCAGTGTGCATGAGGCATAAAGGAGCTGTAAAGTCAGAAGGTTTTTTATCTTAATGCATTCTAAAATGCATTAAGATAAAAATCCTTCTGTGTGCAGCAGCCCCCCTAATACTTACCGAAAACCCCATCTCTGTCCAGAGATGTCCACGACTGTCTGCCCTTCGCAACACTCCCTCCCGATTGGCTGAGATACATCGGCGGCGCCAATGGCTTCTGCTGCTGTCAAACTCAGCTAGCCAATCAGGAGAGAGAGGGGGTGGGGTGAACTGTAGCTCAGTGTCTGATTGGACACAAGGAGCTGCAGCTTTGCATGGTGCTTGCTGTGGGGGTACTCAACAGGCGGGAGGGGCCAGGAGCACCGAAGAGTGACACGACAAGAGGAGGTAACAGAGCAGTTAAGTATAACATGTTTGTTATTTTTATATTAAAAAAAAACGAGACTTTACAATCAATATGGTTTTTTTTTTTTCCAAATTAATACTTACCGATGTAGCACCCTGGCTGTAGGCAGGGTTGCTAACAAATTTTGTTTGCTAGGTGGTAACTAGCCTGACTATATGTTATGGGGATCCACTAACTTTTCTCTAACTCTGGATTTGATGCACCTTTCTCTTCTGTCACTAGGTGGCATTGTTGTCTGTGGCATTAGATTGACAAGGGCATAGTGAATTTAGACTAGGAGTGGATGACTTGTCTCAGCCAATTGGCAGGGGTTTCTTTAGTCCCTTGGCCTGCTGGGAGAGTCTATAGATTCGGGAGGAGTCAGGTGATCTGGGTTCTGTGTCACCTGGACGGCTGTTAACTACTTTCCTGCCAGTGACATTTATACAGTAATCAGTGGCTATTTGTTGCTCTGATTGCTGTATAAATTGCTGTATAAATGTTAGTGGTCCCAAAGAAGTGTCAAAAGTGTCCAATCTGTCCACCACAATGTTGAAGTCCCACTAAAAATTGCAGATTGCCTCCATTACTAGTCAAAAAAAAATCTTGTGCGCAAACCAATCAATATCGTTTATTGCGATTTTTTTTTTTAACAAAAATATGTAGAAAAATACATATCGGTCTAAACTGATGAAGAAATTTGTGTTTTTTTAAATTTTGGGGGGGATATTTCTTATAGCAAAAAGTACAAAATATTGTTTTTTTTTTCCAAATTGTCGCTCTTTTTTTGTTTATAGCGCAAAAAAAAACAAAAAACACAGAAGTGATCAAATACCACCAAAAGAAAGCTCTATTTATGGGGGGGAAAAAAGGACATCAATTTTGTTTGGGAACAACGTCGCAGGACCACACAATTGTCAGTTAAATCGACACAGTGCCTTATCGCAAAAATGGCTTGGTCAGGAAGGGGGCAAATTCTTTGCGGGCTGAAGTTGCTAACCTGACTAGATGGTGCTTTAGCAGTGGGTGAAATCAATTGCAATACGGACAGAAATCACACTGCATTCCTGTTCAAATCACATGCAAATCTTTGCATTGCAATTTGCGACAACTTGTTTTGTATTGGCGCAAATCGCACCACAAAGTATCGATACCCGGTATCAGCAAGTATTTGACCGAAAGTATTGGTACTCGTACGCGCCGATAAAAAAAAAAAAAGAAAGAAAACAACCCTGTATCGGTGCAACCCTAATTATTATATGCCTCAAAATTGTATTTTACTCGTTTAAAGTTCAATTTCCCCTTTTCAGCACATGCCCCAATGTAATCACTTAGGCCCCTTTCACACGGACGTGGCCGTGTGCAGACTCCGCTTTGCTCAGCAGGGATCGATTCGTTGATCCCCACTGACCCGGCAGATGACAGGTCTGTTTCCGCTCACTGTGCAGAGACAGACCTGTCAGAGCTCCGCTCTCCTCTATGGGGGATCGGATGAAAACGGACCGCCTGTCTGTTTTCATCCGATCCGCCAGATGGATGGAAAATAGGGTTTCCATCCATCTGAATTTAGTGGATTGGAGCAGATCAACTGTCAGCGGACATGTCACCGCTGACATCTGTCGCTCCATAGACCAGCATGGAGCGTCCATTCAGGTCTGCCTAAAAAACCTGAATGGTCCGCCCGCGTGAAATAGGCCTTCGAGAAATAAAAAATAAATAAATAAATAAATAACTCCTCTCCACACTATCCAATTTTTTTTTTAGCCTTTCTATTGGGACAAACTGCCAACTGAATTTGTTCAGATGCTTTTCAGTCAGCCATAACACCTTCTCGAAAGAAAAACATCTAAAAAGGTAATAATGCATTTTTGTTATTATTATTTGTTGTGTAAATGGGAACACAAATATATAATTTTCAAATTAAAGGCAAAAGTGTAGATACAGTATTGGTTTACACTTTACAAGCTACTCATTGCATAATTATCACCACACTTTGATAGTCGTCCTTCAACATAGCACCATGCTTCTTATCTCAGAGATGAATCTTATCTTGGTCATCTCAGAATCCTTGTCGGTCAGAGTAAAGATATCAGTGGGAATAAAAGGGTGTGAACTTCAGCGCTGGATGACTTTGGCTATAATCTTCATGTGAATTTCTAATTAAATGATTTACAAACCTTCCTAACTGCACCTTGTGTTTTAAATTTAAACAAGATGTGCAATGATCATGTAATTTTATGGTGTAATTTCTTGCTTTTTATGCAGTTTACAGTAAAGCTTCACATTCTGATGTCTGGGTGTTCAAACATGCATGCTCTCTGCCTGTAGTCTGAGGACTGACACTTCCTGTGAATAAACTACATGCATTGAAAAAGTATTCATTCCCCTTGAAATTTTCCATTTTGTCATGTTACAACCAAAAACTTAAATGTATATTATTGAGATTTTATGTGATAGATCAACACAAATTGGCACATAATTGTGAAGTGGAAGGACAATTATATAATGTTTTTCAAATGTATTTACAAATAAATATGTGAAGAGTGTGGTGTTCATTTGCATTCAGCCCCCTTGAGTCACCTTTCACTGCAATTACAGCTGCAAGTCTTTTGGGATATGTCTCTACCAGCTTTGTACATTCAGAGAGTGACAATTTTGCCCATTCTTCTTTGAAAAATAGCTCAAGCTCTGTCAGATTGGATGGAGAGCTTCTGTGAACAACAATTTTCAAGTCTTGCCACCAATTCTCAATTAGATTTAGGTCTGGACTAGACATGCGCATTTCGTTTCGTATCGAAATTCGGACGAATTTTCATTATTCGGACGCATCCGAATTACAATGCTAACAAATTCAAACTAAATTCGAATCAAATTCGAAAAATGACATTTTGCGACCCGAATTTGGGGCCACGTATCTCGGGGCCACTTATAGCTAGAAACACCAAATTTGGTATGTAAACACACAGTAGAACTAGCACTACAACATCTCTAAGTTACGGGGCCCCAAAGTCGGGTCGCAAAATGTCATTCTCTGCTGCAGAAAAGTGCTTGACATTTTGCGACCCGACTTTGGGGCCCTGAAAACTCGGGGTCACTTAGAGCTAGAAAATTTGGAGATGTTGTAGTGCTAGTTATACTGTGTTTGCATACCAAATTTGGGGTTCCTAGCTAAAAGTGGCCCCGACATACGTGGCCCCAAAGTCGGGTCGCAAAATGTTATTCTCTTCTGCAGAAAAGTACTTGGCATATTGTCCATATCTCAGGGTCACTTGGTGCTAGGTACCAACTTGTGGTAGGTGACGTGGCAAGTGGACAATCCACAACTTGATCATGTGGCACTCGTGGCAGGTCACGTGGCACTCGTGGCCGGTCACGTGAAACTCGTGGCAGGTGTCATGGCAAGTGAACAATACACAACTTGTGGCAGGTGACGTGGCAAGTGGACAATGAAATACAGCATATGTACTTGCCTTGCAATCGACAGCCGTGACTTCTTCAATCAGACATGCGGACAACTTCATTGATGCGATAAATATAAATGAAATAAGATGTGTGTGTTTTTTTGCACTGGTACGCTGCAAGTATGACAAGTTGATGTGACAGATGTATATAAGTAAGTAACTAACCATCGTCCAAAATTTCTAATTCAAATAGAAAAGATTAGAAAAAAAATATAATTTAATAGAATAAAATAGAAAGAAATATACAACCATCTTCTGAAATTCAAATTTCAAAGAGAATAAATTTGAATTTCAAATAGTATGAATTCAAATTTTTTAATTAATTAATTTTAAATTTGAATAGAAAAGATAATAAAATAGAAAATAGACTAGAAAAACGATAGAACGGAATAGAATACATTATATTTTATTCTATTATTTACTATTGTTTTTCTAGACTATTCTTTTATAGTCTATTAAAATCTTTTCTATTAAAGTCGAAATCATTATATACTAAAATTCAAATTTCAGAAGATGGTGGTTTTATAATATATATATATATATATATATATATATATATATATATATATATATATATATATATATATATACACACACACACACACACACACACACACACACACACACACACACACACACACTTATTTCTGACATTCGAATTTCCTATAGAATGAATTAGAATAGAAAAGGATTAGAATAGAAATAGAGAATAGACTAGAAAAACAATAGAACAGAATAGAATATATTATATTTTATTCTATTCTGTTCTATTGTTTTTCTAGTCTATTCTTTTATATTCCATTAAAATCTTTTCTATTAAAGTCGAAATCATTATATACTAAAATTCAAATTTCAGAAGATGGTGGTTTTATAATATATATATATATATATATATATATATATATATATATATACACACACATACACATATACATATACATACACATACATACATATACATACACATACACACACACACACACACACACACACACACACACACACTTATTTCTGACATTCGAATTTCCTATAGAATGAATTAGAATAGAAAAGGATTAGAATAGAAATAGAGAATAGACTAGAAAAACAATAGAACAGAATAGAATATATTATATTTTATTCTATTCTGTTCTATTGTTTTTCTAGTCTATTCTTTTATATTCCATTAAAATCTTTTCTATTAAAGTCGAAATCATTATATACTAAAATTCAAATTTCAGAAGATGGTGGTTTTATAATATATATATATATATATATATATATATATATATATATATATATATATATATATATATATATATATATATATATATATATATATATATATACACACACATACACATATACATATACATACACATACATACATATACATACACATACACACACACACACACACACACACACACACACACACACACACACACTTATTTCTGACATTCGAATTTCCTATAGAATGAATTAGAATAGAAAAGGATTAGAATAGAAATAGAGAATAGACTAGAAAAACAATAGAACAGAATAGAATATATTATATTTTATTCTATTCTGTTCTATTGTTTTTCTAGTCTATTCTTTTATATTCCATTAAAATCTTTTCTATTAAAGTCGAAATCATTATATACTAAATGTGAATTTCGGAAGATGTATATACAGTGCCTTGCGAAAGTATTCGGCCCCCTTGAACTTTTCAACCTTTTGCCACATTTCAGGCTTCAAACATAAAGATATAACATTTTTATTTTTTGTGAAGAATCACCAACAAGTGGGACACAATTGTGAAGTGGAACAAAATCTATTGGATTTTTGAATCTTTTTTAACGAATAAAAAAATGAAAAGTGGGGCGTGCAAAATTATTCGGCCCCCTTGCGTTAATACTTTGTAGAGCCACCTTTTGCTGCGAATACAGCTGCAAGTCGCTTGGGGTATGTCTCTATCAGTTTTGCACATCGAGAGTCTGAAATTCTTGCCCATTCTTCCTTGCAAAACAGCTCGAGCTCAGTGAGGTTGGATGGAGAGCATTTGTGAACAGCAGTTTTCAGCTCTTTCCACAGATTCTCGATTGGATTCAGGTCTGGACTTTGACTTGGTCATTCTAACACCTGGATACGTTTATTTGTGAACCATTCCTCTGTAGATTTTGCTGTATGTTTGGGATCATTGTCTTGTTGGAAGATAAATCTCCGTCCCAGTTTCAGGTCTTTTGCAGACTCCAACAGGTTTTCCTCCAGTCCTGTATTTGGCTGCATCCATCTTCCCCTCAATTTTAACCATCTTCCCTGTCCCTGCTGAAGAAAAGCAGGCCCAAACCATGATGCTGCCACCACCATGTTTGACAGTGGGGATGGTGTGTTGAGGGTGATGAGCTGTGTTGCTTTTTCGCCAAACATATCGTTTTGCATTGTGGGCAAAAAGTTCGATTTTGGTTTCATCTGACCAGAGCACCTTCTTCCACATGTTTGGTGTGTCTCCCAGGTGGCTTGTGGCAAACTTTAGACAAGACTTTTTATGGATATCTTTGAGAAATGGCTTTCTTCTTGCCACTCTTCCATAAAGGCCAGATTTGTGCAGTGTACGACTGATTGTTGTCCTATGGACAGACTCTCCCACCTTAGCTGTAGTTCTCTGCAGTTCATCCAGAATGATCATGGGCCTCTTGGCTGCATCTCTGATCAGTCTTCTCCTTGTCTGAGCTGAAAGTTTAGAGGGACGGCCAGGTATTGGTAGATTTGCAGTGGTCTGATACTCCTTCCATTTCAAAATGATCGCTTGCACAGTGCTCCTTGGGATGTTTAAAGCTTGGAAAATCTTTTTGTATCCAAATCCGGCTTTAAACTTCTCCACAACAGTATTACGGACCTGCCTGGTGTGTTCCTTGGTCTTCATGATGCTCTCTGCGCTTTCAACAGAACCCTGAGACTATCACAGAGCAGGTGCATTTATACAGAGACTTGATTACACACAGGTGGATTCTATTTATCACAATCAGTCATTTAGGACAACATTGGATCATTCAGAGATCCTCGCTGAACTTCTGGAGTGAGTTTGCTGCACTGAAAGTAAAGGGGCCGAATAATTTTGCACGCACCACTTTTCAGTTTTTTATTTGCTAAAAAAGTTTAAATTATCCAATAGATTTCGTTCCACTTCACAATTGTGTCCCACTTGTTGGTGATTCTTCACAAAAAATTTAAATTTTATATCTTTATGTTTGAAGCCTGAAATGTGGCAAAAGGTTGAAAAGTTCAAGGGGGCCGAATACTTTCGCAAGGCACTGTATATATATATATATATATATATATATATATATATATATATATATATATATATTTTCAACATTCAAATTTCGTATAAAATGAATTGGAATTTGAATAGAAAAGATTAGAATGGAAATAGAGAATAGACTAAAAAAACAATAGAACAGAATAGAATATAGATACTATCTATTTCATTTTTAATTTCTTTTGCAGATTACTAATTTGTTTCCATAAGATCTCCTGCAGACTATTAGCATCTATTTCAATTTTTTGCAGATCTCCTGCAGACTATTAGCATCTATTTTTTTTTTTTTTTTTTTTTTTTTGATGTCCTGCAGACTGTTAGAATCAATTAAATTTTTTTTTGGAGATTACTATTTATTTTGATCAGATCTCCTGCGGTATATTAACATCTATTTGCTTTTTTGCAGATCTCCTGCAGACTATTAGCATCTATATCTAAAGGAAATGGTTGTTCTAATGCAAAAAAATAAAAATGAAATAGATGCTAATAGTCTGCAGGAGATCTGAAAAAAATGAAATAGATGTTAATATACTGCATGAGATCTGCTGGAAATAAATAGTAATCTGAAAAAAAAAAAAGAAAAATGAAATTGATTCTAACAGTCTGCAGGAGATCTGCAAAAAAAAAAAAAGAAGTGAAATGGCTGTTAATATTCTACAGTTCTGCTAAAAAAAGAAATAGATGCTAATAGTCTGCAGGAGATCTGCTGAAAAACGAAATAGATACTAATAGTCTGCAGGAGATCTGCAAAAAATGAAATAGATGCTAATAGTCTGCAGGAGATCTTATTAAAACAAATGGTAATCTGCAAAAAAATTAAAAATTAAATAGATAGTATCTATATTCTATTCTGTTCTAGTGTTCTAGTCTATTCTCTATTTCTATTCTAATCTTTTCTATTCAAATTCAAATTCATTCTATACGAAATTCAAATGTCGGAAATATATATAACCATCTTCTGAAATTTGAATTTAGTATATAATGATTTCGATTTTAATAGAATATAAAAGAATAGACTAGAAAAACAATAGAACAGAACAGAATAAAATATAATATATTCTATTGTGTTCTGTGCTATCGTTTTTCTAGTCTATTTTCTATTTTATTATAATCTTTTCTATCCAAATTTAACATTAATTAATTTAAAAATGTGAATTCATACTATTCGAAATTCAAATTTATTCTATTCAAATTTGAATTTCAGAAGATGGTTGTATATTCTATTAAATTATATTTTTTTCTATTCTGTTCTAATCTTTTCTATTTGAATTAGAAATTTTTAAAGATTGTTAGTTACTTATACTTACTTATATATATCTGCCACGTCAACTTTTCATACTTGCAGTGTACCAGTGCAAAAATACACACACATCTTATTTCATTTATATTTATGGTATCAATGAAGTTGTCAGCATGCCTGATTGAAGAAGTCACAGATATCGATCGCAAGGCAAGTGCATATGCTGTATGTCATTGTCCACTTGCCACAAGTTGTGTATTGTATTTGTCCACTTGCCACGTCACCTGCCACAAGTTGTGTATTGTCCACTTGCCACGACACCTGACACGAGTGCCACGTGACCTGCCACGAGTGCCACGTGACCAAGTTGTGGATTGTCCACTTGCCACATCACCTGCCACCAAGTGACCCCAGATATGGGCAATATGCCAAGTACTTTTCTACAGCAGAGAATGACATTTTGCGACCCGAATTTGGGGCCACATATCTCGGGGTCACTTATAGCTAGAAACAACAAATTTGGTATGCAAACACAATAGAACTAAACATATCCAAATTTGGGGTTTCTAGCACCAAATGACCCAGAGATACATGGCCCTAAAGTCGGGTCGCAAAATATTTTCGAATGCGGTTGAAATAGTTTCGAATCATGTTGAAATCATTTCGAATTCGGTAGAAATATTTTCGAATTTGGTTGAAATATTTTCGAATGCGACCGATTTTTCGAATTCGGTAGAAAACAAAACGAAATCCGAAAACGAATTTAACGAATATAACTAAATGAAATGAATTAACGAATTAAAACGAAACTAAACAAATTTTTTCCTTTTGCACATGTCTAGTCTGGACTTTGACTGGGCCATTCTAACACATGAATATGCTTTGATATAAACCATTCCATTGTAACTCTGGCTGTATGTTTAAGGTTGTTATCTTGCTGGAAGGTGAACCACCGCCCCGGTATCAAGACTTTTGCAGACTAACAGGTTTGCTGCTACCACCATGTTTCATGGTGGGGGTGGTGTATTCAGGGTGATATGCAGTGTTAGTTTTCCTCCACATATAGCATTTTGCTTATAGGCCAAAAATTACATTTGGCCTCATCTGACCAGAGCACCTTCTTCCACGTGTTTGCTGTGATCCCCACATGGCTTCTCACAAACTGCAAAACGGGACTTCTTATGACTTTCTTATTGCCACACTTCTATAAAGGCCAGATTTGTGGAGTGCACGACTAAGTTGTCCTGTGGACAGATTCTCCCACCTGAGCTGTGGATCCAGAGTTACCATGGGCCTTTTGGCTATTTATATGATTATTGCTCTCCTTGGTCAGCCGGTCAGTTTACGTGGACAGCCATACCTTGGTAGATTTTTAGTTGTGCCACACTATTTCCATTTTCGAATGATGGATTGAACAATGCTTAGTGAGATGTTCAAAGCTTGAGATATAAAAAAATAAATAAATAAATAACCTAACCATGCTTTAAACGTATCCACAACTTTATCCCTGACCTGTCTGGTGTGTTCCTTGGCCTTCATGATGTTTACTAAGGCTCTGTAACAAACCTCTGAGGGCTTCGCAGAACAGCTGTATTAATACTGAGATTAAATTACACGCAGGTAGACTCTATTTACTAATTAGAGGACTTCTGAAGGCAATTGGTTCCACTAGATTTTTGTTAGCGGTATCAGAGTAAAGGGTGTAGAAAATTGAAAACAGCTGAATGGCCGCACTCCGAATAACAACTTTTATTAGTGGCAAACAGTGTAGAAGATCCAAAATCCCTTACATCATGGTGCTGAAAGGTACAAACAGGCTAAAGCGTTTCACATCAATATAGATGCTTAACCATAGCTATGATTAAGCATCTATATTAATGTGAAATGCACTAGCCTGTCTGTACCTTTCATCCCCATGATGTAAGAGATTTTGGATCTTCTACACTGTTTTGCCACAAATAAAAGCTGTTATTCGGAGTGCAGCCTTTCAGCTGTGTTTTATAATTTTCAACACCATTGCAAAGCCTACACCTAAAGTTGTGAGTGGGGAGGGCAGTTATTAGAGACACTAACACGCTTGGAGCAGCATCGCTACCTCATCAGAGTAAAGGGGGCTGAATACAAATGCACGCCACACTTTTCACATATGTATTTGAAAAAAAAAAATTTAAAACCATTTATCATTTTCTTTCCACTTTACAATTATGTGCCACTTTGTGTTGCTCTATCACATAAAATCCCAATAAATTACTTTACATTTTTGGTTGCAACATGACAAAATTTCAAAAATTTCAAGGAGGTATGAATATTTTTTTGAAGGCACTGTATCACACAATCCCTGGTCTATCAGTCTGGTGCTCTGCAGGTGAGAGCTATCTACCAGTAATTAGATCTGACACAGCCACAAGAAGAACATTCACAGATATACACACATACTGGTGATGCCACACAGAGCAGATGTAACACATGAATTGGACTCGGTGTGACCCAGAGCAAGAAGTTGTTTTATCCCTTTTGTATACAAGGACAGGCTAACTGTAGCAAACCATGGACAAATGGCAATTGATCAGCCATGACACTGCAAACTGGAGCCACAATATATGAGCCCGATAGTATAAGGCAGTGATGGCAAACCTTGGCACGCCTGATGTTTAGGAACTACATTTCCCATGATGCTCATGCATTCTTCAGTGTGGTTGAGCATCATGGGAAATGTAGTTCAAAAACATCTGGAGTGCCAAGGTTCGCCATCACTGGTATTCGCCATCACTGGCAGGCCTTTGCTTCCTCGTGTCAGGATTGCCCCCTCAATGACATATGATCTCATGATTAATAGAAGCATAATTAAAGTGGTTGTAAACTCTCCCCCACAACTTTGTCCCATGTAAATCAGCATAAAAACCCTAATGAACACTGCTGGTAGACATCTCCTTACTTGCATAGTATTGTTGTAATCCTTTTTGTTATTTAGAATGACGTTACTGAGCATGTCCATATCCCGCATGATTTATGGCACACTCTGTGTGCTTGTCTATTATTAGGTCTGCCTATGGCACAACACTGAAATCCCACGAGACTGCATGATCACTCAGAGCTTCCTACTGCTCCACCATGTGACCATGTGACATCCCATGGAGTGGAAAAAAAGGCATCGGACAGTATTACTGCAGTCTTATCAGCTGATAAGACTGACATAGGCAAACACTAGATAATCGGCACAAGTAAATACCATGAAATAAAACAAGTCAACTATGAGTAGGGTTGCCATAGAAACGTTGGATTTAGAAGGAGGCTTGGTTAACAGTACAGGAAGTGCTCAGTGTAAGGGCGGAAATACACTCTACTGCGGACTCAGAAAACAATACTTAAGATGGCGCTGCCTAACCCCTGGAAACAAGTTTTTTTAACGTTTCTTTAAACAGTAAGTAATATGCGATTTGGGCTGCATTACAGTGGCTATAGTTTGATAATTACTTCTTATAATGGATAAACTGAAAAGAAGTTTTAGAGTGGGAGAGTTTACTTTTTTTCTTTAAGCGGCAGTATAATAGAAAGCGCTGAATGAATGAATGAAGCAGATCTGTGCACTACAGGTCCTGGTGTACAGCCTACTTTTCAACAAGGAGAACAGTGAGCAGCATAGCAGTAACACTGCCAAATCTCACTACAAATTTGGTGAAACTAGAAGTTAGAGGCAGCAGTGTCTTAGATGATCTCACACTGCAGATATATACCTATAAGACTGTATGTACAGGAGTGCCTAAAAACATACCAACTCTTTCCCAGTTTAAATCTAGGAAGACTTTGCAAGCAGCCATAACAGCTTTATACCACTCCTGTCCTGAATCCCAATATGATTCCCAAACAAGAATTAGATGCCGACACAAAAAGAATATTTCTGACAAAGCACCCTTACTGCTTTGAGATTTATTCAGCCTGCTGAAAAAAAAAAATTTGTAGAGCTCGGTTGACCAAGAGAAAATCAAGGGGTGTGAAGAGTTCAGACTCCTAGGTGGATCATGGAAAAAACAATGCCCTTGCGCAGTACTATGGACTGACCTACAAGAAAGACGTCACCTCTTGCCATATTCCTAGAAAGACATTTACCTTTCTATGGATAGCTTTAGACATACAAAAGCTGTAGACATTAGACTCAAATGAAATGTGTTTAGAAACTCTTACTAGAAATTCCTAAAGAAGAGTTTTTGTTCAATAATTTTACTAATATATGTCTGTCCTGGAAGCGAGTTGAATAATTTTTCTTTCTTAAATTGAATTAAATATAAATTATTCAAAAATACAAATTTGATCAGGCAAATCTGCAGACACACAAAAATAAGTAAATTAAATTGTATTTTTCCTTGACACCTTCTTATTGTCATTTTTTTGGTTTTGTGTTTTTATCGTCTTTGTTTAGGGCGGAAAAATTAAAATACGAAATAACCCAAAATGTTGTCAGTATTAATTTTTTTTTTAAAAGGAAAATCATTCCACTTTGGTGTACTGGTCTTCATGTTGCCTCCTTGCAATACAAGAGGCGACTGCTTTGTTTAAAAAAAAAAAAAAATGTTTAATTTGCATTTGTTTCAGAGGTAATGATATTTGTGTCCAGCCGCTTTCTTCTAAGGCAGAGGGAAATAATTAATGATCCTCGTGTGAAAAGACTTGAATGGTGCAAGCAGCTCAGCTCTGACGTGACTCGCGAGGAAAATCTCAACGGTAATTGTGAGATGCTGCTTTTTAAAGTGCATCCGTCAGCGTGAATTAATAGCTCCTAAATTAATAATATGTAAAAACTGTCTCTGCATTGTGCCTACTTATTGATTCCAGAATTGTTTACTTTTGTAGACAAGGTTTTTGTTAAGACCAGCAACTCAGAATGCTAATCAAAGAGTGGCTCGGGGTGGCGGGGATAAGCAACGTTTAAGCTGGTTTAAAAATAAACATGGCGGCCACCATACCTGCTTGGAGTGGAAAATAAAAATCCTTTTGTTTCCTGAGCCACCTTTGAAAAGAAAAAAAATGGATGGAAACCAAATTTTTGATGGGCCAGCTCACCCAAAAATGATATAAAACTTAGAATAGATGCTGGCGGCCAACTCAGACCATTTAATTTTGGTGCCAGTATTTCACAATGAGATACGTGAATACTTTTTGTTTTAAGGCGGCTTTTGGATTGGAGGGCTTTTTGATTCCTTTGGTCCCTTTTAACCATAATCTATACTGCGGTCACCAAAAATCTGCATCGACTTGATGAGGGAGATTTACTAAAACTGGTGCAATCACTGCAATTACAGTCCCTGCCCTAGGACCTCTAGGTCTGCCCCCAAATTGAGAAGGACCAGCTGGTGTGCGATGATTCTAAAGGAAAGCATGTGAGGCAAAAGAACATTTGCAATGGAAGTTTGTTCATGTGTCTATGGAAAAAGGGAGATCATTCATGCTTGTGTCCAATAAATAAACAATAGCCATTGGCCAGATAAAATATGATCCAGCTAACATAGACCCTCGAACCACTCCCTTCCTTCCTCCTCCTCCTTTAAGCTGGCCATAGATGATGTGAATCCCTCCTGCTGAGCTATTGGGCTCTAGGAGCCACCCCTGCAAGAAGTATACACAGTTATTATTGCTAGAGGCTATAGCCGCTGGCAATAATCGTATTAAAATATGAAACATGCTGGTTGTACCCAATCGATGGATCGACTTCAGTGCAAACAGTCTGCCTATAGATGGTTCGAATCTCGGCTGGTCCCTACTAAACTGGCCAAGATTCGAACCATGAATGGCCGGCTTTACTCTACCTCCCTCTTTGATCACTGGAGGTTTAATGCATACCTTCTCGACGCTGTCTGATCCTGGCTTCCCCCAGGCTATGGCTGGAGTGGACCATCCAAGTGTCGGTTCTTCATGCTTTCTTTAACCTAAAAGTGATTAAAATGATGTAAACAGCCATCGTCTGTTGGATTCTCTCTGTTGCTCCAATGTTAACTCATTGGGAATGGGCTAGTGCTCTGTTCCGTCCTGTCAATAGTGTTTTCTTTTGACCTCTGTGTGTGGAGAACTTTACTATCTACACTACACGTTCAATTGCTTGTGATGGCTTTTATATCATCTAATAAAATATCTTAACTCGCAAAATATGACCCAGCCAATTGACAACAAAAATGGTACAAACCTACCAACATACCCCAACTCGAAAAGCTTAGGCAAAGATGCTCTGATGTGTGCAGGCACATTCAGACTAGAGGTGAGATACAAGGATTGGTATAGCACAGTGGTAATCAAACTGTGGCCCAGGGGCCGGATGTGGCCCTTTGGGCACTATTCCTCCTAATGACACCAACAACGGAGCACAATTTATCCCAATGATACCAACGATGGTGCACAACTACTTCCATTGAAACAAATGATGGGGCGATAATTTTTCTGAAGGACGTTGTGACCTTTTCTACCCTCAACAGCCATAATTCGGCCCACTACAGTCTGCAGGACAGTAAACTGGCTGTTTGTTTAGAAGGTTTGGAGACCCCTGGTATAGCATAACCAAGAAGCAGATCTTGTATACATAATGAGCAAATATGGCTACCTCAATATACATATTATTACAAATATAAACTATATAAAATATAAACTTTTGAAATAAAATTGCAAAAAATAAAAAAAAAAAATATTTATATAAATATGATGTTTTTTACATGTACAGTATATCAAAAAATCATCAAAAAAGGCCATTTTTTTTTTTTATCCTTTTCCCACTGGGTACAAATTATACCTCAGAAGACTGTACAAGCACACGGAAATAATAAAATATTTTTAAAATTTAAATATAAAATGTAGCCCCTGCTATAAACGATACATTAGGATTCACCAAGGATTTCACTGACCACAGAAAACAAAAAAATGCCAATTAATCTGCGGCCAGGAAATGGCCCAAATACATCTTGACATCTTGACATCTTTCACAATTAACTTAAAAGTATCCGGCCCCGACGGAAAAAACACTTAAATCAATAACATCAATATAAATTAAAGTGGCATCAATACAGCTCTCTATTAATGACAGTAGTGGTATAATCTGTCCTTTCTACAGAAATACCGATAGCGTTTTTCTTCTTTTTCCCCTCTAGTAACTGGTTAAAGAACATTGATTTTTCTAGACAAAATAAGCAATTTCTTTCTGGGGGTAATTAAATAGGGTTCTTTGTTACAATACTCGCTGAATGGAAAGATTAGAGGCTTGGAAAAATGGAAACGTGGATTAAGCATGAATGCCAGGCAAACACAACATTTGGCAATAAACATCATGCAATAGGAATAGGTTATTTACATTTTTTTTTTTTTTGGAAACGCCACAAAAAAATATTTTGCTTGATATTAAAAACAAAAAAAAAAGCTTGATATAAAAAAAATATTTAAAAAATTCACTCTACACAATACAGTTTCATCCAATAGGTGCCCTTCTCAACCCAGTGCTCTAACACAAAATGTTATTTCAGTATTTGAAATCCTGTGAAGTGATATTAAACGTGCAGTACCATGTGGTCCAGAACAGGAAAACACACTGCATTTGGCATCTGTATTTGGGATTTGCATTTGGGATTAGGTTAGGTTTATATTGACACCCGCAGCAAATCGCACACACAGTGCATTTTAAACGCAAGGTGGGAAATGCGTATGTAATGTGGGTTTCCTGCACGAATGTTTTGGTGTAAACGAGCCCTTAAATCACTCACTATCTCCATCTGTCCTGTTGACCATTCTCATTGAAAGGGGAAAGAAAAGAAAACCCCAAAATGTTGTTCCCAGAAAAGTAATAGATGGGGAATCTTCCAATGAGGACACTAGTTCTAGTTCCTCATGGGATTCCCTTAAAATATGAAGGGATTTCCTCTCACTTCCTGTTTGTTTGTTTGTTTTTTATGGGACAGGAAGTGAAATCTCCTCAATGAGACTGAAAAATGGCAAAAAGTAAACTGACAGGGGTTATGACCATCCCTTACTCCATCCAACATGGAAAAAAAAAAAAAAAAAAAGAAGTTCTCTCTATAGTTATACTTTAACCGCTTCCTGACCGCCTCACGCAGATACACTGCGGCAGAAGGGCACGATGTACAGGCAGATTAACGTACCTGTACAATGGCCTTTAAGAGGCAGCTTGCAGGCGTGCGCGCCCGCCGGGAGCTCCGTGAGCATGATCACGGGTCCCACGGAATCGATGTCTGCGGGGATACCCGCGATCGTCTCACGGGGAGGAAGAACGGGAAAATGCTAATGTAAACAAGCATCTCCCCGGTCTGCCTAATGACACTGTCACTGATCACCGCTCCCTGTTATCAGGCACACTGATCAGTGTCGTGTCACACACAGCCCCTCCCCCCCACAGTTAGAATCACTCCCGAGGACACACTTAACCCCTATAGTGCCACCTAGTGGTTAACCCCTTCACTGCCAGTCACATTTACAAAGTAATCAATGCATTTTTAATTGCCCTGATTGCTATATAGATGTGAATGGTCCCAAATTCACGCCAAATGTGTCCGATGTCTCCGCCATAACATTGCAGTCCCGATAAAAATTTTACAAAAACACTGATCGCCAGCGTTACTAGTAAAAAAAATTAAAAATAAAAATGCAATAAAACTAACCCCTATTTTTTAGACGCTATAACTTTTGCACAAACCAATCAAACACTAATTGCGATTTTTTTTTACCAAAAATATGTTGAAGAATATGGCATCGGCCTAAACTGAGGAAAAAATTTGTTTTTTTACGTATTTTTTAGGATATTTATTATAGCAAAAAGTAAAAAGTTTATTTTTTCAAAACTGTTGCCATTTTTTTGTTTATAGCGCAAAAAATAAAAACCACAGAGGTGATCAAATACCACCAAAAGAAAGCTCTATTTGTGGAGAAAAAAAAAGGACGTCAATTTTTGTTTGGGAGCCACATCGCACGACCGCTCAATTATCAGTTAAAGCTACACAGTGCTGAATCGCAAAAAACATTCTGGTCTTTGGCCAGCCAAATGGTCCAGGGCTTAAATGGTTAACCACTTTAAGATGACCCGCCACAGTTATTCTCCAGCAGGCTGGCTGTCCTGGGTGAATCACCGTCATTGTAGGTCGGCTGCTTATGGAGCTCTAGAAGGTGCCCGTGGCACGACGCCGGAGCCAATACGCTTGGCCAGCGACTGCGATGTCCACCTGCCACCCGCGATTGCTTCTGGCAATGCGCAGTCCCACTAAAAAGCAATGGTCGCTACCATTACTAGTAAAATAAATAAAAATGCCATAAATACACTCCCTATTTTGTAGACGCTATATCTTTTGCACACACCAATCAATATATGCCTATTGCAATTTTTGTTTTACCAAAAATATGTAGAAGAATACATATTGCCCTAAACTGATGAATAAATTCATTTTTTAACATTTTGTTGGGGTTTATTTATTATAGCAAAAAGTAAAAAATATTGGTTTTTCGCCAAAATTGTCGGTCTTCCTTTTGTTTATAGCGCAAAAAAATAAAAAAAATAACCGCACAGGTGACCAAATACCACCAAAAGAAAGCTCTAGTTGTGAGGAAAAAAAGGACATCAATTTTGTTTTGGTACAGCGTTGCATGAAATGTAAAAAGGTAGGTGTGGCACTGTTCAGGTGACCCAACCCCTGCCGGGGTTTGAGATGTCTCAATGTTGCACTTCCTTCACAGTTTAATGACTCTAATATGAAAACTATCTCATGTTATATGTAAATATAAATCTCCTATACAGATATGACACATGATGATACAAAATGTAAGCAAAATTCTACTGCATATACACAGTATAACAGGCAATAGTGCAAATGTATTCAAAGTGCCAAGTGCTGAGTGATCCTATAATATAAAAACAGTGCTAGTTGTAATACAGTATTGTAAACTCAAAGAAATTATGCAGTCATCTGGAGCCCAGATTACGTCTTGATGACGAAATGCATAGGAAGGAGCTTCTAGAGTATTTGCGTCCGGTTTTAAGCCGTGGAACGAGAATCATCCCTGTTTCCTGGTTTTTACAAGCTGTCAATTTACAGAGAAAATGTGAGCGAGCATGTTTTCATTGTTTTTACTCAAAATAAACCTATTTTAATATGGAATTATGCTATAGAAGTATCTCTTTCCTACATGTGGGTGATGTGGAGTAACATCTAAAGCGTAAAAAAAAGATTAACACCAAAAGCGCGGAGCTGGATATTGCTGCGCAGTGGCAAATACTGTGGAAGCGAGATACCCCTGCGAGGGGTGGGTAATTCCGGTAAGTGCATCACCTATAGGGGCACTGTAAGAAGCCTGAAGCGCAGGTTTGAAGAGCACCTGTCACATATATACATTTTCAATTATTTTTCATAGATAGAGATATATTTTTTTCATTTTTACATATGGACTGCATATGAGCACAGCATCATTTACCTTTTTTACATATGGACTGATCTTTGCATTAATTTCTGACAGAGTTCAAGAAATTTCCTCCTTGTATAATGCACAAAAAAAAAGGAATCCAGTGAGTATGTGGACTCAAGCAGGCAAAAATTATTCACACCATTGGCATGAGGTTTAAAAGGAGGACCAATGCAAGTCTTCCAAGTGCTGTTAGTGGATCAAGAGCTAGACAGGTACTACCGCCAAAGCAGTGCGAAGGTGCAGCCGACGCAGAAAAACTGAAAACTAAGCTCTCTTAACTCCGCAGTGAACAAAGAAGCAATGTGGGTGAAAAAGCTTATACTGTCTGTTCACAAGTTTTTAGTTGTGCAAGTCTGCCCTAGGTGGTAGCAAAACCAAATATCTTGGAATTTCTTCTGTCCCGTGTCCCTTAATGAACAAAATGTTATGTTGTGTAAAACCACTAATAACCCCACCCCCCATGTAATGGAAAGTTGCTAAAGCAGACATAGTTAAAGTCCTGCTTCTGAGCATGTCACGGTTTGATGACGAAATGCGTCAAGAAGAATTTCCGGTGCATCGTTTCCGTTCTATAGGTGGCACACACACCGGGGAACATGTGGCATCTATCTTGCTCAGTACAAAGCAGACTGCTATTATAAATTTTTAATAAAATAAGCGTCCACTCCTTTCTCATTTTATAAGCCACCCCTGCCCATTGAGCAAAGAGGACAAAGACAAGAACTTACACAAGGAGGGGACAACATTCAGGACAGAGATTGTAGGGGAGTGATCCACATACAGTGGATATAAATAGTCTACACACCTCTGTTAAAATGTCGTCAGGTTTCTGTGATGTAAAAAAAAGATAAATTATTTCAGAACTCAGCTAAGCAATCACATTCAAACTCATTTTAAATGTAAGTACACACCTGCCATCATTTAAAGTGCCTCTGATTAACCCCAAATAAAATTCAGCCATTCTAGTAGGTCTTTCCTGACATTTTCTTAGTCGCATCCTACAGCAAAAGCCATGGTCTGCGGAGAGCTTCCAAAGCATCAGAGGGATCTCATTGTTAAAAGGTATCGGTGAAAGGTACAAAAGAATTTCCAAGGCATTAAATATACCATGGAACATAGTGAAGACAGTCATCGTCAAGTGAAGAATATATGGCACAACAGTGACATTACCAAGAACTGGAAGTCCCTCTAATATTGAGGAGAAGATACCAGGTCAGGGATGCTGCCAAGAGGCCTACAGCAACATTAAAGAAGCTGCAGGAATATCTGCCAAGTACTGGCTGTGTGGTACACTTGACAACAATCTCCCGTATTCTTCAAATGTCTGGACTGTGGGGTAGAGTAGCAAGATGGAAGCCTTTTCTTACAAAAAAAACATCCAAGCCCGGCTATATTTTGCAAAAACACATCTGAAGTCTTCCAAAAGCATGTGGGAAAATGTGTTATGATCTGGTGAAACCAAGGTTGAACTTTTTGGCCATAATTCCAAAAGATATGTTTGGTGCAAAAACAAAACTACACATCACCAAAAGAAGATCATACCCACAGTGAAGCCTGGTGGTGACAGCATCATGCTTTGGGCTGTTTTTCTTCAGCTGGAACAGGGGCCTTAGTCAAGGTAGAGGGAATTATGAACAGTTCCAAATACCAGTCAATATTGGTACATAACCTTCAGGCTTCTGCTAGAAAGCTGAACCCGAAGAGGAACTTCACCTTTCAGCATGACAACGATTCAAAGCATACATCCAAATAAACAAAGGAATGGCTTCACCAGAAGAAGATTAATGTTTTAAAAGGGCACAACCAGAGCCCAGACCTGAATCCGGTTTAAAATCTGTGGGGTGATCTAAAGAGGGCTGTGCACAGGAGATGCCCTCATAATCTGACAAAATTGGAGTGTTTTTGCAAAGAAGAGTGGGCAAATATTGCTAAGTCAAGATGTGCCATGCATACCCAAAAAGACTGAGAGCTGTAATCAACAAGGTGCTTCAACAAAGTATTAGTTAAGGGTGTGCACACTTATGCAACCATATTTTTTTTATTTTTACTTCCCTCCACCTAAAATATTTCAGTTAGTTTTTCAATTGAGGTGTACAGTTTATAGGTCACATTAAAAAGGTGGAAAAAGTTCTGAAAATATTTATCTTTGTATCATTTTTTTTTACACCACAGAAGCCTGACATTTTAACATAGGTGTGTAGACTTTTTATATCCACTGTAGGTCCCACAGTGACCACAAAGTGCCATTGACTCCTCGTGCTGTATAGAGAGAGAGTCACTGGAATCTGGTGAGTGCGGATAATATCACGTGAGCACAAGGTGGAATAGCATTAAGAGAGTCGTTTTGGCACAAGCACCTTTTCTTCATATTTTTAAGGACTTTGCTTTTCTTCACATTTCTTCCTAGTTTTTTTTCGTTGTGTGTAATTTGTTTATTGCACAGGTGATCAAAATTTGGGATTATAATATATAAAAATGGTTTTGGTATTTTATAAAGGCACTAAAATTATACTGTTTGATATGTATAGAGGATCATAGCAAGCACTGTTCTAATTTTTTCAATATTTGAAATGCAGCCCGATTAATGACTATGGGTCCCTCAAGTACAGTGAACGAATGAGCATATCCATCCAGGGTCAGGTGCGTTATTCACAGTATTCTTAGGTGAAAACAAAAGAAAAGACCTGGAAAAAAAATAATAATAATAATAATACAGCCGCCACATCCAAGGGTTCATATGCAGTAATACAGTGAATTTTTGTTTTTGCGTTTAGATACACTAATCGGAATTCTCGTCGGAAAAAGCTCTGATGGTTTTCCCGACGGAATTCGGCTCAAGCTGTCTTGCCTACACACGGTCACACCAAATTCCGATAGTTTATAATGCGGTGACGTACAACACGTATGGCGGGACTAGAAAAGTTCAATAGCCAGTAGCCAATAGCTTCTGTCTCGTAGTTGAATCTGAGCATGCGTGATTTTTTGCATGTCGGAATTGCATATACACGATCGGAATTTCCGTCGGGAAAATTAAGAACATGCTATCAATTTTTGGCTGGCAGAAATTCGGACAGCTAAATTCCGATGGAGCATACACACGGTCGCATTTTCCGATGAAAAGCTCTCATCTGTCTTTTTCTGTCCGGAATTCCGATCGTGTGTACGCGGCATTAGGGTAAATATGATTTCTGGATGAAAGTTCTAGATCAATATAAAGCAAAAACAGATGACCTGATAGTTTCTAGATGTTAAAACCTGAGCACATACAGTGTGTTATTTTCCACCAATTTAAACATTTCTCAACCATCCTCTAAGAGATGAACATGGGATAGTTTGATTCTCTTGCTACGATTTTCTATAGAAACTAGAGGAAATAGAAAATAAGCTACAAGAAGAAAACCAGAAATGCCGCATACACACGACCGGACTTTTCCACATCAAAGGTCCGACGGAACGATTCCGGCAGACCATTCGATCGTGTGTGGGCTGCAGCGGACTTTTGATTTGCAAAAATCCGTCAGACTTTAGAAATGGAACATGTTTCAAATTTTTCCGCCGGAACTCCGCAGGACCCAGTTCCAACCGAGAAATCGGCTCGTGTGTATGCTAGTCCGACGGACAAAAACCGACGCGAGGGCAGCTATTGGCTACTGGCTATGAGCTTCCTTATTCTAGTCCGGTCGTACGTCATCACGTTCGAATCCGTCGGACTTTGGTGTGATTGTGTGTGGCCAAGTCCGTTCATTCGGAAAGTCCATCAGAACTCTGTCAGAACTCTGTCAGAACTCCGCCGAAAGTCCGTCGGACCTAGTCCCTCGAAAAGTCCGGTCGTGTGTACGCGGCAAAAGAATTGCTAGGTGCATAACAGTCATACCATCTAACATCCAAAATCTAACCTTGCAGTACTGCCATAGTATACTAGCAAACAGAATGTAAACATACAGGACTAGGATAGGGCTGAAGGCAAACCCAATATTAAAAACGGGAACAAAAAAAATGATATATAAAAATAATGACATGGTCACAGCAACACCAGTAGACACCTTAACCACTTGCCGACCAGCCGCTGTCATCATACTGCGGAAAGTCTGCGCATTCCAGCAAATTGCTGTAGGTATACATCGGCTCTTTTAAGAGCCATAGCAGGCGCTCATGCCCCGGCCACAATATCCACCCGCGGGAAAGAGAGCTAGAATGGGGGTCCATCAATGTAAACAGACAGATCCCCGTTCCGACAGGGGAGGAGAGAGAAATCGGTTGTTCCTAGTGATTAGGAACAGCGATCTCTCTCCTCCACTCAGCCCTATCCCCCCACAGTTAGAAACACCCCCCAGGGAACACATTTAACCCCTTGATCGTGCCCCCTTAGTGTTTAACCCCTGCATTTTTATAGTTCTGATCGCTGTATAAATGTAAATGGTCCCAAAATAGATCAGTCCGCCACAATGTCGCAGTCGCACTAAAAATCACAGATCGCTGTCATTACTAGTAAAAAAAAAAAAAATAATAATAATACCATAAATCTATCCCCTATTTTGTAGACGCTATAAAGTTTGCGCAAACCAATCAATATATGCTTATTGGGATATTTTTGTTAAAAAAAAAAAAAAAAAAAAAATGTAGAAGAATACATATTGGCCTAAACTGATGAACAAATTTGTTTGTTTTTTTTTAAAAAAAGATTTGGGATGTTTATTATAGCAACAAAAAAAAATTTTTTTCAAAATTTACATTTTCTTTTTTTTTTTTTTTTTTGCACTAAAAACAAAACTGCAGAGGTGATTAAACATCACCAAAAGAAAGCTCTATTTGTAGGAAAAAAAGGATGTCCATTTTGTTTGGGTACCGTGTCACATGATCACGCAATTGTCAGTTAAAGCAATGTAGTGCCTTATCGCAAAAAATGGCCTCATCATTAAGGGGAAAATCTTCCAGTCTGTAAGTGGTTAAAGGATAAGGTCACCTTTGTGAACATGTTACACGTTCCACCGGATTTAAAAGCTGTGGAGCGCTGTGGTAGTTCATTGAGTCTTCCTGTCAGGGAGTATCGACTTATCCGAATGGGATGTACGGCACACAGCTACATCGACAGTGTGCAGGAGACCTGCATGGCAATAGCGATTTGCCTTTTCACCTTTTTTTTTTTTTTTTTTTTTTAAGTGAACTTATTCTTTAAGTTTTTCCATTCTGTTCCTCGAGAGTGCCCTGGGTGCACCAAACTTTTGAACGCAAGTCTAAATTCCTTGAATGTCTGAGTATAGCGTGACATTCACATTCCCGTAATACCAGTAGCCGCATACAGTGAGCCCCTGACATTGCCACGTGTTTGACAAGGGGAAACCTATTTTAAGACTTTCAGAACATCAGAATTTTTATATGGACAGCAGAGGGCTGCATGCCCCACTGAGCTTTTTGGGTTGAGCCACTAGCGATCCAATGATTTACACAGTGTTTACAGGATAGGAGGGAACAGAAAGGACCTCATGAGTGTGCAGCTGCACCCTTAGTTCATATCTTATCACACACCCTCATTGTCCTGTCAGTTGTGTGGGGCAAGTCCTGGGCTAGGCTGTATTGCAGTAGAGAAGGGTTTTAGAACTGGCAGTGCTGTCTTGACAGGGCTGTCTAAATCTTGAGACTGGCTGAACAAAATTGAAAAATCTTTTGGAAGGAAAAACTGGCCATAGATGACTAGAGCAAGCTGAATGGAAAAAAAAAATGAAAAAAAAAATAGATTCCTCTATCCACAAAAGTGAGGTAGCTAAAGGACCCCTGGACTCTGCGCATAGCGCGCACCCCTGGACTCTGCATACGGCGCGCACCCCTGGACTCTGCCCTCTGTATGTAGCGTGACCCAGGTACAAGCAGCCCTTAGAAAGCAACTATATTGCTGGTTCAGTCCTCGATTTTTTTTTTTTTCTTTTTTTTTATTAGTATTACACATTATGTTAAATATGCTCCCAGTTCATACAGAAAAAAAAATAATTTGTAAGAGGCTTCTATGAGCCATACTATATCACTCCAGGGTGGTAAAAATCTATGATTTAAAAAAAAAAAAATGTAAAAAAAAAATTACCAGCAAAAATAAGTCCTTATATTTGAAGAACACCTGTAATTTCAGATCCATCATGGCAGCGCCGGTTAGTGGGCATCCACTCACCTGCTGCCTCCACGTCCCTCACCTTGTTGTGTCGCTGTCACATCACCAGCCGTCCCATTAAAGTGAATGGGAATGTTGGTGAGTCACCAGCGGGTCAGAGGAGGAGCCGATATGGGACAGAGATGACAGTTGCTCTTTAAAAATGATGAGTTAAATCAAGCCTTTTTACTAGTGATTTAAATCAAATCCACCCTGGTTTATTCAACAAAAAGATGGCCAAATATAGCTAAGATAAATGTTTGGATCTATCCTTATATTGACTTCACATCTTTCACTGCACAGGACATGATACACACTATACAACTTTTGTTGTTAGATTTCCTTGATGCCGCGTACACACGACCGGACTTTCCGGCAGACTAGGTCTGACGGAATTAGACCTAGAAATAGAACATGTTTCAAATCTGTCCGATGGACTCAATTCCTATCAGGAAATCAGTTCGTCTGTATGCTGGTCCGACGGACAAAATACGACACAAGGGAAGCTATTGAACTACGTTTTTTAGTCCCGTCTTACATCATCATGTTCAAAATTATCGGACTTAGTCCGTTCGTGTGTGGCCAAGTCCGTTCGTTCAGAAAGTCCATTGGAACTCCGCTGAAAGTCCGTCAGGAAGACCGTCGACCTAGTCTGCCGGAAAGTCCAGTCGTGTGTATGCGGCATTAGATTTACCTTCAACTATGTAGTTCAAGAGCTGGCCTGATTGTATATAAATTGAAAGTGTTCAGGTTTGACCTTATATTATATGGCTTTAGTGAATCTAAATAAAATTGTATAGTGTGTATCCAGTACAGGGTGTACAACCACTTTAACACTGAGAACCAATTCACAGTGTTGGTAACATCTGTGGAAAAATGAGTAATGAACTTATTAATATAACAATGTCGTAAAATCTCCAATCAGAATGGTGTATACTTTTTCACTGCACTAGTGAAAAGTGAAGTCAATCAGCCTGGATAACGAGTCTGGGTGTAAGAATGGTCACATATATGTATTTAGACACCTCCCCAGTCTACTCTAATTCTTGGTGTCCATTTTTTAAAGCATAACTTTAAGAAACTCTCTAATCAACATTAAAAGAGGAGTATGGCCAAGGATTTTTTTGCTCTCCTGTGATCAGCTGGCTAAGGCCAGGTTTACACACATGTGAATTGGATGTGGGTTTCTCTGCATCCAATTCTCCTGACAGGTTCACACAGCTGTAGGGCGGCCGTGGTCTGCATTTAAAAAGGGGTCCTGTGCGTCTTTGGTTCCGATTCAGGTGTGAATTCAGGCAAAAATTCGGACCAGATTCTCATCTGAATCGTTGAACAGGGATGCATCGTACCTAGAGTTGCCACCTCATCCCTTTAAACCCAAAACACATTAATTACACAGGTTCTGAGGCTAATCGAATGCAGGTAAGACACTAAGTAGGTTAGCTTCCACCTTAATCAGCTACAGAACCTGTGTAAATAATGTGTTTGGGTTTAAAGGGATGAGGTGTGCAACCCTAACCATACCCCCATGCTGTGAACCACAGCATATGTGAACCCAGCCTAAGGCCCGCTGTCAGCAGAAATTAAAGTGTTGCTCTAGGCTCTGAAAAGCCCCTATTGTTGGGATCCACCCAGCTGCCCAACCGACAGCTGCCTCTGGGCTCAGTGCATGTCTGAGAGCCGAAGCCAGTTGCACATGCCCCCCTCTACAGTCCTGCCATCTAGTGAGCGCTGGAGGGGCAGAGCAGAGAGTGGTGACTGACAGTCAGCACTCTCTCTGCTCAGAGCTGACCAAGAACTGAACAATCAGCAGTAATGTGATCGCTCAATTCTCGGTTTTAGAGCTGACATGGGACAGGTGCAGCATCACACTGATGCTGCAGCTTGGAGGTAAGTATATATGTTTATTTTTTTTAGAAACTCCAAACTTTTCCTTTAACTATTTTTAATCCATTCTTACGCTGCTAGCTTTAGTAAAAAGATAGGAAGGTATATTTACTGGTTTTAAAAGGATAAGTTCACCTTTTGACAAAAAATAATAAATGCAAATTTTTTTGCAAGGAAAAAAAAATGTACACTTATTATTGTGTTGCAGGAACCTGTAAAGCATTGCACCAGCAATCAGCAGCTCGTTGGGGCCATGCAGGTCTCTTGCAGATCTGTCAGTATATCCGTGTGCCTGCGTACCTAGTATCAGGAAGCCAATATATTCTGACAGGAAGACTCAAAGAACTACAACAACACTAAGCAGCGCCAAGATAGATCATTGCAAAAACTACAAGCCGACAGCTGCAAATGCTGCGGGACCTTGTCGTTTTCCATAGAGCGCTGTTAACGAGTGATGGTTTTTTTTCTTCCAATTTTGACAGCCAGCGGGTGGGGGGGAAGAGATCCCAGCTTGCTGTCACAGCGAGGGATCAGGGGGGAGTGGGGGTGTGGGAATCAGTCCATTCATAACATGTTAGACCCTGAGTATGGGTGTAACATGTAACAAGTTATAAAAGGTGAACTTCTAAAAAAAAAAAAAAAAAAATGTAAAGGAGAAGTATTATTTGCTTCTTTAGTCCAAAACATTGTCATACAATCCAGGAGCCTTTAGGAGGAGAGGTTCTCTCAGCAAGCCCACCCTCCTGCCCACATGCACAGATAGATTTCAGGAAGTAAAAGCTACATGAATCATCTGCCCTTACTCAAGATGGCCACAGCTAGAAATGCTCCCTTTTTCAAATATATTTCTCAAAAAAACAAAAAACAAAACATGAAGAGATAGATTAATTAAATTGCGTTTTCACTTTGTGATGCTCAGATATAGTTAAAATTCTGCTTTAAGTGCAAGTTATAATGGCAACCATAGGTGACTAGATTGGCATTACATAACCAAAACTAAAAGTAAATGCAGCGTCTTTATTTGTTTCTAGTGTCCAGTTAGGGAGAGTTCCCCTCACTTTCTGTTCCAGTAATACATAGAATGTAAGAGCAGTTCCCCTTATTGACAGGTGTATCCACTGGAAATATACTACAAACCTCCTGCTCTAGTATATCCTAAAATGTTCCTATTCCCTTTACTTATGATCCCAGAGGATCCCCCCTTAGAGGGAAAAGTTCCCCAGCGAGGACATAAGACATTAATAAAATCTGACAGATGCATAAAGGGGGGAATTAGAACCGCGCCTAGAACCTGTTGCAAATTAACTTCTACACTGCTGTTAACTCAACTAAAATGTGTGTCTATAAAAGCGACAGTGCTGTGGCAAAAATGTTACAATACAATGAATAACTTAATATAAACAATGTATCAGATACTGTATGTTTGTGAAAACACCTATACATACGTGAAAATACAATTATCCACAAAAAAGTGCCAAAGTACACCGAATCATTATGATATATACAAAAAAATAGTCCCACAAATAAAGTCCTTTTCTCAAGCTAATAGATATATGCCCCAGAACGACTTAATTTGTGACAAAACACATAGGGCAGAGCGACTTGTTGACGTCATCATCTCTCAGGTGTCCTGACGGACAGGTTTGTTTGGTTGTGGGCCAGCCAACACACCAAACTTAAGGTGTTTTACTTACTTACTATTGTGTTTTCATCTAATAAACCCAAAGATTTTATGCTATGTGGAGTCTTTTAACTCTTTTTGGTACCCAACTCCCATTTTACTCACTGAGTATTATCGGAGGTGTGGCGGAGTCCTGAGATGCGGAGAAAGTCTCCAGCTGGGTTTTAAGCCACAGGCGTACACCGACCCCTGTAATAAGGGGTCTACAGAAGCTGGTAAGCGGTTTCTACAACTGGTGGTGGATTCACTGTGGTTTTGGTGATGGATTATGGACACTGCTAATAAGGAGATTTGACCCACTATCACATTATTCGGGGACACATTTTGCTCAGATGATTTGAATTCATATGGACTTTATATTTTAATATCTAGCGTGATTCTTTTATTTATTAGATTAATATATGTGACCAGCATGAACTCCTCCAATCAAGTGAATCATCTTCTTATATAGTTCCAAATACTTATGTTTAAACTCACCAGATGGCAATGTTAGCAGCGCATTGTCTCTGTATTAAAAAAAAAAAAAAAAAAAAAAAAAACACAACTCAGTGGAGACCATAGATGGACTATCGCCCTCTGATGTTATAGATATCTCAGATTCTCAGCAACTCAGACACAGAGGTGAAAAAAATAACCTGGTAAGGTCTTTTAAAACTGCTGAAAGTTTATTATAAAAGTGTGCACTCAACCGACACCGGAAAAACAGCATAAGAACAAATCCAGAGACGAGTTCCTACGGACATTGCCAACACCACTAGCAGATACACATACAGGTGAAGCTTAGTAGTAGCACATCAAACACCTGCCCTATGTATGTTTCGTAGTTAGACATCTTCCTGGGGCAGTTCTAATTAGTGGTGCACCGAATTGAACATTTTGGACCAATCATACCCAATCCTAAATCAAAAATTCAGGATGCATTTGGCCAAAAAACAATATCAGTTTTTACAAAATTATATATGTTTTTATATAGAATTGTATTGTATAAATACATAGTTATAAATTCATAGTTTATAAATTAATAGTTTTGGAGCACTTTTGCGTTAAAAAAGGAAAAGCTCAAGAAAAATGCATCCTTTAAATATTATGTACTGTATGTCTTCAATCTGGTCCTTTGCGCTTCTCTTGCAGTGTAAATAACGCACCTCCCTATTGAAATCGCAGCAAAAATGCATCAAAAATGCACCCCTTGCGAATTTGAGTCACAAGACCAGTAAAATCTGGGCAAAAATTGAGTGTGTTTTTTGGTGGCCATTATCGACACTTTTTTTTCCTATCTACAAAATGCTGATAACCCTATTTTCGGACGATAATTTTTGGTGCATTCCCACCAGTTCTACTTCTACTCAATCCAAAAATGTTTAAAAAAAAAAGTTTTGGCTTTAGATGCACTTTAAGTGTGACACTACCAAATACATGATCACTTAACATAACATTTTTATTTTTTAGGGGAGGTTGGGTGGACATGACAAACCAAAAAATTGGTTTCAGTTTTAGCATTCCACTTCTACACTTCACTTTAAGGAGCAAGAAAAAAAAAAAAACTAGAAAAAGATTACCTAAAACAAAGAACCAAATGAAAATTCAAGTTGATAATATAATGTATGCAATCCTACGTCTTCTCTTTTCAGAAGCTGGTAAGATGAATGCGGTCAGGCAGAACATGTTCGAGCGTCCTGGGACTATGCCAAGTTTACACTCATTCCAAATTTAACATTTTTTTAAATTTTCCATGACAATTTGGTATATTAATCCTGAGCTGAGAACAATGAAGCCATTGAAAAACCAACGTAATAGATGTGATCTATTTCTGTCCTGTAATTTTTGGGAGCCCTTGCCACCTAGAAGGTTAAAGAGAACCAGTTCCAAACTGAAACCATTATTTTTCTCAGTGCCATGCCTGTATGCGACAGAAGACAGAATGGGTTTCAAATCAAACATTTCTACGGAGCGTGTTTTACCTGCATTTTCTGCACTTTTGGTATGGGTCCTGATACTCATAAATGGCACAACACAGCAACATCTCTGAAAGCCCTGACCCCCCATATCTTTCCCATATAAGAATTCATGCCAGTCCCATGATGACATCTGAGCAGTAAGGTAACCTGTAATTTTATCATCTATAAGGCTCTATTCACACTTGTATGACCCCAAAGTTGCACCTACTTTGGCGTGCAACTTTGACGCAACTTGGATACCACTTTGGGTTTAAATACTTGCAGACCAGCCGCTGCAGTTGTACTGTGGCAGGTTGGCACGGCTTTGCAAATCGCCATCATTGCACGTCGGGCGCTTTAAGAAGCTATAAGGGGGTGTACGCTTGCGAGGCGATGCCGATGTGTGTGCCCACGATCACTCCTCAGAGAGCCAGAACATGGATCTGTCAATGTAAACAGACAGATCCCCATTTTGACAGGGGAAGTAGAGATAGATCGTCTGTTCCTAGTGATCAGGAACAGTAATCTCTCTCCTCCTCTAGTCAGTACACTGCCCCCACAGTTGGAAACACCTCCCTAGGATACAGTTAACCGGTTTCCTGCCAGTAACATCGATACAGTAATCAGTGGCTATTTTTTAGCTCTGATTGCTGTATAACTGGTCTAAAAAATAAAAAAAATAAAAAAAAGTGTCTAATCCATCTGCCGCAATGTCGATTTTCCCCCCAAAAAAGAAAAAAAAAAAAATCACAGATCGCCGCCATTACTAGTAAAAAATAAATAGATACCAAAAACGTCATAAATCTTTCCCCTATTTTATAGATGTTATAACTTTTGCAAAAACCAATCAATATACGCTTATTGCGATTTTTTTTCCCAAAAATATGTAGAAGACGACATACGGGCCTAAACTGATGTAGAAATTCATATTATTTTTTTATTTTTTATTTTTTTGGGATAATTATTATAGCAAAAAGTAAAAATATATATTTTTTTTAATTTTGCTCTTTTTTGTTTATAGCATAAAAAATTAAAACCGCAAAGGTAATCAAATACCACCAAAAGAAAGCTCTATTTGTGGGAAACAGAAGACATAAATTTTGTTTGGGTACAGTGTCGCAAAACCTCGCAATTGTCAGTTAAAGTGACACCGTGCCATATCGCAAAAAATGGCCTGGTCATTAAGGGGGCAAATGCTTCTGGTCCTTAAAGTGGTGTTCCACACACCAAAAAAAAAAAAAAAAATGCTTAAAATTAAAAAAAAAAAAAAAAAAAAAAAAAAACACACATTTGGAAAAAAATAAATAAAAATTTTAACTCGCCTCTAAATGCCTGTTGCTAGGGGGTCCCTCGTAGTCTGCCTCCATCAGTGCCTGGGCTCTTGACGTCACTTGCCTCGGCGCAGGAAGGGCTCAGCTTCCCCCCCCTCCCTCCTGTCAGTCACCTGGGAGACGTGACAGGTCCCAGATGACTGTGCAGCCAATCACAGCGCTCGGCGCCGCTCGAGCATGTGCAGTGGGTGCCCGGCTGTGGCTTCACAGTTGCAATTCCCGCGCCACCGAGAGGAGGGGGGGGAATGAGCGGGCTTCGTTCCCCCGCATCGCTAATTGTTCGATTATTAAAAGTCAGCAGCTGCAGTATTTGTAGCTGCTGACTTTTAATTTTTATTTTTTTTCAAGGAAACTCCTCTTTAAGTGGTTAACTAGTGATAATGGACAACTGTTACACACAAGTTGCATTGTATAACATTCAGGTACGAATTTCATGCAGCACTTCCAAGGGTTAACATTGAAGTCCATGGCCCTCAAGTTGCAAGAAAGTCGGACCAAATTAGTGCATGAACTTCTTTGAAGTTGCTGCAACTTTAAGTCACACATACAGTACATGAATGGTTATCATTGTAAAACATAGGACAGTTAATTTACTACAGCGGGTAATTATTATTTGCGGCAGTGTGGCTAATGGAATCCAAGATGGGGATTCCAGGAGGTCAACAGTATGTTTTAGAGGGTTTTTATTACAAAACATGGGGGGAAAGATAACCATATATGCTATGCCATTATATTTGTTTTGTTTTTGTGCAAGGCTCTTCCTATGGCGAGACATTTATCCAGAAAATTAGTAATTAGACACAGATTCGGATAACTCCAATTTAGAGTGGAACTAAAATGCCCTCCAAGAACCCCCCCCCCCCCCCCCGCCCCTCGTTTTCAGCCAAGGAAGCTGCCATCTTGGCCTCTGTTTGATCTCTAATTGCTATGATGCTGCACATGTGATCAGTTATATCATATGACATCATATGTTGTCCCGGCATGTTTCGGGAATGTAACGGTTTTGAAACTGTTAAATTGATGGATTTAGTTCCACTTTAACAAAAGTTTCTGCAACAGTTTTCATGTATGGTAAACTTGTGACAAACAGCGCTGGCAAATGTAACAATATATATATTGTAGACATGTCACTGGAGAAGTGATCGAGGGGGTGTACATCTCACCTAGGTTGCTACACAGTGTGAGATGGTAAATCCAGGATGGATCAGTTTCTCAGCAGCGATATGCTGCTGAATTGTTATTTAATTTTGCCGGGCCTGGGTTTATATGGAATGGCAGGTAGGTTTGGTAGAGGGACCTGTCATTCCACATCCCCCGATCCAGTTCTGGGTTTGGGATCAGGTGAGCTTGGATCCTAATTAGCCTGGGAAGCTAAAGGCACTGCAGGGTCTGCAGGTGATTGCTCTCAGCCAGGGAATGAACAATCTGTGCGTTGAAGGAAGCTGCAAGCACAGCCACTGCTGGAGCTAAAACTCACCCTGCGACATCCAGGCGAAAGACGCTGTGTTTGTAAGTGTCAGATAGGTGAGCAGAACCTGTTAGTAAGCGCCCAGCCGGGCTAGGACTTTTATTTTTGTTGTACTTAGAAAGCACGGTGTTGCTGTATATTTTGTTTGCTGGACTGTTTGTACCACGAATAAACGCCAAGATATGCTTTATAAATTCCAAGTCTGCTGTGAACTGTGTCCAAACACACCCTACCCCGGGAAGATCCCTTACAATTGGTGTTCGAATGCGGGCAAAGTCGGTTGCTAGGGGCAACGGTGTGGACAGACTTGGCTACAGCTGCTTATGTCCTGGGTGAAAGCTGCAATGACACTCCAGGAACAGTCCAGCAACATGGAGGAGATGCTGAAGCAGTTTATGCAAGTGAGTTTGCAACAACAGCAACGACATGAACAGTCCATGGCGGCACAACAGCAGATGCATAAGGAAGAGTTGCAAGCTTTGCGCCAAAGCCAACAACAACTTATCGAGCACCTGATAGTAAATCGTGAGGCGCCTGTGGTTACCAATCCACCCATAGTGATGGGAGCCGCTCCAGAGATTTTTTTTGGGAGAAGGACTGTGCAGAAAGCGCTGCAAAAGATGACTGCTGAGGACGATGTTGAGGCCTTTCTAACAGTATTTGAGCGCGTGGCTGAGCGAGAGAAGTTACCAGCCGCTGAGTGGGCAGAGGTAATTGCGCCCTATTTAACAGGTGAACCCCAAAAGGCCTACTATGACCTCAGTGAGCAAGAGGTTAAGGACTATACTCGGCTAAAAGAGGAGATACTTGCCCGACTAGGAGTTACTACTGCAGTCCGTGCCCGGAGGGTACGCCACTGGAGCTACAGTCTGGACAAATCAGCGAGGTCCCAGATGTATGACCTAATCCATTTGGCAAGAAAGTGGTTGGAGCCAGACACTTCTACTCCTGCACAAATCCTAGAGAAGGTCGTGATGGATCGCTACCTCCGAGCGCTTCCTACTGACTTGCAACGCTGGGTGGGACAAGGTGATCCTAAGAATGCAAACGAACTTGTCAACCTTGTGGAGAGGTTCCAGGCGACTGAGGACTACCTCCGTGATGTTCCTGCAGCATCTTCACCTCCCCGGAGCGCCAGATCTGTGCCGTCAGCTGGTAAGAGACTTCCATCTATTAGGGGAGTGTGGAGGGGTGCTGATGGGGGGAAAAGGGCTCAAGTGGTGTCTCAGGGACAAAAGACTGGTGATGGTCCCGGGTGGCTAAGGGGCTCTGAAAAGGACTCCTTGCCAAAGAGACCAGGCCCTATCCAGTGTTGGAGATGCCATGAGGCGGGACACGTGTCGGCCCATTGCCCTCTTACCTCTGAACCCATGGAATGTGACGCTAGCAGGCGTCAGTCGCTATTTGCGGAACCATCTTGTGCTGCAGTTCCTGGACTAGAGACTGAACCGCAAATCTGCAACATCACAGTCAATGACTTTCCTGTTAAAGCGTTAATGGACTCAGGAAGCCTTGTAACCTTGGTGCATGCTAGCCTGGTGACTGGGGACTTAGAGTCTAAAAAGCATATGAGCGTTGTGTGTATACATGGTGATACAAAAGTGTACCCTATAGTGCTGGCTAAAGTCGGGACTGAACAAGGCACAGTACAATATGAAGTGGGTGTGGTTAAAAACCTCATGCATAATGTAATATTGGGGCGCGATTTTCCTTTATTCTGGGCTCTCTGGAAAAAAAGAAAAATCCCCAAAAGGAGTGAGGATACCTCTAAGGGGGTTGCCTTGTCCACTGTGAATAATAAAAGTGTACAGGATGAAAATGATTGTTTTCCTTTGCAGGTCCTGGCTGGGGAGGAGGAGGCTCCTCCCACTGAGCAAAATATACTAGACTTAGAGGTGTCTAGGGATAATTTTGGGGCTGCACAATTACAGGACCCCACTCTCAAAAATGCGAGAGAGCAGGTTGCTGTAATGAATGGGGTACCTCAGGAACCAGATGCTGAAAAAAGATTTCCACATTTTTCGGTGACTAATGATCTTTTCTATAGGGTTAATAAGGTTAAGGATGAGATTGTGGAACAGCTTCTGGTACCTAAGCCGTACCGGCGTCAGGTGCTTGACATGGCACATAACCATGTTCTTGGGGGACACTTGGGGACTGACAAAACGCGAGAGAGGGTTCTCCAGAGGTTTTTTTGGCCGGCCATATATGATGACATTAAAAAATACTGTGAGTCGTGCCCCACATGTCAGGTTAGTGCCCCAGTGTCACATTTTCGCAGTCCTTTGGTTTCGCTCCCTATTATAGAGGTGCCTTTTGAGCGTATTGCCATGGATTTAGTGGGTCCCATTGTAAAGTCAGCTAGAGGACACCAGTATATTTTGGTAGTCCTGGATTATGCGACCCGCTATCCTGAGGCTGTACCCTTAAGAAACACTGCATCTAAAACAATTGCACGTGAGTTGTTTTATATGTTCTCTAGGACTGGGATCCCCAAAGAAATCCTAACTGACCAAGGTACGCCATTTATGTCGAAAGTAATGAAGGAATTATGCAGACTATTTAAAATTTCACACATCCGTACCTCTGTGTACCACCCCCAGACGGACGGATTGGTGGAGAGATTTAATAAAACTTTGAAACATATGTTGAAGAAAGTGGTGGCAAAAGATGGTCGTGACTGGGATCATTTATTACCCTACCTCATGTTTGCTATTAGGGAGGTGCCCCAAGCGTCCACAGGGTTCTCACCATTCGAGTTGGTCTATGGTCATCACCCTAGGGGTCTACTGGACATTGCAAAAGAGACATGGGAGAATGAGTCCACCCCATACAAGAGTGTTATTGAGCATGTAGCACAAATGCAGGACCGTATAGCCACTGTAATGCCCCTGGTAAGGGAACACCTCCAGAGGGCTCAAGAGGCCCAAAGTAGAATTTACAACCGGTCCGCAAGAATCAGGACATTCAACCCAGGCGATAGGGTCCTTATACTAGTCCCCACTGTTGAGAGTAAATTCTTGGCGAAGTGGCAAGGTCCCTATGAAATTGTTGAAAAGGTCAGTGAGGTGAACTACAAGGTGCACCAACCAGGTAGAAGGAAGCCTTTCCAAGTTTATCACATAAACTTGATCAAGCCCTGGAAAGACAGGGAATCCTTGGTGGCGACAAATACTGTTAATGATTTGTCACAACCAATCCCTCCAGTCAAGGTAGGTGATACTCTATCAGTGTCACAGAAACAGGAGGCTCAGGAATTTTTACAGAAAAACAAAAACAAGTTCTCTGACCTCCCAGGGCGTACACACCTCATCCATCATCACATTGAAACTGAGCCTAGAAGCAGAGTAAACCTTAAGCCCTATAGGATACCCGAGGCACGTAGGGAAGCCGTATCTGCCGAGGTAAAACGTATGCTTGCTCTGGGGGTAATTGAGGTGTCACAGAGTGAATGGTCCAGCCCAATTGTGCTAATCCCAAAGCCCAATGGAACTTGGAGGTTCTGTAACGATTTCAGAAAGTTGAATGAGATCTCCAAGTTCGATGCTTATCCTATGCCCAGGGTAGATGAGTTGATTGAGAAGTTGGGTAACGCCAGGTACATAACCACCCTCGATCTCACAAAGGGCTATTGGCAGATTCCACTTTCTGACGAGGCTAAAGAGAAAACTGCTTTCTCCACCCCTGATGGGCTATTCCAGTATGTAGTGATGCCGTTCGGGTTACATGGAGCGCCTGCAACTTTCCAGAGGTTGATGGACTTGATTCTGCGACCACATCGTGATTACTCAGCTGCCTACCTCGATGATGTGGTCATTTTTAGCCCTGATTGGGAAAGTCACCTCTGTAAGGTACAGGCCGTGTTGGATGCCATAAGTGATGCAGGGTTGACCATAAATGCCGAGAAGTGTGCTCTAGCCCTAGAAGAGGCCAAATATCTGGGCTACATTGTTGGAAGAGGATTGGTTAGGCCACAGCTAAATAAAATTGAGGCAATACAGAATTGGCCTAGACCCCTGACAAGGAAACAGGTTAGAGCTTTCCTGGGTATTACGGGTTATTACCGTAGATTTGTGCCGAACTTTGCCTCAGTTGCTGCTCCGCTAACTGACTTGACAAAGGGCGGAAAGACAGCAATGGTCACGTGGACCCCAGAGGCCGAGGAGGCTTTCCAAAGCCTTAAGTCTGCCTTGTGCCAACCACCTGTGTTAGTCACCCCCGATTTCAGGCGAGAATTTCTGGTCCAGACAGATGCCTCTAGCACAGGCTTAGGTGCAGTACTCTCACAAGTAGTGAATGGTGAGGAGCATCCGGTGACGTACTTGAGTAGAAAATTAACCCCGGCCGAGAAAAATTATGCCATTGTGGAGCGAGAGTGTTTGGCAGTAAAGTGGGCCCTAGAATCTTTAAAGTATTACTTGCTAGGCAGGAAATTCAAGTTGGTGACAGACCATGCCCCCCTAACATGGATGAAGTTAAACAAGGAGAGAAATGCAAGAGTGACTAGATGGTTTCTCTCCCTACAAAACTTTAATTTCACTGTGGAACACAGGCCAGGGAAATTACAGGCAAATGCTGACGCATTGTCAAGGGTAAGTTGTCTGTGGGGACAAAAGGCTCAGCCCTCCGGTCTGAAAAAGAGGGGGGGGATATGTAGACATGTCACTGGAGAAGTGATCGAGGGGGTGTACATCTCACCTAGGTTGCTACACAGTGTGAGATGGTAAATCCAGGATGGATCAGTTTCTCAGCAGCGATATGCTGCTGAATTGTTATTTAATTTTGCCGGGCCTGGGTTTATATGGAATGGCAGGTAGGTTTGGTAGAGGGACCTGTCATTCCACATCCCCCGATCCAGTTCTGGGTTTGGGATCAGGTGAGCTTGGATCCTAATTAGCCTGGGAAGCTAAAGGCACTGCAGGGTCTGCAGGTGATTGCTCTCAGCCAGGGAATGAACAATCTGTGTGTTGAAGGAAGCTGCAAGCACAGCCACTGCTGGAGCTAAAACTCACCCTGCGACATCCAGGCGAAAGACGCTGTGTTTGTAAGTGTCAGATAGGTGAGCAGAACCTGTTAGTAAGTGCCCAGCCGGGCTAGGACTTTTATTTTTGTTGTACTTAGAAAGCACGGTGTTGCTGTATATTTTGTTTGCTGGACTGTTTGTACCACGAATAAACGCCAAGATCTGCTTTATAAATTCCAAGTCTGCTGTGAACTGTGTCCAAACACACCCTACCCCGGGAAGATCCCTTACAATATATAAATATATGTGACAACTCGTGCCCATAAACACAATATCTGGCAATAATAAAAATGAGTCCAACGTGAAAAAAATAAACTAATAAAATATACTCCAACACGAATAAAGTACATACAATAAATCCCCCTTCTGAGACCGCACTCACCAGGCAAGCAAACTTTCCAGTCCAGAAACAGTGAATGAGCTGATGGTATGAAAAGTTCCAAATAGAGACTCTGAGTGCACACTGGATCACAGAAGAAATAACACACTCCACCGGTAAAAGAGAAAAATATTGTATGGTGAAGCACTGTGAGGCTCAATCAATATTGCGCGCTAAGCGCTACTTACAGGGTGAATGGAGAAAAGCAAACTTTCAGATAGAAACTTCTGTGATCGCCGATCGTACAACGTGCACTCCACGGAGGCAGGAAATGGCGTCACTGGTTATGCCGCAGGCCAGAAATTGTGTCATGTATGTCTGTAACCAAAGCCAGCAAACTTTGATAGATTTGCACAAGTCTACAACAGATTTATTACTGGAGATTAGAGCTGCAAGATTAATCATTAAAGAATCGAGATCACGATTCAAACCCCCCCCCCTTACGATCTTAAAACAGCATTTCCCCGATTCGGGGGGAGGGGGGGACTGGAGAATTATGAACAAAGCTACCCAAGTACAATAAATCTGCCTCAAATACGACTCACTTCTCCCCTGTTTAGCACTGCCAAAGTGCCTGACCAGGCCAATGATTTTGATTAATTATATTGATAAATGTACTCCAGATGGAAGACAGGGCCATGTAGGTGCCTAATGTGTTCTTCTAATTTACTTTTAGCAGCAAGGTGGTCAGAAAAAGCAATGGGAAATATCACATAAAAGTAACCCTTGTGCAAGTGTTTGGGAAATTTTATCAGAAAAAAATAAATAAATCAAAAATATAAAAAAGACTAGACTTTGTTAGCGGGTAACAAATATATCTTGTCTTAAAAAAAAAAAGATCTATATTTGCAGAACTGTAAAATCAGATATGCAAACTGTAAATTGGCGTTAAACCTAAGGAATGGCCGTATGATTATTCATTCGATCTCTGTGCAATGATTCCTAATATGTGTTAAGTAAAAGGGGCCTAAAGTCATTTTAAACTCAAAAAATTTATATATTTGAATAATTCTTAAATGTGGTGGCTGCATTACTTTGATTTTTTCCCACTTTCTTTGGCTAGTAACACTTCCTTTTTTAGGTGGCTCTACTCTGGATGGACTTGCAAGGAGACACCTTTGGAAAGCAGTAGGGAGAAAACACTTTAAGGACTTACAGCAACAGCTTTATTTCTCTTTTTAGAATAAGGATTTTATATTAAAAGAATAAAAGATGACCATTGTAAAACAATCCTGTCATTGTTAATTGGTTTGTCTGAACCCTCCAACTGTCATTTTTGCTGGACAGCTTGGTTTGGTAAAGGAAGTTAAAAAAATGTAATTAAATTAAAGTAAATTAAAGGGATTGTAAACCCTTGTGTTTTTTCACCTCAATGCATCCTATGCATTAAAGTGGTTTGGTACCTAAAAATGAAAGTTCATGTTATTAAAATCAACAGATAGCATACTTACCTAAACGAACCCTGAAAAAAAAAAATATTATTTACTTACCTTTTATTTCTGATGTTTCAGCTGACTTCCGGGTTGTCCTCCCGTGGGAGTAGGCGTGGCTATCGTCCTCGCAATGGTCCCTGGGAAATTTCCCAAGAATCCATGGGGGACAATGAAAGTTTTTCCTTCCTTGTCACTGCTCTCACTGAGCATGTGCAAGATGGAGCGGAGCATGCTGGGAGCCAGATGTCATCATATACCAGGAAGTAAATGCCTGTGGGCTTCAGACGCCCACAGTTAAAATGGAAAACGCCAGAGCAGGTTTTTATAAGTCATCCTGAGGAAAAGATTCGTCGCGCCGGGGGTCAAATAAACACCGGACGTGGATGCCAATCGAAGGTAGCACTCGCCCACCAGTGAGACAGGTAAGAAAAAAATAAAAAAAGAGTGGAATCCCGCTTTAAGATGAAAAAGCACCTGGCAGTGACCGGCCAAAACATTTTTGTTTTTGGGTTTAAAAGCTTTTACTGCCACTCACATAGAAACTATGTTAATGGCTTTGAGGGGGGGAGGGGGGGATTTACACATGATGTGAGCGTGTAAATCTGACTAGCCAACTGCCGGCTGTAATATGGAAGCAACCCGGCAGCTGTGTGAACATCAGATTGCCTCCAGACACCCGAGTTCCTTGGGCTGCACATGCCTATTGTGAACCCTGGATCAGTGTGGCAGGTGCCAATGGGTATAGGTGAGGGAGATCAGCAAACATCTGTTCACTGATCTCCCTGTTACTGATCCTAAATCGATGTATAAAAAGTCACCTCCAGGTCCTGCTGTCACTGTCCCCAGCCAATATGGCTGGGGAAGAAGCTAATGGAACAAGATCTGGGTTCCACAGCTTCAATCTAGCACAAATGTGACATTAGGGGTCTTTTAGAATGTAAGGAGGGACTGGAGGGGGAGCTGCATACTGAATGCTTTTTACCCTAATGCAGAGAGTAAAATGCAGCTTCTGTCTTTAGAACCACTTTAATGTTCCCAATGTATAACAGGAGTTAACCCATCCTGAACACTGCGAGGTGGACCTTGGCTCCCAGTAAGTTTAAAGAGACCCTCTACCGCAACTAATTGCTTAAACTGATTGTGGACCACATGTGGACGGGTCCTGAGGAGCTGCGGGCAGGAGTTTTTAGGCGAGGCGGCGGCTTTGGCCTAGTCCTCAAGGCTGGACGCCGTGGACTAGGCCGAAGCTGCGTCCTCGCCTAAAAACTCCTGCCTGCAGGTCCTCAGGACCAGCACGGTGTCTATAAAAAAAAAAACACAACTTGATTCGAATTGTGAATCGAGTTATTTTTTAAAAATCGCAAATTTTTTTTTGAAAAAAAAAATAAATAAAAAATAAAATAAAATCGCCCAGCTAGTATCTGTATGCCATGCTTTATTTCCTTGCTTTCTGTGGCTGGTAATGCCCATGTAAGAATTTTGTGATGGGTCTTTAAAATGTTTTAGCTGTCTAGAATTTCTTGTGCTATCAAATTTCATCAATTGAAAAAGCAAACCTGTTGAAAAACTTACTGACATGCTTTAAAAAAATAATTAAAAAAGTAAGCAGGCATAATCCCCACATAAGAGAATATTCCTCGAAAATAGAAAGTCCCTTTAAGAAATTAATCCAAAATCTACTACTTTTAATCTGAGAAGTTATAACTATTAAAGACCTCACTAATGGATAACTTGTAAAAGCAAGGCTTAAAATACATTAGAGAGAGATAATTAACTTTTAAGAAAGACCATCAAACTGGATGTCATTTTAGAGAATTTTCATTATAATGATTAAATGTGTTCAGTGTATAAGCTTAAAAAATACAAAAAAATAAAAGTTTCAGTTTTAGTTTGCAGGTGGAGTCCAGGCCATTCTTAGTTAATATTTCAAAATCCTGCATGATCTCTACCTTGAAATGCAAGAAAACATTAAACAAAAATTCAATAATAATGAAACCAAGGGTGAAAAAATCCTTATCAAGCAATACAAGGCAAATATTTGTTTTCCCTAAAACTGCTCATGCACAAAGCTTGTGTCTGTAGCAATAGCACATCCAATCCTTGCTTAGTATTAATTCATAAAAATGAAGAGAGATTGGTCGTTAGTCCAGCAGGGAAGAGGTAAAGGCGAGGCAAGGCCTCACTGGATTTCTGGCAGAGTTAATGTATAAAGACAATTTTAACCACCCTATTTTAAAAGGGGGAAAAGCGCGTGTTATATGCCGATAAATACAGTAATTTATATATTATATATATATATATATATATTACACACACACACACACACACACACACATTGTGTACTTATAGCATCTGCAAACTATGGCATATTTTTCTTACTAGCAATAGCTGCTATCAGCGACTTATAGCGGGACAGCACTACTGCGGTGGACATTCTGACACTTTTTACGGGCCAGTGACACTAATACAGTGATCAGTGCTAAAAAATGTGCACTTTCACTTTACTATCATCATTAGCTGCGAAGGGGTTACCATCAGGGTCGATCAAAGGGTTAACTGTGTGCCTAACATGTTTTACTAAATTGTGGGGGGTGCTTTTACTAGGGGAAGAGATGGATCCTAGTCCCTGCTTTGCAGTGACACAGGTTCCATGCCTTCCCTCTTGTCAGAACAGCAATCTACCTTATTTACATAGGCAGACTGGCATTCTGTCTCTATGTGGCCCCAGCCGCTGGGCTCCCGCTCTGTGTGATCACAGCAGGAGTGAGCCACCGGCGGCACTCATGCACGCCCCCTACCCAGGAGAGCCGGATGACGTATATATACACACAATCCGGCGCAGAGGCACCGCCCTGCAGTAGTAATCTGCTTTAGGGCGGACCTTAAAGAGCTGATGGGTTTACTTCCTCTTTGTCTCCCTGCAAAAGTAAAGCATAATCGGCTACTATGCATCGCATAGTAGCCCATTATGTGTCACTTACCTGACACAGGAGCCAGCAATGTCACTGCTGTCCCCTGTTGTCCGGAGTGTCCATCTTCTTCCGGGTATCACTGCTCCGGCCACTCACATTGCCAGAGCAGCGATGACGTCATTCCCGCGCATGCACATGGGAGCTGTGACTAATGGTATATCGCCATTAGCAGCGCCATGCTGCTAACGGTGATAGTGCACCTGCGCGCCGCTGTCTACGGCGCTTGCGCCGTAGACAGCTATGACTGTCTTTTAGTAAATATCTCCTAAACCGTGTATTTCTTTTACCTACAGGTAAGCCTTAATCTAGGCTTACCTGTAGGTCAAAGTGGTTTGTAAGGGTTTTACAACTACTTTAAGCGGTATATGGGCTCTGATGACTTCTCTCATCCCCCTGAGACATCAGATATCTGTCTCACCTCTGCCAAGTCTTCAATGCCTGCTCAGTGCCACAGAGCCAATTCTTTAAAATGTTGGGATCTGCTCCACCTCCTGTGCTTGCATGCAGCAATTCTTATCAATTATTATTCAAATTTTGTCATCTGCATGACTGAGAACTACACATACCTAAACATCAAACAATACATGGACATTCCAGTTCCCTGACAAGCATTCAAGTGGCTCTACTTAATTTTAAATTGAATGCAGTCTAGGTCTGGGTTTTGTTAACACCACAACTCAATGTATGGAATTTCACACACACTCTAGATGTGAATTTGAGTGACATCATTTAGTGGCAGTAATTCCCAACAAACTTTACATACAGTACACCAATACAGAATTGTATTCACTATGAAAATCTGTAGGCCTCAAAATCTTTGTTTATAATGGGAAGGAGCCCATCCCAAATCTAAATGCAGGAAAAAACGTTTTGGCTCAGGCTTGATAATCTGCCTCCTGTTTGTTTGGTAAATACGGCTCTGTCTACATTGAAGTCATGTGAGGAGGAATTCGATCATTCATGGGTTTTTAATTGACAAATGTTGTGCAGTCAGATTCAATACCCCTTATCATGCCAATCTTACTATACCTTTTCTTTGTATGTGTAGCACTAACCCCTGAAGGAGGTGCTGGTTTGATTGGGCTTACCGTTACCTTCATCACCTTGATTTGTGTCTAGGGGTTTCCCATGGTTGATGGCCCAGAAACTTTAGAGACTGACGACAGATCCGCTTAAAGGGATTTTTATTTGCAAAAACGTAGTTAACGAACAGTCTCTTAGTATAGGATCAGAGGGTGAGGAAGAAAGTACAGGTACTCTTAGTGTCAAAGTCAATAATAAAGAACTTGCTTACTTCGACTAAATCCAGAGACTAGCCATTCACAACTGGATGTTCACTCAAGTTGGATAGTCCCTCTCTCACAAGGCCTAGCAGCCAATAAGGTGCTTAAATCAGGAATAAGTTGTGGAACACGTAGGAAACTAGGACTTGTAGAAAACTCGTGTGGTACCAGTATCTTTCAGCCAGTTTGGCGATACCCACAAAACTGGATTCACTTAGGTACTTCAGCCCTACCAGGCTCTTGCTAAGAAGCCAACCCATACGTGGCCTTCTTCTGAAGAGTTCTCTCCTGGGTAGCTACAAGTCGCTGGGCCTCTCCACGACCGGAGATGGCACCGGACCACCTCCGAATCCTTTCCTTAGTTTCCCTGCCTTGGGCTAGCCAGCCCAAGACATAAAGTCCAGTGGATCTGCACCCCAGGCCATAGCCTTCCTGGGGGCTGGTCAGGAGAACCAGGACCGTGGAGTCAGAACATACTTCTGGACCGGAACCCCGAACCACCTGACATCCGCATCTTAAGTACCCTCTCCCAGAAAGCACAGCAAGAGTGACACTCCCACTGGGAGGGCTCAGAGAGAAAGTAACCTTAAAGCACCCAACCAGACTATGTTTCCATGCCTGCCAGAAGAGACAGTGCCCCCTATGGCCAGGCTGAACACCCTATAGACCAGTCAGACTGATGCTGAGGTCAAAATTTGGAACAATTATAACCAAACCAAAGTGCAGTTTAGGTGTAACTTTAAAATTTTCCAAAACATATAGCGCATGCTCTTCAGGAGCCGGCGCTACATATGGAATACAGAGGGTAAAAACCTCTGGTGGGTTTGTATTGCAGCCTATATCCCCAAGAGGGAGATTTACACTCACTTCCTTTTTTGGAGGGACCTGTCACTTTGATAAGAAGTGAAGAAAAATGTCACCAACAAGGACACAAATAGCCGACAGAGGTTCTAACTCTTCCCCACGCTATTTAAAAAAAAAAAAAAAACACACCACACAAAACCACCACTGTATAGGACCATTTGCCACCTTAACCACTTGAACGCCGGGCGATTTGACCCCCTTCATTACCAGACAATTTTTTTGCAATGGTCTTCAAACTGCGGCCCGGGGGCAAGATGTGGCCGTTTTTTTGCTTGCTTCTATCCGGCCTTTGGAACACTATTTTCATCCACTGATACCAATATTGGCGTATAATCCCACCCCCCCCACTGACAACAATGAAGGGGCAGAATTCCTCCCAATGACACCAACAATGGGACACTATTCCTCCCACTGAAACCAAAGATGGAGCATTGTTTATTCCCACTAACATCAGGACCTTTTCTACTCCCAATGCCCACAGTTCAGCCCCCCCTTAGGTCTGAAGAACAGTAAACTGGCCATTTGTTTAAAATGTTTGGAGACCCCTGGTGTACGCAAACATAATTTAGGTCATTTTTTCCCCCCACAAATAGAGCTTTCTTTTGGTGGTATTTGATAACCATTGGGTTTTTTCATTTTTTGTGATACAATCAAAAAAAAAAAAAACCCTGCAAAAGGTAAAGCATAATGGGCTACGGGGTATGCATCACATAGTAGTCAATTATGTGTTACTTCCCTGAAATCAAAGCCTGCAATGTTACTACTGTCCCCACTGGCAGCGAGCGTCCATCTCCACCCATCTTCCTTCCAGGGCCGCAAACGCCAGCTCTGTGACCGGCCAGAGTTGCGTGAAGTCACTCCCGCGCATGCGCACGGGAGCTGACAGTCACGGAATGACCCCTATTAGAAACAGCACAATGTGCCCTTTCTAAAGTGTGCATGCGTCATAGTCATTGGCGCTTGGCTTTTCAGTAAATAGCTCCTAAACCATGGAAGTTTAGGAGATATTTCAAACACCTACAGGTAAGCCTTAATATAGGCTTTCCTGTAGGTAAAAGTGCTTGTACAGGGTGTGCAACCACTTTAAAGTATTATTATTATTATTATTATTATTATATTATACACGATTTATATAGCGCCAACAGTTTACGCAGAGCTTTACAATGTAGGGGGGGGGGGCAACACAATTACAGTACAGTTCAATACAAAAAGGTACAGGAGGGCCCTGCTCATAGAGCTTACATTCTAAAGGGAGGGGGTGGTGGCATAAAAGGTAATAGCTGCAGAGAACGATTTGATGGGGGTGTTTTAAGTAATAAGTCTATTTTTTTTTTACCGTAATACATTCTCTACATTAAGGTAAAAAATGCCCCACTACTTGTCCTACTCACGCCATCCCTTAACACTTACCTGACTGCTCAAGTCTCCAGCGCTGTCCCAGCTGTGGCACCACCTCTCCCATTTCCTGGTCTCACAGGAGATACTGAGGGCAGTGAAGCCATAGGCTCCTGCGGTTGTCAAAGAGTGGGGGCGTGGCTTACCGATGCTGTGTGTCTATGGATACACACAGCCTTAGGTGCATGTGTGTGCAGGTGCCGCCTTCTCACCCAGCTTGCTGAGAAGACACCCGAATGAGGAAGGTGCAGATTTCATCTGCAGGGGACTGTCAACGAGGAGGTAAGGGACCGCTCTGTGCAATATTGTTGCACAGAGCAAGTTAAGTATAACAATTTTTATTTTATCCAAAAAAAATAATTTAAAAAATCAGCCCTTAATATCACTTTAACTTACCATCCCTGCTCCTGCCAGCAGCCTCCATCTCTGCTCTTTTATCTGCAAAGAATCCAGGCAAGTACCCATGCCCTGGTTTAAGGTTTTCTTGTCTGTGCCCCCACCCTTCCCAGGAGATGCACACGATTGGTCCTGGAGACGATTGTCACTTTGTGCCTCCAGGATAGGAAATGAGAAAAAATTGACAGCAATAAAAATCCAACAGAGGATCCAACTCTCCTTATGCTATCTAAAAAAGAAAAACCTTTAGAAAAAAAAAATTCACTTATATATATATATATACACACACACACACACACACACACACACACACACACTTTTAGTTCCTAAATTTAAATCTATGAAACTACAGCAGTGGAATACCTCACGTTACTCCCAATGCAATTGGATATTCCCAAAATTCTTGTGGATGTGCCTGAAGGCTCGATGTTTGTTATTTTTTACTTTAGTATATTTATGGGTGTGTTTTTTTTTTTTATTTGTTTAGCATTTTGACTCTGATCACAAATCTGGGTCTGATAATGTAAGATCAAATTTTATTCTTATGTATAAATAAATTATATAATATATAATTCTTTTTATTATTATTATTAATTCCATTTAATTGCGTACTTTCCGCATTTCCCTTAACTATATTTTTTCTCTTGATAATATTTTTTAGATATATTATATATTTTTTTTTCTCTCTCTCAATATGATTAACAGAATTGTTACTTGTTTCTTTTAAGGGTTGCATTTTCTGGAATACGTTCACAAATTCTAAGTTGAATTTTTTCTTTTATCCTGTGTTTTTAATGAGAAATTCTAATTCATAAGCTCTTCATAAAAATAAAATCTTTGTTGAGCACTGTGACCTTGCAAACAACCTCACAGAATTTGGCAGGAAGAATTAAAAAAATAAACTTAACTCATAATATTTAAAAGCTCCAACTAAAATAGTCTTTCTACATTAAACACAATAATACCCCATTAAGGATTCCCATATCTTCACATAGATATTGCAGTTCAGACTTCAACAGTGAAATGAATATTTGCAAAAACACAAACAAAAATAAATAAAAAATGCAGGTCTGCTTTGTTAGATGGATAATTTAGTATGACAGAATTCAATTACTTTGGTTTTAAATTTTCAAGGTCTGAGATTAACAACATAAGTCCAGTAGAGCTGGTCACAGTGTTTACTGTACAGTTCAATGAGTTTAAAGAGGAGCTCCAGGCTGCTGACTTTTAATATTAGGACACTTGCCAGTCCAGGAATCCAGCGGTGCCTTCTCCCCAACCAGCTTTTCAATCGGGTATTGAGTGCTGCTGCTGCCATCTCCAGCAAGCAGGATGGATAAAAATAAAATGATTTTATTTATTTTTTAAATAAATAAAAAAATTATATTTTTAAATGTTTTGATTTAAATCAGATTTTTTTTGAGGTTTATCAAAATGTATTTTAATAAAATGCTTTTGGAGTAAAAATGTATCTAAAGATAGTTTTCTATTGAAGAAACATTAATAATTTAGTTTATTCAGCATGAAATGGAGCTAAGTTATGTAGCATGAGGCTGTATATTTTACAATATTTACATTTTTGGGTAAACTAATTTCAATGAATCCAAGCTCTGCAAGATAACATGCACTGCATTGATGCAGTCACACAATTTCACAATAACCATGAGATAAAACAAAGTTCAGGAATACTCCTTTATCCCAGGGCTTGACAAATCCCAGGCCGTTACAACTAGAAATTGTGCCCTGGCGCCTGGGCTTTTGTCATTGACAGGTGCCTGCTACAGGGCGGGCTGTGGGGTCTTGGCCGGGAAAGTGGAGACGCATCATGGGCCTCGTAGGCCCTCCAGACACAGAGCACTGTCTGGTATGTGATTAGCGGCAGTAGTGTGGATGGAGCAGGAAGAGAGCCACCTGCCAGTGCCATCTGCCAGTGCAATCCAGTGCCACCTGCCAGTGCCAACCTGTGCCACCTGCCAGTGACGCCTATCAGTGCCACCTGTCAGTGCCCATTAGTGCCACCTGTCAGTTCTCATCAGTGGCACCTCAGTGCTGCCTATTGGTGCCCATCAGTGCCACCTGTCAGTGCCGATCAGTTCCAACCTCAATGCCGCCTCATCAGTGCAGCCTATCGGTGCTCGTCAGTGCCACCTCATCAGTGCAGCCTATCAGAGCACATCAGTGAAGGAGGAAAAAAAAAAAACGTTTTTGCAAAATCTTATAACAAAACAAAAGTTGTTAATATTTAAAAAAATAAAATAAAAAAATAATGTTATTTTTTCGCTTGGCCTCAGGCATGAGCAATTCTTATTGCCCGATGCCCCAGACATGCAGTTCTGGGCAGAGGATTTAAAAAACTGGCTCCTAACTTTTTCAGCTGGCTCCTAGATTCTACGCAAATTTGTCAAGCCCTGCTTTATCCCATTGTTTTGCAAATCTATGTACACTACAAAAACTGTATGATTAAATTGGTTCCGATATCGCTGTTCACATGAGCGGAGAGCGTTTCGCTCTGATTGGACCGGCTGCAGAGGAAGGAGTGGGGGGGGGGACAAACTTCTGGCCAAGTCAAAACCAGGTACCCTCTCCACCCTTCCCCCCCAAAAGGTGACAAATGTGGCAGCAGAGGGGGCGAGGAGGCAAACAAGCAGAGCTTCCCCTTTTGGATGGATCTCCGCTTTTAACTAGCTTGTACAAAAATGTAACTGTTGTATGGACCAAAGTAATATCGAATGCATTCGTACTTGATAAAAGATAAGTCAATGTACATCTGGCTGCACATTAGGTTAGTGCAAGGGTTTGTCTGATAGGCTCAAAAACTCAAATACCCTACTGCGATTGGGGGGGGGCATACGGGGGGTGTAATTCCTTGATGATGAATGTCACCCCAATGAACCAAGATAAAACAGCTCCGAATCACATATAATCGCAGCACACTACAACGCATGGAAATGTTCTACCACAGGTGCCAGCTGAATACAATAGCAGCGAAGATTCACCCATCCACGTTATTTAGTAAAATAACTGGAAAACAGGAGCAGAGTGTTGTCATTCCATAACAGGAAGTACTTGAACTTAAAACAAACTGCAGATTTAAAAGTATTGAAAATTACTTTTGAAATTACATTAACATATTAATGATTATATGAGATTTTAGTGATTGTGTTTCCATACACGAACAATAAAAGTTGAGATTTGCATATACTTCCAGCTGCTATATATTTCTGAATCAAAGCATCATTTTAACATGCAGTTTTCAGCAGAAGAAACCACAGCCTATGCATTTTTACTTAACTAACTCAATACCACAGTATTGCAAAAAAAGAAAAGAAAAAGAAGAACACAGCGGAGAGGTGGATGCTATTTCCTGTAGCATCTTTTTAAAAGGGCACTGCAGAAAACACGTGGCATGCACATGAATTGCTTTCATCTCAGCGGTCACTGAACAGCTGAAATCACAGCCAGAGTGTACAGAGTCAATTAGAGTGGCTCTGTACCTTGTGAACGCTGTAATCCAAACCATCACAATTGCAAACACTGCTAGTGTTTACAAGCATTCAGCACATTCACGAGAGAGGAAGCTTCTCTTCCTCTTTTGTGGATGAGCTGAAATGTTTGTAAACAGCATGAAGAAGGATTTCAGCAGATAAAATATGTAGATGGGGGTTGCTGCTAACCACCAATTTAGAGCTGTACGATTCTGGCCAAAATGAGAATCAAGAGTTTTTTGCTTAGAATAAAAAGATGACGATTCTCGAGACGTAAAATCTTTCACATTATACAAAATTTTAAAAATAAATAAAACCCACACACTACTAAAAAATGTATATTATAATATATATATATATATATATATATATATATATATATATTTATATTTTTTCCTAGCAAAAAAAAAAAAATCAAAAAAACGATTTTAACTTGAAACCAACAAATGACAGAAAAAGGTTTAGCGCCGATTTACCGTCGTTTTAACGGCGGTATTCGGCCACTAGCGGGGCGGTTTTAACCCCCGCTAGCAGCCGAAAAAGGGTTAAAACCGCCCACAAAGCCAGCGGTATAGCCACGCTGCCCCATTGATTTCAATGGGCAGGAGCAGTGAATACACCGCTCTGAAGATGCTGCTAGCAGGACTTTTTCCACCATCCTGCTAGCGCACCGCTCCTCCGGCTTTCACACTTTTTTTTTCAGGCGCTATTTTCAGCACTGTAGCGCCTGAAAACCGCCTCAGTGTGAAAGGGGCCTTACACACAGTCTATTCCATTGACAAATTGTTACCATGTTTATACTGAAGTTCAACTGATAAAGAATGTTTTGGTTCTTGGCAGACTACCCAGTTTTTCTCTTCTTTTCTTTTGAGGGCTGTGGCTTCAGAAGAGCAGAGAGAATTCTCTGCACAGAAAGAATTGTGAAACACTTCAGTCAAGATCGTGATAACGATTCTTGACGATTAATTGTGCAACTCTACACCAATGATTGATTGTAGTATCTTTTTTTCTTCAAGGTGGGAGGTGTTTAAAGTGCCACTGATCACCAATGATTGCAAGTTGTTTTTTGTTTTTTATAAAGGTTAAAAAAAAAAAAAAAAATGTAAAGCAATCCCAAATTTGTTTGTAAAAATAAATAAATAAAACAGTGGTAATTATATACCACCAAAAGAAAGCTCTAAAAAAAATATATATATAAAAAAAAAAAAAAATTATATAACTTTTATTTGGGTACAGTGCTAAATGACCAAGTACTAGTCAAACTGAAAATTCAAAAATGGCTTGGTCATCAAGGGGTAAATAGAGTCAAGTATTCGAGTCAAGGTGGTTAACATGCTAAATTTCCACAACTTGTTTGCTTTCCAACACTTACCAAGACCTAAAACATCAGCTTTGTGTAGACTGACAATTGAAATGTTCCTTTTTTTTTTTTTTAAGCTCACCAAGTTAAGATATTTACAGTGAGGTGGAAATAGAAGAAATTATCATTTATCAATATTTTGTGAAGAAAATTTGGCTGCATTTTACTGGGCTCCCAATAAAAGCTGCAATTATGATGCGAGTAATTGCACTTTAGTGAGTTATGACTAAAAGCTTTTCGAGTTTTGAAAAGGCAACATTAATGCGTTCAACAATTGTCAACCTCCTATATTTACTTTTTAACAGTTGTAGAAGTAATAAAATTGGTTGCGACAAGATTAAAAAAAAAAAAAAATACTGAAAAAAAAAAACTCATTCCCCGGGTAAAAAAACCTATCTTTTATGAGACGAGAGCCTTAAAGGAACATTCCACACAAATGTGATCCATGTGCTTAACAAGGGTCTAATCAAAAGGGCACATTTATGATCCTTCAGGCTTTATGGGGCACCAAACTGTGGCCCAGTTGGAGTAGAACTGCCTCAGCAATAATGCCCCATTATTGCTTTTAATGGGAAATATAGTGTCCCATTGTTGGCATCAATGGGAAGAATAGTGGCCCATTGATAAAGTGTCAGTAGGGGGAATGGTGCCCCATCTGTGCCATCAGTTGGTGAAGTAGTCCCCAAGGGCTAAAGGCAAGCAAAGGGCCATATTCAGCCCCTGGGCCACAGTTTGGAGACCACTGGCTTAGAGGACACAGCTAACTTGGGTGGCCCTAAGTTCTCAGCCTAGTATTCTATCCTACCTTGTTGGATAATTTTTTATGGATGGCAGTATGCTTATTTTTTGGATTTTTTAAAATCTTACCCCGCAAAAAAGGAGTATTCCCTAGTTCATGGAACCCAAACAAACTTTTTCCAGCATGACTTAAAAAATACAGAATTTTTACCCTAATTTCTCCTTAAAAAGCAATGCATCAGCAAGCCTACACCATTTCATGCAGCGCCTCCCAATATACTGCCCAACAAACTACCAGGTGAAGCTGCAAACTCTTTTTAAAGCGGACCTCCGCACTAAAGTGGAAGTTCCACTCAGCGGAACCCTCCCCCCCTCCAGTGCCACAATTAGCAGGGGGGAGGGGGGTGCAGATACCTGTATAATCCAGGTATCTGCACCCACTTATGGGAATAGCTAGCCACAGATGCCCCACCCCCGTTGTGTTCTGGGAAACACACAGTTCCCAGGATACAACGGGGTCCAGTAAAGACGCGCAGCGCGACTCGCACATGAGCAGTAGGGAACCGGGCAGTGAAGCCGCAAAGCTCCACTTCCCGATTCCCTGATAGAGGATGGCAGCGGGGCAGTCGAGCGACTGCCGACATCGCTGGACCCTGGGACAGGCAAGTGTCCATTTATTAAAAGTCAGCAGCTGCAGTATTTGTAATATTTTTATACTCCTTTAACATCAAACGAGTTATTATGCATGAAAACCCCTTTTATCCCTTTGGCCTGTTAAATATAACTAAATGCTTTCAATTATATATCTGTTAAGTAAGTGGTTAGAAATAAAAAGTACACCAGGTGATCCTGCCAGAAATCCAAGGAGGTCGCTGTGTATTTTTACCCCATCAAAGCTTAATAATAAGCCCTGTCCAATCCACCTCTGTGGAACACATACCAGAGGTGATCCCTTCTACTATTCAATAAACAAGAAAAAAATATATACTATAGCTCAGAGTCTAGGGAATAATTTTCTTTTCTATCTAGAACCACCTCCACTTGCCTCCTGAAATAATCTCAATTACCACAGTACCCCCCACCACCTTCCCTGAATCTAAAAAACTGAATTATTAAAACAGTATGAGGTTGGACCTCTGTCCTGGCCCCTCCAGTTGGTCACCGAGGCTTCACATTGCAGTAGTGGTCCAGAAGTGAGGTTCCTGAGGCAACGGACACTAATAGCATATGTCTAAAGCCCCATACACACAATCGGACTTTGTACAAACTTTCCTGTGGACTTTTGTACAAAAGGCGTTGGTCGTAAGTTTGTATTGCATGACTTTTTAGGCAACAAACACGAACGTAGTGACGTTTCAACGTACTGACGACACTTCAAAAAGAGGACGTTCAATTACTCCAGCGTCTCCTTTGGTCAACTTCTGTATTGCTGTCTGATCTTGTGCATTGGTTCTGAGCATACGTGTTTGTACAAAAGTCCGATGGTTTTGTGTACACACAATCGGACTTTGCTCCATCGGCCTTATGTTATCAAAAAGTTTATCCGTTCGCACAGCCAACAAAAGTACGATGAAAACCGAAAAAGTTTGTCCAATGGAGCGTATACATGGTTGAATGTTGCCTCAAAACAGCTAATTTGCAAGTTTGTTGTCAAAAAATCTGATTGTGTGTGTGGGCCTTTATGTCTCTTTGGTACTCCAGGAAGATCCTGAGAAGTCTTTATAACTAAACACAAAAATGAATATTGGTTCACACAATCCTAGGAGAACACCTCCAGGAAAAGCAAACTCTAAGCCCTTGTACACACGGTCGGAGAATCCGTCGGAATGTGTCCTATCGGACCGTGTCGTCGGATAATCCAACTGTGTGTGGTATGCATTGGACTGATTCCGTCGGAATATCCATCAGACCCAATTTTCCAACATGTTGGAAATATTTCCCGACCAACTGGGCCGGTCGGACATACTCCGATCATGTGTAGCGAATTTTGATCGGACCAAGTGCCACGCATGCTCAGATCAAATTCCTACATCAAAGCTATTGGCTACTAGCCTGAATGTAGTCCCATCGTAACGAAATTACGTCATCACGTTCTGAATGATCGGATTTTTCGACAACTTAGTCCGACCGTGTGTATGCAACAGTTTCTGACAAGTTCCGACGGACAAAATCCGACGGAGAAAATCCTGAGGCAACGGTGACGGACAAAATCCGATGGAGAAAATCCGACAGATTTGGTTGTCGAAATCTCCGACCGTGTGTACAGGGGCTAAAAAGGTAAAAGAGACCAAACCCCTAAACCATGGTAAGAAAATCTCACCCAAGATATACAAGAGTGAAAGGCTGTTTCCACCAAACTCTAACCATAACAGAAATCTCTCTTTTAGGTCAACTATTTCGTTTCAAACAGCCGTCTGCTTTTTATTGCAGTTGGAAGTGTTATTCGAGCAGTATGACATGCCCCTTTAAAACATCACACATGATAAATAAGAAAGGCATGAGATAGTCTCATACCCTAGATTTTACTTGACCTAAAAACGTGACAGAGAGCTATGAGAGGGCAATCCTTGGGTACTCACGGGACACATTATAAAGAATGAAGCACTCTATAAAACGTCTTAAGGCATTATCGGATCAGTTGATGCTTAGAAAAATAATTTATATAATGACTGCCAATAAGTTAAAGAAGCAAAAAGTTAAAGATTTATTTCTATGCGATTAGACTAAAGCTGTGCGCATATTCTCAAGGGACGTTATCCCTCCAACCCCCCTTACCCATGGATACTCAGCTTGAAGCATGCAAACAGCATCCTTACCTAGTTTAGCGGATTCCAAATAATCAACACCAGATTTATATGGTGTAGCTATAATGGGAACAATCTTACAAGATTAAAGTCCACTATACTCGCCTCCCCTCCAGCAATGGGACGTCTGCAAGTTCCCACGCCAGCACCTTCCTCTAGTCTTCTTCGGGGCTCAGGATCTTTAGCCATCTTGATTGGCTGACTTGGAATAATGTAACTCCAGTGGATGCACAAAGGACTTAAAGTAGTTCTAAATACACATAGAATAAAGTTGGCGCTTGCACCAGGCTTAGTGTTTAGCCCACCAGCCTGATAAGCACATAGGGTATGGGGAATGATTAAGAGGAATTTTAAAAAGAGGACTCATAAATAGCCCATATCGTCCGTATGATAAAATCTTGAAGGCAGCTCAGTAGAAGATAAGAAGTGACTCTTGAAACAGCTGGGGATAAAATACACAGGTGCCACTCTAAGTGCAGTATAACCATAAATTGAATGCACAAAACGGATATGGGTACTCACAAAAGTAGGGTAAAGGCATTTTTTGGCACAAATTGCAGAGCGTCCGAGAAGGGGGTGCATCCGTGGGGCTGCTTGCTGGTGACTCAGAGCGGGTTGGGCCGGTGGTCACCGATGCTTCCTGGAGCTAGAACACACAGGGAGCCGAAGGATGACGTCACTTCCGGATTGTGAAGGACCAATATTGATCCTTCACAATCCGGAAGGTCTGCACACTGTAAAGAAGACTACATACAGTACATGCAGGTAGGTTTATTTTATTACAGAAGAGACACTTTTTTTTTTCTGTGGAAAAAAATAAATTGACAAGGAAGGGAACATGCCTGCTCCCAGTCTTTAACCACTTTGCCTCCAGGAGATTTATCCCCCTTCATGACCAGGCCATTTTTTGTGATACGGCACTGTGTCACTTTAACTGACAATTGCGCAGTCATGCAATACTGTATCCAAATAAAATTTGTCTTTTTTTTTAGCTTGCTTTTGGTAGTATTGAATTACCTCTGTGTTGTTTATTTTTTGCGCTAGAAACAAAAAAAAAAGAAGACCGACAATTTTGGGAAAAAAATTAAAAATTATATATATTTTTACTTTCTGGTGTAAAAAAATAAATAATCTTCATTAATTTAGGCCAATATGTATTCTGCTACATATTTTTGGTTTAAAAAAACAATTCCAATAAGGGTATATTGATTGGTTTGCACAAAAGTTAGTTATAGTATCTACAAACTATAGGAGATTATATATATATATATATATATATATATATATATATATATATATATATATATATATATATATATATATATATTGTAAGGGATCTCCCCAGGGTAGGGTGTGTTTGGACACAGTTCACAGCAGACTTGGAATTTATAAAGCAGATCTTGGCGTTTATTCGTGGTACAAACAGTCCAGCAAACAAAATATACAGCAACACCGTGCTATCTAAGTACAACAAAAATAAAAGTCCTAGCCCGGCTGGGCGCTTACTAACAGGTTCTGCTCACCTATCTGACACTTACAAACACAGCGTCTTTCACCTGGATATCGCAGGGTGAGTTTTAGCTCCAGCAGTGGCTGTGCTTGCAGCTTCCTCAAACACACAGACTGTTCGTTTCCCTGGCTGAGAGCAATCACCTGCAGACCCTGCAGAGCCTTTAGCTTCCCAGGCTAATTAGGATCAAAGCTCACCTGATCCCAAACCCAGAACTGGATCGGGGGATGTGGAATGACAGGTCCCTCTACCAAACCTACCTGCCATTCCATATAAACCCAGGCCCGGCAAAATTAAATAACAACTCAGCAGCATATTGCTGCTGAGAAACTGATCCATCCTGGACTTACCATCTCACACTGTGTAGCAACCTAGGTGAGATGTACACCCCCTCAACCACTTCTCCAGTGACATGTCTACAATATATATATGTATATATATATATATATATATATATATATATATATATATATATATATATATATATATATATATATATATATATATATATATATTTATATATATATATATATATATATATATATATATATATATATATATTTTTTTTTTTTTTTTTTTTTTTTTAATTGTAATGGCGGCGATCGTGACTTTTAGCGGGACTGTGATTTAGGCGGGGGTCATTCTGACACTGAAATTTTTTGGGGACCAGTGACACCAATAAAGTGATCGGTGCTAAAAAAAAAAAAAAAATGCCATGTAACTGTACTAATAACACTGTCTGAGAAGGGGGTTAACACCAGGAGCAATCAAAGGGTTAACTGTGTGCCTAGCCCGTGCTTTTGTGCATTATGGAAGGTACTGTCAATAGGGGAAAACATGTATTCTTGTTCCTGATTTGCAGGAACACAGGATCCATGCTTTCCATACTACCCTGTCTCCCCAAAAATAAGACTTAGCGTGATGGTCGGTGATGGCTGCAATATAAGCCCTACCCCTCAAATAAGCCCTAGTTAAAGTCCTTGTAGGTCTTATTTTCAGGGTAGGGTTTATTTTTGGGGAAACAGGGTAAGGCTTATTTGGGGGTAGGGATTATATTGCAGCCATCACTGACAATCACGCTAGGTCTTATTTTCGGGGAAACAGGGTAACAGAATGGCGATCTGCCTTGTTTACATACCTCTGTATTGAAGGATCGGTGGGTGCCAGAGGACATAGAGTCCATGGTACCCACTGATTAGCACCCGCTGTGTATAATCACAATGGGAGCAAACTGCTAGTAGCACACATTAGTGCCCGCTACCTAGAAGAGCCGGATTAGGCTCTTACAGTATATGATCTGGCACAGAGGTGCCCCCACTGTAGCAGTTAAAGTGCTATAGAACGGTCCTTAAGTGGTTAAAAAGTGTAACTAACTTGAGTTTTGGATAGAGTAGAGAGGGATTAGAATGCCTGTCACTTTTTATTACAGTCTGTGCCCGTTAGGGAGATTCTCTCTCTATTTGTCCTGTTCACCATTGTCATCGAAAGTAAAAGTTAAAAAAAAAGTGAAAACATTTTTTGGTTGTCCCCAGAAAAATAATAGAGGGGACACTAGTTCTGGGGACCTCGAAGTCCCCAAGGAATTCCTTTATTTTTAGGGATTTCCTCTCACTTCCTGTGTGGCTATGGGACAGGAAGTGAAGGGATATCTCTACAATGGGACAAAAATTATGAAAAAAACTAAAACCTGACAAAGAGTTATAACCCTTTCTTGCTCTATCCAAAATAAAAACAGTTTTGTCTATAGTTCTACTTTAAGACTCCGTTCACCTATGCAGTTTTGTGCATCAAATTTAGAGCAATGCATTGAAACAAATGGCCTATGCAAGCAAAAGCACTAAAAGAAGTGCATGATCCTTCTGGAAAAATAAATAAAAATAAAATCATGCTGCACCAAAAGCACTGTAATTTGTTAATGTGCATTTTGGCAACCATGTTAGCTAAAAGCATGGGGATCATGGAGAATCTAGATAGGTGTATTCAACACACACACACACACACACACACACACACACACACACACACACACACACACACACACTCTATTTTATTACAATAATCATTCATTTTAAAACTTTTCTCATAGCAAGAAAAACTTTTCCTATGGAGCCTACTAAGGTCTCAGTGTTCAATTTCTCACAAATTACCCTGGTTGCCTCATTCATCAGAATGTTACATACAGTACTATGCAAGTCTTAAGCCTCGTACACACGATCGGATTGTTGACCAACAAAAACGTGGAATTTTGTCCAAATGGTGTTGGCCCAAATTTGTCTTGCATACACACGGTCACACAAATGTTGGCCAACAATTACGAATGTAGTGACATACTAGACGTACTATGTGGTTTTTCAGCTCTTTAGCACCACCCTTGGGCTCCTTCTGCTAATATCATGTTAGTAGAAGTTTGGTGAGTGTTGATTCGCGATTTTCTTTTCGCGCTTTTCATTTAGCGCCACACATAATATTATTCTTGATATCACTAGAAAAGAAAAAGCCTTTGAAAATACATTTGCAATAACTCCATCAGTATCACTAGCAAAGCAGCTTCATTATTATCCCATTAAAGAAGAGAATTGTGCGCTGGATTTCGAGATTTCATAATTTGCCGCATCACCAATGTTAATTCTCCATTACGAACGCTAGTTTACAAGACCGATTGCTTTTGGCTCGTCCTTGCTTCCGAGCATGCGTATTTGTACTTTGGACTTTTGTCCGACTGACTTGTGTACACACGATTGGAAAATCCAACAACACACATTTATCCGTGGAAAATTTTAAAACCTGCTTGCCAACGTTTGTCCACAGAAAGTCCAACAACAATTGTCCGATGGAGCATACACAAGGTCAGATTTACCGCCAACAGCATGTCATCGAACATTTCCCATCCGAAAGTCCACTCGTGTGTACGTAGCTTTAGGCAGGTGTGAAAAAATGCTGCAAATTAGGAATGCTTTAAAAAAAAAAAAAATTTAACTATTAACACTTGTATCAATTAACCAAATGGAAAGTAAATGAACAGAAGAGAAATCCAAATCCATCAATATTTGCTGTGACCACCCTTTGCCTTTAAAAAAGCATCAGTTCTCCTAGGTATACTTGCACAAAGTCTATGAAGGAACTTGGCAGGTAGGTTATTCCAAACATCTTTAAGAACTAACCACAGATCTCCTGTGGATGTAGGCTGCCTCAACTTCTTCTGTCTATTCATGTAATCCCAGACAGACTCAATGATGTTGAGATTAGGGCTCTGTGGGGGCCAAACCATCACTTTCAGGACTCCTTCTCCTTCTTTACTTTGAAGATAGTTCCTAATGACATTGGCTGCATCTTTGGGGTTGTTGTCCTGCTGCAGAATAAATTTGGGACCATCACACACCTCCCTGATGGTATGGCATGATGGATAAGTATCTGTTTGTATCTCCCGGCATTGAGGACACTATTGATCCTGACCAAATCTCCAACTTCATTTGCAGAAATGCATCTAAATCATGCAAGGAACCTCCACCATACTTCACCATTACCTGCAGACCCTCAATAGTGTACCGCTCTCAAGCCCTTCCCAAACAAACTGCCTCCTGCTACAGACAAACATTTCACATTTTGACGCATCAGTCCATAGCATGTTTTTGGCCATTCTTCCAAAAGCGCATTTGTGAGGTCAGGCACTGATGTGGACAAGAAGGCCTGGCTCGCAGTCTCCACTCTAATTCATCCCAAAAGGTGTTCTGTCGGGTTGAAGTCAAGACTTTGTGCAGGCCAGTCAATTCTTCCACCACAAACTCACTCATCCGTGTCTTTATGGACCTTTCTTTGTGTACTGGTCCAAAGAATTTGGTGGAGGGGGGATTATGGTGTGGGTTTGTTTTTCAGGGGTTGGGCTTGGCCCCTTGATTCCAGTGAAGGGAACTCTTAAGGTGTCAGCATACCAAGACATTTTGGACAATTTCATGCTCCCAACTTTGTGGGAATAGCTTGGGGATGGCCCCTTCCTGTTCCAACATGACTGCGCACCAGTGCGCAAAGCAAGGTCCATAAAGACATGGATAAGTGAGTTTGGGGTGAAGGAACTTGACTGGCCTGCACAGAGTCTGGCCCTAAACCCAACAGAACAACTTTGGGATGAATTAGAGCGGAGACTGCGAGCCAGGCCTTCTATCCAAAATCAGTGCCCGGCCTCACAAATGCGCTTCTGGAAGAATGGTCAAACATTCCCCTAGACACACTCCTAAAACTTGTGGACAGCCTTCCCAGAAGAGTTGAAACTTTTATAGCTCCAAAGGGTGGGCCAAATCAATATTGAACATATGGACCAAGACTTTTGTGTGCTTGTAAAGGTAGGTGTCCCAATACTTTTGAAAATATAGTGTATATAGATATAGACACAGACACACACAACTGTGGTACTTAGCAATCTTGTCAATGGGCCAGATGACTTGAAAACCAAGCCAGGCCCCATCACTAATCGTGTGCTCCTTGAAGGTAGGGAGCGATGTGAGTGTGCAATGTACAGGGATAAGGACAATTGTAGACACTCACTCGGATTGAACTGGATGGACTGGTGTCTTTAATCAACCTTACTAACTATGTAACTAATATACGCACGAAAGACCAGATTCCATTTTGCTATATGCAACAATCTGATGAGTGGATCAACCAGGGTCACTTATGAAAAGGTATATTATGAGAAACACAGAGGCCTTAAAGTGGAACTACATCCGACTATCCTTTTCAGCATAGGTTCTCAACTCCTGTCCTCAGGACTCACTAACAGGCCAGAATTTGAAGTATTACCTTGGAGTGATACAGGCTAAAAAAATTGCAATCGCTGAGCAGCAAATGATATAACCCGTGACATACAGCCAAGAAAGCGGCCATCTTAACCTCGGTTTGATCTGAAGTTGCCATAGTGATCAGTTATGGCATCAGCCATTTGATGGTTTGACAGTTTAGTTGGAAGCACAAGCAGCTGTGACAGTTATCATTCATGGCAATGCCTCGAATGTAACTGCATCTGAGCGCCACAAACCAAAAAACGCTATTTACATCATTTTTGATATTCAAAGCAAAACTCACCCATCCATCCATGTCTCCATGCTTTATTTTATTGAGAAAACACTTGAAAACCACCCGCTAGCATTTCTGGTTTTGGCCATCACTTCACTCTCTCAATCAACATTGACCATTTTAAATTCTTATGCTGCTAGCTGCTTTAGTAAATGGATAGTCTTTCCTATCATATTTAACGGTACTTGTTTTAAAAAGTTTTTTACATTTCTTTAGTTATCTGGTTTCCATGCCATACATTTCTAAACAAAGGGCCAGTTTACTGTGTTTCTACTCCCAGAGGGAGTAGAAAACACCCTAGGATCAGTGGAAGTAAATAAGGTCCCATCTTTGGAATTAGGAGAATTATTAGTGCCCCATCGCTGGTGTCAGTAAAGAAGAATAAATGCCCCATCGCTGGTGTCAGTGAAGAAGAATAAATGCCCCATCGCTGGTGTCAGTGAAGAAGAATAAATGCCCCATCGCTGGTGTCAGTGAAGAAGAATAAATGCCCCATCGCTGGTGTCAGTGAAGAAGAATAAATGCCCCATCGCTGGTGTCAGTGAAGAAGAATAAATGCCCCATCGCTGGTGTCAGTGAAGAAGAATAAATGCCCCATCGCTGGTGTCAGTGAAGAAGAATAAATGCCCCATCGCTGGTGTCAGTGAAGAAGAATAAATGCCCCATCGCTGGTGTCAGTGAAGAAGAATAAATGCCCCATCGCTGGTGTCAGTGAAGAAGAATAAATGCCCCATCGCTGGTGTCAGTGAAGAAGAATAAATGCCCCATCGCTGGTGTCAGTGAGAAGAATAATGCCCCATCACTGGTGTCAGTGAGAAGAAGAATGCCCCATCTCTGGGGTCAGTGAGAAGAATAATACCCCGTCGCTGGTGTCAGTGCAGAAATGATTGCCCCATTGTTGGTGTCATTAGGAGGACTAGCGGCCTAAGGGCCAGACAAAGGCAAGCAAAAGGACTATATTTGGCCCCCGGGCTGCAGTTTGAAGACCTCTGACCTAGGCATAGCAAGTAACAAAATAAATGTTAAAAAAAAAAAAACACACGCTTGCCGACCAGCCGCAGCAAGCGGTTCTATTGCGCGAACCACCGTACCAGTACGGCCCTTCATGCAATAGATTCAGCAGGTGCAGTCCCACACCACTGCGCTGGAGCTGATGCGCGTGCTTGGCGGCCGCAATGTTCTTGCTTCAGGGAATTGTTTGTATGATTGTTCTAATAAGATGAAAGTTTTCATAAGATATAATGCGTATGTGGAATGCTTCGACCTGAAAAGGCCCAATGGGGTTGATTTACTAAAACTGGAGAGTGAAAAATCTGGTGCAACCCTGCATAGAAACCAATCAGCTTCCAGGTTTTCCTGTCAAAGCTTAACTGAACAAGCAGAAGTTAGAACCATGTATACAGCTGCACCAGATTTTATCTTCAATCTGTTTGAATATTCTCAGAATACCATGAGAAAATAAAAAAGGTGCGACAAGCTGCAATATATATTACATTTTGGTTTTTGGGTTTAATACCACTAACTATCCAGAGACCCAGAGGAGAACATTGACTACATGAATTGGATCATAAAAAATTCTCAAGGCCAACCAGAATTAAAAATTTCAGTTCTGCATACTCATTGGTGGTTTGATTTAGGCCCCTTTCACACTACCGCGATTTTGCAGCGATTTCATGGAATGCCTGTGTAAACTGAGGTCTACAGACCTCAACTCACATCAAAGTCAGAAAAAAATAGGCCCAGGGCCTACTTTGAAGTTGCACGGATATGAATGGTATTTATTGGAAAACACGGGGAACGGCTTGTCATGCGACTTTGCAGTCCCAAGTCGCACAACTGTGAAAGGGGCCCTTACTCCTTCCTACCTTCACAGAACTGTGATACTCTGGTGCTGAAACATCCTTTGGCAGTTTGTGTCTTCATCCCTCCCACATGTCCAGGGCACAGATGTCATCTAAATACAGCTGGCCTTCCCCATTGTTTATGGCACATTATGTAGACGGACGCCATCAATTTCACTCTGTAAGGGCTGCAGCAGTTAGCTGGTAAAAAGATCTCATGTAGATCAACAGACCAGAAAAAAAAAAACACACACACACACACACACACACACACACACAATACAAAACTGAACAATGGACACAACTGAACTATCAGGAGGTGACCAGACAAGATGGTCCCATATAACCACAGAGGCCACAGTTACGTATTTTCAGTTTGAGATCGCATGCACGTTAATGTCATGCGTTGATGTTTGTTGCGGTATTTCTTTGAAATGGGCAAGTGCACCACAACGGGCCTAAACCCATGCACCTTTTATTTTTTCAACACATCACAACACATAGATGTGCTTTAGGAACCAAGGTTGACTGTGGTGCGTTAGGAAGGTGCACTGAAGAGCCACTCAAAAACAACTGCATCGCACCACAAATATAAGAATGTTTAAACCAAATTCTTTTTTTTTTTTTTTTTTTTTTTTTTTATTTATACATGAATAATATCACATTTGTTTCTTTTACAAACAATTACTTTCATAGAGAAAAAAAAAATAATAATCCTGACAAACAACTGCCGAAGGCAATTATAAACCATTCACATTTAGATGAGAAAGTTGGCGTTTGACTGCCAACTGGCAGGGTGAAAAAAAAAATGCAGCACCTATGCAGCTGAAAATAACTGGCAAAGCTATGGAAAAATTCTATATCACATTTTGTCAATGGCACAAAAACATCTCAGCACAAACCAGTGCAGAGATGTTTTTAACCAGGAGTAAAAAAATAAATAATAATAAATAATATTATTATTATTAATAATAAACACACACATTGTATAATATATATACATACACACACGCGTGAAGATATGATACTGTAACTGAAGTAACAATACCCAACTGCTCTTAAAAATAACAAAATTGGACATATTTATTATTACATTTAAATAAAACACTTAAATGTGGCTTGTGTGATAAATGGAGGAATCAATAAACTGAATATATAAAAAAAAAAAAAAAAAAAAAAAAAAAAAAAGGGAAGACAGCCTGTCAACGCTGAAACTTCCAATCTCTCATGGTAGCTTTTGCTCAATCCACTACTGATAATTTCACACCATTTTCATCTTTGCACCAATATCAAGGATAAATTGTTGACAAATATTAACAAACATACATGAAGGTGACAATTTAACTGCTGAGAGCTCAAAATTTTACACATTCAGCTCAACTTGCAAAAAATAAAAAATAATTTAAAAAAAGGGTAATTTTTTTTTTTTAATAACCACATCTGTATCAGTAAAATTTCATAAATTTTTCACTCCAGAAGACAAGAATCTAAGCAGTCACTAGATATGTCAATCGTGAAAGAAACTGTCAAAACATTTAAATATAAAGTCAAATATTTACAACCAAAAGACATCTCCAACAACTCGGCTGTTCACATGATAAGTGTTTGGTTACAATTTCAAACATTTACATTTATTTTAACTCTATAGATCACATACAAATTGTTAAAAATAAATAAAATAATACTACTGTTATAAATAAAAAAAATAATAATATGGAAAAAAAAATGAGCATTAAAAATATATTTAGAAAAAAAAATGCCCATTCTGTAAAATTCTGCAAACATACAAAAAAAATGGATTCTACAAGTTTTTTTTTTTTTTTTTTTTACCAATGCCTAATTCATCAAATTGCAATTCAATTTTCAAAAAAAAAAAAAAAAATCAAAAGGGGAGGCAAAATCTTGTGCTATTGAAGAGCTACAAAATATGGCTTCATTTCTAGTACTGTAAACCAGAAAACAAAACCAGTTAAATAAAATTGAATTCAATATGGCAGACACTGGTTGAATGAAAAGTGTCACCAGTGTATTCCGAGGACTGATGGATACTCAGCATTCGATGGTAATTTCCATCTCAGTTTTTTTTTTTTTTTGTTTTTTTTTAATTAGCCCATAAAGCTCGCTATTACAGGATTTCACATCCAGAGAAAATTTAATTTAGCTCCCTAAATAGATTCCATGCAGTCAGCACCGAAACTTTAACCATTTTCCCACAGAATGACAGAACAAAATCTATTTCAAAATATTACAGATAAACTGCAAATGCATTTAAATACTGTGTTGATTTACAAACAAAAAAATAAATAAAAACAAATTCCTAAATCTAATTTGCATGGGTGTGCCTATAACACAAGGAAGATTGCAGGTTATTTTATTTTTTTTCCAGTGCAGAATTTTCTACAGCTCCATCAGCAAAATGATATCTTTTTTTTTTCTCCAGAAGCATCTCATATAAAAAAAAAAAAAAAAAAAAAAAAAAAGGAAAGAAAAATCATTGAAAATCTCCCATTCCTCCCCATGAAACACAACACTGGATGTACAGCAGAACAGGAATCCTAAAAATTGTTAGAGGAAAAAATAAATAAAAAAAATGTTGCATTGAAATAAATTCAGATTTGTAAAAAAAAAATAGGATTTGAAGAATGATGGAGGATTTAAAAGGACATCAGGAAAATTTGCCATCCTGAGATGTGACAGATGCCCCCCACCCCCTCCTTCCCTCCCCAAACCATCAAATAGAAAACTCAGGAAATTAAAGTTTGAGATTAAAAAAAAAAAAAAGGGAAGGAGAGAGAAATAATTGTTTATTTCAGGCTGAATTTGTGGTTTTGTGGGGAAGTCGTCCTGTAGGTGGCGTTGTTTTAATGAAATAAAATCTGCCGTTTCAGAAAAGAGAAAAAAAAAATTGGAAAAATTGAGAGAGAGAAATCAGGCCTGAGATGGGGTGGGAGAGGGGCCCGGATAATGGGGGGCTGCAGGGGGCATATCTACAGGATGGGGCACCCCCAGGGTCAATTTTCATGGGAAAAAGTAAAAAAAACTTGTAAAAAAATTTTTTTTTTGCAAATTTATATTTTACAAAATTGCTGGGGGGGGGGGAGTGCATGGTGGTGAAGGTGGGGGGGGGGGGTTCTGCCAACAGAGACCCTCTTCCCTGAAGGAGGGGGCATAGTTAGGGGGAATAGATGAGATCCCCACCCCTTCCTAACGCGCACGCTGCACCCCCCGTTTGTCAAGCGTTATCGGAGCGTTTTGGGGGGGCGGAGGGTGAAGTTGGGGTTCTCGCTCCCCCTGCAGAGGATCACCTCCCCCTTCTTCCCCCCCTCCCCCTGTCAGATGATCGGGTGATAGGAGAGGATCGGGCTGATAGTCGGGGGGTCGGGCGATCTTACCTTGGTGGGGGGGTCACCGGTGAAGGGGCGGCTCGGCTAGCCGGCTGGATGCGATGAGTCCCCGGCTCCCTGGCAGCCTCGGCCCGGGAGAGTTGAGCGGATCGGCTGGAGGGGGAGGAGGCGGGGGGCGGGAGGAGGAGGGGAGAGGACGGGAGGAGAGCACTGCACACATACCGCGCCACGGCCTCTGTCTGCGATATCATCATACACTCTCTATGTGTGTGATCATCGCCCATCTACTGTGTGTACAAGGGCTCTGCATAGAGAATGTACTCTAAGTGTAATATATTAATATATGCTCTGGGTGTACACAGGGATATATATATATATATATATATATATATATATATATATATATATATATATATATATATATATATATATATATAGTGCCATATGTATAATATGTACTCTGTGTGTACACAGGGATATATATATATATATATATATATATATATAGTGCCATATGTATAATATATACTTATGTACTATGTGTGTGTACAAGGGGTCTCTATATAGAATGTACTGTATGTATTATATATACTCTGTGTACAGAGGGATATACATATATATATATATATTATATACTCTGTGTTTACACAGGGATATGTATATATATATATATATATATTGCCATATGTATAATATATACTTATATACTATGTGTGTACAGGGGGTCTCTATATAGAATGTACTGTATGTATAATATATACTCTGTGTACAGAGGGATATACATATATATATATATTATATACTCTGTGTGTACACAGGGATATGTATATATATATATACATATATATATATATATATATATATATATATATACATATATATATATATATATATTGCCATATGTATAATATATACTTATATACTATGTGTGTACAGGGGGTCTCTATATAGAATGTACTGTATGTATAATATATACTCTGTGTGTACAGAGGGATCTCTCTCTCTTTCTCTCTCTCTCTCTCTATATATATATTGGCATATGTATAATATAATATATACTGTATGTATATAGAGGGATCTAAATACAGGTATATATTTGGGATATACTGCATGCATATATACTGTGTGTACAGGGGTTCTCTCTCTCTCTCTCTATCTCTCTCTCTCTCTCTCTCTCTCTCTCTCTCTCTCTCTCTCTTTATATATATATATATATAAAATGTACTGTATGTATGATATAGTGTATACAGTGCGTACAGGATATATATATATATATATATATATATATATATATATATATATATATTAGAGCTGCAACTAACGATTAATTTGTCTGTCGACTAATCTATCGATTATTTCTTCAATTAGTCAACGACTATCCGATTATTTTTTTTTAGTTTTATTTTTTAATGAATCTAGTGTTTTTTTTTTGATTAGCTAATTAATCTTTGGATAACCTTGAGAGTATTGTATTGGCGGGCAGTGTATTGGCGGGCAGAGTATTGTATTGCATTGGCTGGCAGAGTATTGTATTGCAGACTATTGCATTGGCTGGCAGAGTATTGTATTGCAGAGTATTGCATTGGCTGGCAGAGTATTGTATTGCATTGGCTGGCAGAGTATTGTATTGCAGAGTATTGCATTGGCTGGCACAGTATTGTATTGCAGAGTATTGCATTGGCTGGCAGAGTATAGTATTGCAGAGTATTGCATTGGCTGGCAGAGTATAAGTATTGCAGAGTATTGCATTGGCTAGCAGAGTATGAGTATTGCAGAGTATGAGTATTGCAGAGTATGAGTATTGCAGAGTATGGAGGGATCGCTGCATCCATCCGACCTCTCCCCTCCACTGCACAGATCAGTACAGAGAGGGGAGAGAGAAACGGTTTGTTTACAAGTGATCGCTCCATCGGAGCGATCACATTGTAAATGCCTGGGTGTAGAAAGATGGCCGCCGCTTCGGAGCTAGGCCGAAGCCGCGGCCTCTCCTAAGGCCGAGACCGCGGATCGCGGCATGTGCGCACGGATCGGTGACGATCCGTTGCACCCCTAGGGATGGCGGCACGGAGGGGGAGAAGAGAGGGGGACGGCAGCACGGAGGAGGAGAAGAGGGGGACGGCGGCACGGAGGGGAGCAGTAGATGCTAAGCACTGCCCCCACTGTGACGCATCGATGCCCTGCACGCACGTCGACGTATTTTCTTAGTCGACGTAGTCGACTACGTCGACGCGTCGTGGCAGCTCTAATATATATGATGTACTGTACTTACAGATACAGTATAAAGTTCAGAAGGTAAAACAATCAAGCCTTCCCAAGGGCTTCTATTATAGGAAAAAATCAAAAGGGATTGCTGCATAAAAATGTTTAAATTAAAAATATTTAAAACATCCAAGATATACAGGCAGTCATAGTTAACGGTTTCGGGCTAGCACAGAGATCTTCTTCAAAGTATGTAATGAAAAATCTATTTGAAAAAATAGAACTTTTATTTAAACAATTCTTTAAAATCGCAGTGAGCATTTACAAGAGTCACATAATATATTTCTTTGAACATGTGCAACCACTTCTTACTCTACATGTTTTGCTCAGAGGAGCTTCTTCAGGAGTTTTTGGAAGTGTTGCATGAAGTATTATATACGGAGGCTTGTATGCATAAAACAATATTCAATAGATGCATAGGCCGAGATTTACAAGAACTGGAAAGGTCTCTGTTTTGGACAGAAGTGGAACCAATGGGGTCTGCCATCCCAGCAGGGAAGGGGGATCTTTTTTCATGGACCAAGAAAAACAAAGGGACTGGGAATAGGGAGTTCCACCCCTTATTTGACCCCACAATACCCAAAGACGCACCAAAAGGTTCGTCCTAATGTGGGTGATACTGTTTAGAAGAAACAGCCTGGAGTGGTCTCAAAAGGAGAGCACAATACAGCTGGACTGAGGGAGGTATAAGCCCAAGTACACACGGTCGGAGATTTTGGCAACCAAATCCGTCGGATTTTGCCCGTCGGATTTAGTCCGACGGATTGTGTCCGAAACTGTTGCATACACACGGTCGGGCCAAGTTGTCTGATTTCGCGGTTGCCAAGAACGCAGTGACATAAGCCGTGTACGGCAGGACTAGAAAAAGGAAGTTCAGCACCACGTCCGGCACCCTTTGGGCTCCTTCTGCTGATCTCGTGTTTTAGTAGAAGTTTGGTGAAAGACGATTCGCGCTTTTCAGATTAGTGATTCAGATCGCTACTGCTCTTCAGTTTGTACTTATCTTTGCGTATCTGGTAATCAGTGCGTGCAGTCATTAAGTATTTGCTTCTCATTGTGGACTTTATCTTGGTATAGTACGCTTTGAAAGGCATTTTTTATTGTCTGCTTGCTTCTGCTATTCAGGTCGTCCTTTCAGGCCTTGCTGTTTAGCGTTGCTTTCTGGTGTCCGTTCTGACCAGCCGACCATTTTCAAAACATGTTTCGTCTACGTACTCATCGTACAGTTTGTGCTGTGCAGGGGTTCTTACTTTGACTTTGACATAAGCCAAAGGGCTTGTGTCAAAGTCAAAGTAAGAACCCCTGCACAGCACAAACTGTACGATGAGTACGTAGATGAAACATGTTTGGACGACCAAGAATTGGTTGCGCCAGCGTCACCAGTTCTCCCACATGCCTTTGCTCCGTGAGATCCGCGAGAATAATCCTGATCATTTCTGGATTATTCTCAGGATGACGGACCCCATTTTTCACTGTCTGCTGGCTTTGCTGTCCCCTTATATCACCAGGCAGGATACCTGCATGCAGCAAGCCATCACTCAGGAGCAGAGGCTCATCGCCACGTTGTGCTACTTGGCGACAGGGAGAAGTCTTCAGGACCTCAAGTTCTCTACAGGCATCTCCCCCCAGGCTCTGGGGATCATTTTTCCAGAGACCTGTTCTGCCATCATTCAGCTCCAGCAGAAGGACTATATTATGCTAAGTTTTAGCCTTAAACATCACATTCTATGTATTTCATGATTGCTAATGTCTTGCATTTCTTTCCTCATTCCCTAATTACCATCATTGCAATATGCTCTAATTCATATGCTCTGCCCCTTTGTCCTCATGCAGATTTGCCTCATTAACTTCCCCACCATGCTCTTCTTGGCCCCTAAAACTAGAGTCTAGTCACTTGACAATGTCTTTTGTCAGCTCCATAGTATTGCTTTCCCCTAAACGCCCCCTAAAATCTCTACAAATGTGATGTATGTGCTTCAATTCATGCAAAGTGACCTTTTTATTGTTTTTTGGAGTTGTGCCAAACTCATTAGGAACCCCCCTCTCCCCAACTGCTACCTCAGCTGATAGCAATCTTCTATCTGATGACTTGACCCAACCCAATACACACTCTAAATACCTTTACCTTTATCATGATAACATTTATGGGCCAATTCACCAAAGCATGTAGTGTAAGGGCCTGCCTCAATACTTTCAAATGCTATTTTGATTTTTTTAACACATTAATTTTCTTGCTATGTAATAGCAGAATGTCAACATGTGCTTCCATTTTGTTATTATGACACTTCTTACCTGTCCGGTGGGCTGCCAATAGTGTAAGTAAGGAGGGGCTTCACAAAGTATCACACATTATTTAGGCATTCAGCTCTCAATCAAGTGGAGAGGATTACCTGTCCTAAACATCCCCCCTCATTTTTTATCAAGGGGGGATGGGGGGGGGATATGACTCTCATAAGGGGACCTTATACTTTAGGCTTTAAATACTAATTTAAAAAAAATGTATACTAATTTTGTCCAAAAATGTGGGTGTCTAATCTGCATACAATGTTGATTTGTCAAATTACTAGTTTTTTTTCTTGTGTCACTACACTGTGTCCTTCAACGCCACAGGAATGGCAGACTGTGGCCTCCAACTTTGCCATTTTTTTTAAAGTTGTGCCTTTTTCAGCAACAGTGCAAACCCAAGTTCAGAGAGAGATGAGGGGACAGTCTCTTCTTCAGATAATCTTATTATGTTGTGGGTCTGCTACACACACACACCTTCTTTTTGTTAACTAATGTGTAGTGCATTACTGATCTAAATCATGCTCATTTTCAGCACCATGGCAGGAAAATGGCATGATTTTCCAAATTTACACCTCACTGTGGGTGCTTTTTACTAAAGGCACATCCACTATGCACTACAAGTGCACTGCAAAAGTACACCTGAAACTGCACTTGGAGTGCAAAGTGGAGTTGCCTTTAGTAAATCACACTCCTCAGCACAAACTAAAATTTCACTACAAATACATTTTAAGCCCAATGAAAAAGGAAGCCACACATTGTTGAGAATTCAACTTTTTAATACAAGCACATTCATATGTGCGTTTAGTAAAGGTTTTTACAACAAACCAAGATATTTTGGGTATCCAAAACCCAGTTTAATCATATTTATTTTTTACTTGTTTTTTTGTGTAAATAGGCATGTATCAAACCGTAAAATACAGAACACAGGAACTTACAAAGTTCAACTTGAAAAAGTGAAGACAATATCAGACAGTAGTATGTACAAACTGGGCCGATATTGACTTCATCACATGGGGTGTCACCCCTGAAAAATATTAATTTGGAAGATGCACACAGTGTGTCAACATGTGCTAACTCCCATCATGGGGGATCAATGTACATGCTTTGGGGCTGCAACCCCTTCATCTCAGCCACTTTCCACAAAACACGTACATACCCCATGATGTGAGATAGCGCATGTTTACACACTCTGTGCATCTTCCAAATTTGGAATTATGCAAAATACACCTTTTTTTAAAAATAAAAGAAAAATAAAACTCTACCTAGTTTTTTCGTTTTCACACTCTCCCCAAAACATCAATGATGTTCTTCATTTTATTTTAAACATCATTGATGTTTTGTTGTAAAATTTCCAAATCCCTATTGCACCCCATTATCTCCCCGATCAAGATCTGGGCACTTTCACTGGTAAAACGGGAATCTTCCTCCACATCACCTAGAAAAAAACAAAACAAACACACCATGTAAACCAAATATGGTGATATACATTGATGAGCTTACCGGAAGCTGTGTTCTCCGACACTCACCTGTTGTGGTGACAATTTGGCCAACCTCCACAAACTCTCCTTCTTCCTCCTCCTCCTGCTCCTGCTCCTCTGTTTCTTCTTTTGGAAGTTGCCCTTCTTTGGGAAGGGTGTGGTCCCTGGTGTCCAAAGGGTCCCTGGTGTCCTCATACTTGCCGAGTCTTCTCTCCCCTATGAGAATGTAAACAAAGATTAATTAGCACACAGAGGGCATAAATAGGAATATGAAACATTGCTTGGAAGTGTTGTACAATTGTGTTTTTGGGCCGAGTTACAAGGTGAGAACATTATTGGGGACACTTTGTTAAGCTGGAATACTTCCCTGCAGAATGATGTTTAATACGAATGAACGAAACCAGGATCTTGAAAGTGGCCATTTTAAAATGTACAACATGAAATCAAAGCACATGGAGCATGTATGCCAGCAAGAATAATTATATGAACACAGGACAACTACTTACTTTTTTTAAGAACACGCTTGATCCTTAGGTACTGCTCGTGCTCCCTCAGTTTCAGGTCTGACCAGCGTTTTCTCAGTTGATCTTTGGATCGGCGTACCCCAAAATTCTTCAGAAGACTCTTCACAACTTTCTTCATGATCTTGGCCTTTCTGATATTTGGGTTTGGGTAAGGTCCATACTTCCCATAATAGTCGGTCCTGTTCAATATGTCCACCATCTCCAACATCTCTCCAAAAGACATATTTGAGGCCTTAAATCTTGTCTTCCTGGATCGGGACGTTTCAGGCTCCGGCTTTCCTCACCCTCCTCCTCGTTAGTGGAACTATTATTGCGCACCTGCGTTCTCTCCGCCATGTGCTCTCCCCACTGCGCGGGAAGCGAAGGGGCGGGGAATAGTCTGGAAAGAACGTCAGGGGCGGGCGGAGTTTCACGCATGCGCACTGTATATAAAACGCCACACATGTGTATCGTCCGTACGATCTGGGAGGAGAGTGTGAGTCACGGACGCGGCGAACGTCGAAACGAAGGTAACATTTTTAACTTTGTGCTTCACTAGACTAGACTGCTTGTATCTAGGCCGCTGTTGGGACAAGATTATGAGGGATTTTAATTGCATTATTAGTATTTGAGGGTTTGTCTTGTGTTGTGTCTTGCAGACAAAAATGGACCCATTCAACAATGCCAACTTTATGGGGCTATTCCTCGAGCTCTACATGGAGATGCCCTGCCTGTGGCAGTTCCATAACATGTTTTATTATGACAGATCAAAGAGGAACGCAGCACTGGAGAAACTGCTTGCTTTGGTGCAGATCAGGGTCCCCACGGCAGACATGACATATCTGAATCGCAAAATTGTGGCCATGAAGCTTACATATTTCAGGGAGAGAAAGAAGCACCTGGAGTCCTTGAGAGCAGGAGATCCAGATGCTGTTTATTACCCCAGGATGGTGCACTTTGACAGGCTGCATTTTCTGGTAGACCAAGGGGTACCCAGGCCACCACTCTCCAGGTTTCCTCTAAGGCATCCTTCACCCCCAGCTGAGGCTTCTGATGTCCAACCTGGGCCTTCCAGGCAGCACCATGTGGTGGGGCCCAGCTTGAGACAGGTATTGCATTGTTGAACATATTTCTTGTGTTACATTTAATAATGTTAACTAGATGTTCTTATTGATCAGTAAGTTGAGATTTCTCCAAGTGGTTTACATCTCAATAGACAGTAGTGACCAAAAATGATTGGGACGGGAAAGAAAAATGCTGGTGTCAGAATGATAGTCTGTTCTATTTGGTAACATTCAATTAGCAAAAGCCAGGAGCACAAAATGTTGTGATTGATGATCAAAAAACTAAAACTATGTCCCCTTTTCATACGCAGGAAGACCTCAGTCGGGGGGAGGCTGTGGCACGTGGCAGCCAGGAGGTCCACCAACACCCTCCTTCTCCTCCTGCCCCAGCTACAGGAGCCCAGCCACAGCCTGGAAGGATGCCTGGTGGGAAGTCACAAAGGAAGACCAGAGAGTGATGGCCTGGGATGAGTCTGGTGTGCCAGAAGATGCAGCCTCTTCAAGATCACCATCCTGGGGACAGAAATGGCATCTGAATTTCCTGCTCTCTAGGACTTCAGGAGCAGACTTCTCTCCCTGAGCTATCTACTCCTCAGGCCGCCAATTTTTTTATATCTCATTTAGTCATGTCTGCCCTGGGGGCCAAAGGCTGCACCAAAGTTAAGAAGTTTCTCCAGTGCTGCGTTCCTATTTTTATTTTCGAGCAAACAAAATAAATTTTATTTTTGTTTGATGTAATGTGTTTTCCTTCAAAAAGTAGAGTTTATTTGTGAGCAGGCAGGTACATTTCCAAAATACAAAGTGAACTAAAGAACAAGGGGTACCAACACTAAACAACCTCCTGTAGATTAAAAAAGAAAATCTAAAAAATACAATAATGTTGTTGTAAGTTTACACCCAAAAATAAAAAGTAAAAAAAACTGAGAAATGAGCAGCGTCTTTAAAGGAGATTTTTAGGGAATTCCCCCCCCCCCCCAAAAAAAAACATCCAAAAAATAAAAAACAAAAACAAACATTGTGTAGATGTGACTTAAACTAAAATTGTATTGCTGAAATGGTTAAAAAAGAGTAATGAAATCCGGGAGAAGTGTGTGTGACTATGAGCATCAAAAGAAGTTCATTCTTGCAGCATTGTAAAGAACAAGAGAATGCACTTGATGACTGATTTTTTAACATTGCAGTGTGATGAATGTGCTATATCGCTTATGAGCAGTAGTTTTACCTGAACGAGCACTTCCGTGTCGGAATTTGAATGTGAGCATGCGTGGCACTTGGTCCGATGAAAATGCTCTACACATGATCGGATTAGGTCCGTCCGGCCCAGTTGGTCTGCAAATATTTCCAACATGTTGGAAAATTGGGTCGGACGGAGATTCGGACGGAATCAGTCTGATGCATACCACACACAGTCGGATTATCTGACGACACGGTCCGATAAGACGCATTCCGACAGATTATCTGACCGTGTGTACAAGGGCTAAGAGAGATGAGATAATGCTCTCTCATGGCTCTCGTTGCCCTGTCAGTGGAGGGTAATTTTGGAATTTTCCACTGTGGTAGCAAATCAAGTGACTCCCCAAAAAAAGTCTGCCTTCAAAGGGCATACATTATCTCGCAAAAGTAAGTACACCCTCACATTTTTTTAAATATTTTATTATATCTTTTCATGTGACAACACTGAAGAAATGACACTTACTACAATGTAGTGAATGTACAGCTTGTATAACAGTGTAAATTTTCTGTCCCCTCAAAATAACTCAACACACAGCCATCAATGTCTAAACCGCTGACGACAAAGTGAGTACACCCCTAAGTAAAAATGACCAAATTGGGCCCAATTAGCCCCCCCGTGTCATATGACTCGTTACAAGGAAGTTCAACATGGCACCTCATGTCAAAGAACTCTCTGAGGATCTGAAAAAAGAATTGTTGCTCTGCATAAAGATGGCCTAGGCTATAAGAGGATTGCCAAGACCCTGAAACTGAGCTGCAGCATGGTGGCCAAGACCATACAGTGGTTTAACAGGACAGGTTCCACTCAGAACAGGCCTCGCCATGGTCGACCAAAGAAGTTGAGCGCACGTGCTCAGCGTCATATCCAGAGGTTGTCTTTTAGAAATAGACATATGATTGCTGCCAGCATTGCTGCAGAGGCTGAAGGGGTGGGGTGTGTCAGCCTGTCAGTGCTCAGACCATACGCCGCACACTGCATTAAATTGGTCTGCAGGGCTGTCGTCTCAGAAGGAAGCCACTTTCCAAAGATGATGCACAACAACGCCTACAAACAGTTTGCTGAAGACAAGCAGACTAAGGACATGGATTACTGGAATCATGTCCCATGGTCTGATGAGACCAAGATAAACATGTGTCTTGCCTACAGTCAAGCATGGTGGTGGGAGTGTCATGGTCTGGGGCTGCATGAGTGGTGCCAGCACTAGGGAGCTACAGTTCATTGAGGGCGGCACAGTGGTGTAGTGGTTAGCACTCTCACCTAGCAGTAAGAAGGGTCGCTGGTTCAAATCCCAACCACGACACTACCTGCTTGGAGTTTGCATGTTCTCCCTGTGCCTGCGTGGGTTTCCTCCGGGTACTCCGGTTTCCTCCCACAATCCAAAGACATGTAGGTAGGTTAATTGGCTTCTGTCCAAAATTGGCCCTGGTATATGAATGGGGACCTTGGAAGGGGGGCTCCTTGAGGGTAGGGACTGATGTGAGTGTGCAATGTACAGGGATAGGGACAATTGTAGACACTCACTCAGGTTGAGCTGGATGGACTGGTGTCTTTATTCAACCTTACTAACTATGTAACTATGTAACTATATGTACTGTGACATACTGAAGCAGAGCATGATCCCCTCCCTTCGAAGACTGTGCCACAGGGAAGTATTCCAACATGATAACGACCCCAAACACACCTCCAAGAAGACCACTGCCTTGTTAAAGAAGATAAGGGTAAAGGTGATGGACTGGCCAAGCTTGTCTCCAGACCTAAATCCTATTGAGCATCTCTGGGGCTTTCTCAAACAGAAGGTGGAGGAGCGCAAGGTCTCTAACTTCCACCAGCTTCATGATGTTGTCATGTAGAAGTGGAAGAGGACTCCAGTGGCAACCTGTGAAGCTCTGGTGAACTCCATGCCCAAGAGGGTTAAGGCAGTGCTGGAAAATAATGGTGTCCACACAAAATATTTACACTTTGGGACAAATTTGGACATTTTCACTTAGGGGTGTATTCACTTTTGTTGCCAGCGATTTAGACATTAATGGCTGTACGTTGAGTTATTTTAAATATTTACAAAAATGTGAGGGGAGTACTCACTTTAGTGAGATACTGTATATATATATATATATATATATATATATATATAAAATGTACTCTATATATATATAACATACAGGTGGATCTCAAAGAATTAGAATATCATCAAAAAGTTCATTTATTTCATTAATTCAATTCAAAAAGTGAAACATATATTGTATATAGATGCGTTACACACAGAGTGATATAGTTCAAGCATTTCTTTCTTTTAATCTTGATGATTATGGCTTACAGCTAGTAAAAAACCCAAATTCAGTATCTCAGAACTTTAGAATATTACATAAGACCAATTAAAAAAACAGTCAGTGATGATTTGGGGAGTCATGTCATCTAGTGGTGTTGGTCCACTGTGTTTTACAGTGGCTGCCACTCTATACAAGGCATAGGGGTGATGCCCCCCTAATCCATGCGCCTGGCCCATAATCCACATGCAGGGCGCCGGACACATGGATTTCCATTTTTTTTTTAAGCAAACGATTAGAGCCTAAGGCTCTAATTGGCTTCAAAAAAGGGTGGGCTCAGGGTGCAGAGCACTGGGCCTCCAGCTCACCCACCTTTGCGGCAATAGCGAATAAATATTCGCTATTGACTTTCTGCTTCTCTTCACGGCCAATCCGGAAGAGGGCCTTAAGACCCGTTTGGCCGAGAGGAGAAGCGATCGTATTGGCCAGCTGGGAGCAGATGCAGGGGTAAAGCCACGAGGAGGAGACACAGCCAGAAGCTGCCAACGCTGCCCATGACCTGGATTGGGTAAGTGCGGGGGGCTGGTGGTCATATTCTCTGAAAAAATTGCCAAGAAATCATAAATTCTACCAGGGTATGTAAACTTATGGGCACAACTGTGTATATATATATATATATATATATATATATATATATATATATATTTGTGTGTGTGTGTGTGTGTGTATGTATATGTAGGATGTACTTTATGTGTAATATAGTGTATACTGTATGTACAGGTGGTCTACATACTGTATAGTGTCACAGTGCCAAGCCCTGCCACTGTGTAAGAATAGGCAAAAGTGACACCGTATTTATATGAATCCAGGCTTCGGAACATCGATTCTGAGCGAAGAAGGCTGTATTTTTTTCAGTTTTCTCCAGGTTTTGTAATTCCCAGATTGGGTTCTCGAGTTCAGGAACTTCAAAGAGCTTTGGGAGGTAAGAAGCCTCCCTCCCAGTGTCCAGGTCTTGCCAAAGAGCAGCAGGGTGTGTGTACAGGTGCGCACAGCTTTTATAATCACAGGCCTGGCCAAAGATCAGGGACCCTGTTAAGAGACAGGTTTGTTTCACTCAGGAGACAGTACTCCATGCTGGAGTCAGGGTTCCTTGTCTAGAGGACTGGGATGGTCAAGACAACTGGCAAATCTAGAGGGCTGAGGGTTTATTCATACCAGCTGCTGCGTTACAATGCAGCAGCAGCTGGCGTTCGCTCTGGTGCAGAGAGATCACTAAAATGCTGATATGCCAATTGCACTGCATCACACTGTTCCTTTTTTTTTCTAAATTAACTTTTTTTACAATTTCACAAAGTGGTTTGCCCCTGTGTTGTGCTGGAAAAAAAGTATGGCCTGCCATACTTTTTTCAGCGCACAGCTCCCATTATGTGGTGGTGTGAACTGAGCACAATAGGAGACAAGGCATTTTGCCTTGTCTTGTGGTGGGATTTGACATGTAGCTGGTCGGAGGACAAAGTGCTGAGAGGGCTCCCCTTGAGGCTAAGTGCAAAGAACCCCTGAAGGTGGTACAGTAGGTGCAGTGCCCAAAGAAGCACATGTTGCCAGTAGTGTTCTGAAGAGCTTGAAAGCTGACCACCAGATGATTGCTGGAACAGGCAGTATGTGCTGCAGGGCAGGTGTCTCTCAGAAGCTCTAGGTGTACTCAGCAACAGGGCAAACAGGAAACAGAAGCCAGGCCAGGGGTCATGCATGGTAGATTAGTGAGTAGCAGAGGCAGGTAGCATAAAACAGGAACAAGCCAGGATCATACACAGGTAGGCAGATTGCAGCAGAGTCCATAATGCAGGCCTGGGTCATACACAGGTGATCAAACAGCAGCAGAATCGGTAGTACAAGCACAGGGTTAAAGTCAGGAATGGAGATCAGACAGCTCAAGGGTAAACTGAGTCGGTAGCAGGAAATCCAAGATGAAACATACAGAGGCACAGGAATACGTTGTGCACCTATGTGCACCAATGCGCACAGGAGTCCGCCACTTGCAGCCATGCCTAGTATTAGCAATATTACCAGTTCTCCTTTTTCCATTCTCCTGGCAGGACTGCACTGGAAGAGCTACCTAGCACAGTCCCACCACACTCGGTGTATATTGCATTGGAAAGAGTGGAGAGGACTGAGCAAGCCTAGAGAACTGACAGAACCTAGTAGTCTGAGAGAGCCTGTAAAACTGTGGGGGGGGGGGAGCTGAGAGGCACATGAACAGAGAGGTGCTATGTGAGAGGGTCTAAAGTCAGGTGCTGCAAGGAAAAGCGATGAGGCCTGGTATTATTTTTCCAGGTTATGTTATGTGAATATCCCCTGTAACGGTAACTTTTTTATGTAGGACTTTATTTTTAAATAAAAGTGGGACGACAAGCCTTGGACCACAGTTCTGACTGACGTTGACTCACTTGGAATCGCTACACTTGAGTTAACAACCCCCATCAATATCACAAATGGTGGAGAATGCGGGCAAGAGATCAAGTTTCCAGAGCCTTGCTCAGAAACAGTGAGTTAATGTCAGGAACTGTTTGTGCTTCATGGTTAAGAAACAGTGAACAGTGCAAGTGTGCAGTGTGTGCAGCAGGCGGTGTACCTGGCAGAGTAAAAGCCTTAAAGAGACAGTGTTCCATTTTTTTGATCTATGCAGTGGAGTGACTGCGAAGATGGGACAGTCAAAAAGGAAGAAGGTTGCAAAATTGAAAATAAAAGTTCTGTGGCTGGAGGAGATGTTGTTACCTGGGCAGATCCCACACGTGCCAGAACAGAGTGTGGCAGTTCTTGAGTCCATGGTGAACTGGTGTAAGCAGAACTTGACAGCGGTGACCCTAGCTATGGAAGGCGCTAAACCAGTATGCAGTGTGGTGAGAAAATACAGCAGTGTCACCAAAGTAGGAGGTTACTGCATGTGACAGACCACACCAGGACAGGGGCTTTTGGAAAGGAGTAGGGGCTTGCCTTTTACCCACTGATTATGGCCCAGGGAAGAGAATGGAGATGTTGTCTGCTTCTCCTGGTCAGAGAAAGGAGAAGAGCTCAGTTCAGCCCCTGATCCCATGGAGAGAGCAGATCTATCTCTAATGATGGACAACAACGTGATAAACGCTAAGGGCAAGGCTTGGATTTATTCTCTGAATAAAGACAATAAAGCTTCCCTTCTGGAGTGTATAGAAAGGTGTAAAAATAATCCTGTAAAGGTAATAATCAGAGGAAATATGGTGGCCCTCCTGCAGACTGAGGTGGAGAAGCTCCCCCACTTGGGACAGAAATAGTTATCAACAATCTCCCTCAAGAAATCTATGAAGATAAAATAATTCCACTTTTTCAGACTGCTGGAACATTGTACTATATGAGTTTTGTCTTATGATGACTTGTCTAGTGGGCAACTTACACAAGTGAAAGCTGGTTAATGAGATTTGGACAGCCCTGGGTCCTCTTTCTGGGGAACTGGTGCTGAACTGTCTGGGTGGGTACTGACCTGAGTCATCTAGGCTTGTCAAGGTAACTAGTTGTTAATTAGCTTACTGTTTAATTAAAGTAGAAGTAAACCCTCCTATTATTTTCAGCCAAGGAAGCTGCCATCTTGGCCTCTCCTTTAATCTTTAACTGTCATGATGCTACACATGTGATCAGTTATGACCCCAGCCATTGGATGGTTTGACAGTTTGGTTGAGAGCGCAACCAATGTGACAGTTAACATTTCCGGCATGTCGGGAATTTAACTGTTTTTTGAAACTCTTAAATTGATGGGGTTACTTCTGCTTTAAGATCACTGTTTATTTTAGCTGTTCATTAGATGGACTGATATGACTGTTTACAGTTTGCATTGTTTTCGATAATGTGATCAAGCTCTTACCTAATTTTGTATGGTATATATTCTGTGTGAATTTACAATAAAGTCAGTTCCAGTTTGCACCTAAGCTAGTGTCATCACATTCTTGGGTGCAATTCTCAGCTATAATACCTGGTTCTCTGTTCCAGAGTGGAATAAGGTTTATCTCCCCAGGCTGGGTGCCAGGCAGTTCGTCACACTGCTGTTACCTATGGCAACAAGGTTGAGACTTTGGCATATAACTTCATACAGCCCATGCTGTATACTGAGGAGGTTGAGGACTTTTTGATGAAAATCAAGAGGTTGCGGTATGAAGGGCATGGCTGAGAGAATGCTGGTCAGAACTGCTATGGCCTCTGTTGGTGGTAAAGTATCAGGTCATCTACTTTGTGATTGACTGAGATCCCAGTGGATAAATGCTCAAGACCTCCCAGAAAGATGCGAGTGTGCTTTGGAATAAATATTCAATATGGAGAATTCTGATAAGGCATGGTGGCAGTGCAGTTGGTGGAGGTATGCTGTTGCCAAGTGTCCTCTATCTCAGGATACTGCAAGTAATCAAGCTAAACAGAGGCCTAGAATTAGTTTCCACAGTGTTTCCTCAGTGTTTGTGCAAGTGCGTTTTTTGTCTACCCTAGCAAAAGTAAGAAAACTTTGGTTTGGCCAGCAAGGAATGCTAGAAAGCAAGAGAGATCCATAGTTTTGTACTATGGCCGAAGATAACAGATCCGTTACATGGATGGGTAAGACTGTTGCTGATTAAATCATGAGAAGGACTGGCTATGAGACTGTTCCCTGTTAAGTGGGAGTGACCCCATTTAGGAGACCTGCTGTCCATGTGGAGAGAGGCTTGCCTCTGTGCAGTGCCTTGTACAGTAGGTGTCACAGTCAGGGAGCGGGCTCAAAGGCCAGTAGCTATAGCAGTAAAGAGGCTCCCACTGCCAGCTGGATAAGTGCTGCAGTAGGTCACCCTGGTGGATGACACAGGCTCACCTGAGGTGTGGGGAGCTCCTGGTGGCGGAGATGGGTTTTGCTGCACGTTAATACCAGGTTGTGGTCCTCGGGATCGCCCCACCAGCAGGTGATCAAGCCAGGGTCTAGTAGCAGATATAGCCAGTATAGATCAAGCAGAAGTGTAGTCAGTACACAATTCATAGGTCAATAACAAGTAGTCACAGTTTGGGATGAAGCAGAGTCGAGGACCAAGCCATAAGTCAGTAATGAGTGGAGTGACAAGAGTGAGATATTGGCTGGAGAGAGCACAATAATCAGGCAAACAGGAAGGGCAGAGACATATCTTACATCAGAAAGTTCATGGGAGGAGCAAAGAATTCAAGGTTCAGCAGAAAAAACGCAGGATTTTTCAATAAATCAGACAGGGTACTGTCCAGCATCCAATATTTCCAGACACAGAAAAGGTTGCAGGTTTAGACCTGGGTCCTGACAGCTCTCCCTTCCTCCCAGGACATCCCCTGGATGTCTTAGGGCCAGATTTGTGAGGGAACCTCTGATGGAATTCTATTGTTAATCTAGGGGCATGAACATTCCCCTCAGGTTATCAAGAATTTTCTCCTGGCCCTTCCTATAAAACCAGATACTGTAATTTGTTTCTAAAAATCCATGAATCAAGAATTTTCTCAAATTCTTTTTCAGGTGGAACGGGTGGGAGAATTCTCCTAGGGAACAGGTTTTCATGAAATGGTTTGAGCAAGGATACATGAAACGCTGAGTACATTTTCATACTGTCAGGAAGTTTTAAGCAAAAATGTATTGGTTAATTTGAGATAAAAATCTGGAAAGGTTCCACAAACATTTGACCAGACTTAGCATATGGAATGTGTACCTTCAGGTTTATGGTTGATCAGGAATAAAAACTGGATAATACTCAGTATTTAAGAAAAAAAAGGGCTTTGGGAGGTGGAGCTATGTTTAGAATTGTTATAAGCAATTCTGCCATGGGAATATAGTCCATACAGTCAAGAAAACGAACAAAACATTGAAGGTACTGCTTGAGTGGTCCTCTCTGTCTGACCATCAGACTGGGAATGAAAAGCAGAAGACAGATTCATTGTTACACCATAGCTGAGCACAAGCTTTTCCAAAATCTCAAAGTAAAATGCACTTCTCTTTGAGACACCACATCATCAAGAATTCCATGTAGTCTAAAGACTTCTCAAGCCATCAACTCCACAGTTTGTTCAGCAAAGCGTACCCCCTTAAGGGGTATAAAGTGAACCAAAATAGTGGTAATTTCTTTTGAGGGAGGTACATTGACCATAAAGTCCAAAGGGGTTGGCCACCATTTTCTTGATGGACAGGGAGTGGTTGTAGTATGCCCAAAGCAGAAGATTTGAGTGTCTTATTGGATGCACAGGTCAGACACGAGGACATATAGCTCTTAACATCTTTCTTGCAGCCAGGCCACCAAAAGGAATGTGATAAAAGTTCTTCTGTCTTAGAAACCCCAAAATGGCCAGCAACCTCTGGGCTTCTACCCAGACTGATTCAGATGCATAGAGATTATGTGCTTGAGTCCAAAATCGGTTCTTGTACTCAAAGTTAATGTCCTTGGGAGGATGTTTGAGGAGTGGGTCATTCATATACCCTTCTTTGAGGACTCAAGAATATCTTGGAACTTGTGACTCCTAGGAAGTTCTTCTGAGGTAAAATTGCACATTCCTGCAGAGGCTCTGACAACATCCTTGATAAGGCATCAGCCTTACCAATCCTTGACCTAGGTCAATATGAGATGATATACTTAAACCTGAGAAAAAAGAGAAACCAATGTGCTCATCTATAGCCGTGGCCAGAAGTATTGAGAATGACACAAAAATTTATTTTCACAAAGTCTGCTGCCTCAGTTTTTATGATGGCAAATGCATATACTGCAGAATGTTATTAAGAGTGATCAGATGAATTGCAATTGATTGCAAAGTTCCTCTTTGTCATGAAAATGAAATTAATTCCATAAAAAAAACATTTCCACTGCATTTGTTAAAGAAGGCTGCAGGGTGCCCAAGAAAGTCCAGCAAGCACCAGGACTGTCTCCTATGGATGATTCAGCTGCGGGAATCGGGATACCACCAGTGCAGAGCTTGCTCGGGAATGGCAGAAGGCAGGTATGAGTGCATTTGCATACACAGTGAGGTGAAGACTTTTGGAGGATGGCCTGGTGTCAAGAAGGGCAGCAAAGCAGCCACTTCTCTCCAGTAAAAACATCAGGGACAGACTGATATTCTGCCAAAGGTACAAGGATTGGACTGCTGAGGACTGGGGTAAAATAATTTACTCTGATGAATCCCCTTTCCGATTGTTTGGGGAACCCGGAAAAAAACCTTGTCCGGAGAAGAAAAGGTGAACAGTCCATCAGTCCTGTGTCACGCGAACATCCTGAGACCATTCGTGTTGCTTCTTAGCCAAGGGAATGGGCTCACTCACAATTTTTCCTAAGAATACAGCCATGAATAAAGAATGGTACAAAAACATACTCCGAAAGCAACTTATCCCAACCATCCAAAATCAGTTTGGTGATGAACAATGCCTTTTCCAGCATAATGTCTTGCATTAAGACAAAAGTGTTAACTAGATGGCTTGAGAAACAAAACATTGAAATTTTGGGTCCATGGCCAGAAAACTATCCAGACCTTAATCCCATTGAGAGATTGCGGTCAATCCTCAAGAGGCGGGTGAACAAAAAAAAAAAACACAAATTCTGACAAACTCCAGGCAGTAATTATGCAAGAATAGGCTACCATCAGTCAGGATGTGGCCCAGAAGTTGATTGACAGCCAGGGCTGGTGCAAGGATTTTTGACACCCTAGGCGAAATCTAATCCCCCCCCCCCCCCCGGGTCCACATCCTTTGCCCTGCCCATGTATACCCCACCTTTTTAATGAAGCGCCCACCAAATGCAGCCTCACCAGTGCCCATCAATGCAGCCTTACCAGTGCCTCTCAATGCAGCCTCATCAGCACCCTTCAATGCAGCCTACCAAGGAGGGGGGGGGAGAGGGGGCAGGGGAGAGTAAACCGCCCCCGACCCCTCGGTACATGGACAGATCAGACTTTATACACCAAATACATTTAGGATTAGGAAATCGGTTGGTTGTGGTCACGGACAGCAATCGCAGGTCACTAATGACTGATAAGAGGCGTGCAAAGGCACAGCAAGAGATGTTTGCTGCTTCCATTCATTCGGGGGTCGGAACACGGAGACAGCCCCCCACCATGTGAACAGAGCGGCCGCTGCCTGCTGATGCCAAGACTTAGTTGCTTGCTGCAGAGAGAGGAGAGTAGGAACGCCAACAGCAGTGCACCCTAGGCGGGTGCCTAGTTTGCCTAGTGGTAGCACCAGCCCTGTTGACAGCATGCCAGGGTAAGCTGTAGAGGTCTTGAAAAAGAAAGGTCAACACTGAAAATATTGACTCTTTGCATAAACTTAATGTAATTGTCAATAAAAGCCTTTGACACTTATGAAATGCTTGCAATTATACTTCAGTATACCATAGTAACATCTGATAAAAAGATTTAAAAACAATGAAGCAGCAGACTTTGTGAAAATTAATATTTGTTTCATTCTCAAAACTTTTGGCCACGGCTGTAGAAAAAAAATTCTTGACAGAACGAACGAATTCCAAATTGTTATGATCAGTGAAAACAGTTACAGAATGATTAGCACCTTGCAGCAGATGTATCCATTGGGAAAGGGCTTTCTTAACCACTTATATAGGGCACTTTCGCCCCCTTCCTTCCCAGCCCAATTTTCAGCTTTCATCGCTCTAGCGCTTTCAGTGACAATTGCGCGGTCATGCTACACTGTACCCAAATAAAATTTTTATCATTTTGTTCGCACAAATAGAGCTTTATTTTGGTGGTATTTATTCACGACTCCGTTTTTTTTTTTTGCGATATAAGCGCAAAAAAGTGGAAATTTGGAAAAAAAACAATATTTTCTTTTTTCTATTTTAAAAGAAATCCAATAAAATCAAATTTTGTCATAAATTTAAGCCAAAATGTATTCTGCTACATGTTTTTGGTAAGAAAAATTCCGTTAAGTGTATAATAATTGGTTTGTGTGATCACGGACATATGTACGCAAATGATCATGTACATATGTGTGCAGGTGATCACGTATATATGTGTGCAGATAATCATTGGAACATGTGATTTTAGTGGGACATATGTGGGGGACATGTTTTCATTATTAGGGACATGTGTTTTTATTATTTGGGGACATGTATGTTTTGGGGACATATGTGGGGACTGTGTTTATACTGTGTGGTGTGTTGTGTGTTTACACTAGACTGGTGATCAGTGAGTAAAAAGCTGTAAAAAACAGCTCATACTCACTGATCATCAGCCGGCTGCAGCGATCTGCTCTCCTCTCCTCAGCGATGACTTCTGTGTGAGGAGAGGAGGAACCGATGGCCTAGCAACCGGCTGTTTGTTTACATCACATGACGGCCGTGATTGGACACGGCCGTCATGTGATCAGGAGGGCCAATCAAAGAGCCCTCCTGCCGATCTGAGATGCGCCGTGTCCGGGTGACACAGGCGCATCAGGATCGCGCCGCTGCGCGGGCACGCGCGCGCGCGATCCCGCTCCTTCTGATGGACGTTCCTGAACGTCCTATCAGAAGTAGACGGCTCCCACCCGGCCGTATATGTGCATTGGCCGGGTGGGAAGTGGTTAAAGTGGTTCTGCACCCAAAAAAAAAATATTAAAAGCCAGCAGCTACTAATATTGCAGCTGCTGACTTTTAATAAAATCACACTTACCTGTTCCAGGGTCCAGCGATGTCGGCGGCAGATGACGAGCGACCGCCATCCTCTGTCAGGGAATCGGGAAGTGAAGCGTTGCGGCTCCACTGCCCGTTTCCCTACTGCGCATGCGCGAGTCGCGCTGCATGTCACTTCTGGTTCCCGCTGTGTCCTGGGAACTGTGTGTTTCCCAGAACACAACGGGGGGAGGCAGGGCGTCTGCGGCGGTCTGCCCGGAAGTGGGTGCAGATACCTGGATTATCCAGGTAACTGCACCCCCCCTCCCCCCTGAAAGGTGCCGATTGTGGCACCGGAGGGGGGGAGGGATCAGATTAGCAGAACTTCCCCTTTAGGGTGAAGAACCGCTTTAAAGTGTAAGTCCACCCTAACACTAAAATCAATGCATCTGCAGACATCCACAATCAAACACTAACTTATCTAGCCCTGTAAAGAAGAAATTAGTATATATACTGTTTTGAAAACCAATCTGATGCAGTCTCCAGCAGCGGAAGCAGGCCCGGATTGGCCATAGGGCAAACTGGGCACTTGCCCGGTGGGCCGCGGCCGCCGGGGCCGCCAGGCTGCAAGTTCTTGCGGGTCTCATCCAGCCTCTCCTCGGCCGCCCGGCTGCCAGTTAAACTCAGCCATCGGTGCCGAGGGGGAGGAGCTAGATGAGACGCCTTTGGCGGCCTCTGCGTGGCTGCATGGCCGCCCGTATGGGTCAGCCATCAGTGCCGGGAGGAGGAGCCAGAGCAGACACCTTCGGAAGTGCCTGAAAGGAAACCGTGAGTTCAGCCCCTCTGTAAACTGCATAGGAGGAGCACTGGGGGCAGCTGCATATAGAAGAATAATTCTCTCCATCTTCCTTCCACAGTAGCGGAATGTGAGAGGGAGAGGAGAAGCATTCAGAGACTGCAGGAGGAGGATGGAGAGAATTATTCTTCTATATGCAGCCGCCCCACCCCTCCTCTTATCCTGCTTCTCTCTGCTGCTCCCCCTGGGCTCTCCACCGCACCCATACTCTCTGTCATCCTGTCATGCTCTCTGCCATCCCCCCCATGCTCTCTGCCATCCCCCCATACACTCCACCTCCCCCCATGCTCTCTGCCATCCCCTCATACACTCCACCTCCCCCCATGCTCTCTGCCATCTCCCCATACACTCCACCTCCCCCCCATGCTCTCTGCCATCCCCCCATACTCTCCACCTCCCTCCCCATGCTCTATGCCATCCCCCCATACACTCCACCTCCCCCCCATGCTCTCTTCCATCCCCCATGCTCTCTGCCATCCCCCCATACTCTCCGCCTCCCTCCATGCTCTCTGCCACCCCCCATGCTCTTTGCCACCCCCATGCTCTCTGCCATCCCCCCATGCTCTCCGCCACCCCCCCTTGCTCTCCGCCTCCCACATACTCTCCACCTCCCCCCATGCTCTCTGCCATCCCCCCATGCTCTCCACCTCCCCCCATAGTCTCCACCTCCCCCCATGCTCTCTGCCATACTCTCCACCTCCCCCCATGCTCTCTGCCATTCCCCCATGATCTCCACCTCCCCCTCCCCCCATGCTCTCCACCTCCCCCCCCCATGTTCTCTGCCATCCCCCCATGCTCTCCACCTTCCCCCATGCTCTCTGCCATCCCCTCATAGTCTCCACCTCCCCCCCATGTTCTCTGACATCCCCCCATGCTCTCAACCTCCCCCCCATGCTCTCTGCCATCCCCCCATAGTCTCCACCTCCCCCCATGTTCTCTGCCATCCCCCCATACTCTCCACCCCCCCATGCTCTCTGCCACCCCCCATGCTCTCTGCCATCCCCCCATGCTCTCCGCCACCCCCCATGCTCTCCGCCTCCCCCATACTTTCCACCTCTCCCCATGCTCTCTGCCATCCCCCATGCTCTCTGCAATCCCCCCATGCTCTCTGCCATCCCCCCATACTCTCCGCCATCCCCCATGCTCTCCGCCATCCCCTATGCTCTCCGCCATCCCCCATGCTCTCTACCTCCCCCCATAGTCTCCACCTCCCCCCATGCTCTCTGCCATACTCTCCACCTCATCCCCATGCTCTCTGCCATCCCCCCATGTTCTCTGCCATCCCCCATACTCTCCGCCATCCCCCCATACTCTCCGCCTCCCCCCATGCTCTCTGCCACCCCCCCATACTCTCTGCCACCCCCATGCTCTCTGCCACCCTCGTACTCTCCACCTCCCCCCATGTTCTCTGCCATCCCCCCATACTCTCCACCTCCCCCCATGCACTCTGCCATCCCCCATACTCTCCACCCCCCATGCTCTCCACCTCCCCCCCATCCCCATGCTCTCTGCCAACCCCATGCTCTCTGCCGCCCCCATGCTCTCTGCCGCCCCCAAGCTTTCTGCCGCCCCCATGCTCTCCACCACCCATGCTCTATGCTGCCCCCCTGTGCTCTCCTCTTCCTCCCTGTGTTCTCTGCCTCTCCCCTGTGCTCTCGCCCCACCCCATGTTCTCAAGGTTCTTCCCTGTGCTCTCCAACCCCCATGCTCTTTCCTGGTCCCACCTCACCCCTCTCCCACACCTCTGGTGGGTTCCCCCTCCCCCTCTCAGGGGATCTGTCAGGGAGGAGAGTGTGGAAGGGGCCGGTTAACATGTCATGGGCTGCTCAATGCAAAATGCCCGGGCCTATTTTTTGTCCCAGTCCGGGCCTGAGCGGAAGTGTCAGAAACCAGAAATGTATGGAGTGCCACAGAGAATATCAGGCACAAATATTCTGTAAAAGGATATAATTTATTTAAAAAGTGAATAACATAAATGTATATACACTTCCAACATACCCAACTGTGTAAAACAAACCAGATAACCAAACAAATAGTGACACATGATGAACAACTGCCCAAACTAAGTATATACAGCAAGCAGGGAATACAAAGCATGGTCATAGCAGAGCCAGGGTCATACACGGGAGATCAAGCAGAGGGAGCTGGGAGCACGACAGGACAGGGACAGGGTAACAGGAAACAGAGAGAGCAGGTGGGAAGGGATCAGGCTGCAGGGTTGGGGTCCAGGAACAGGACGCAGAATACAGGATTACTGGGACGCAGGTCAGGGGCACATGGAGACAGAACATCAAGGCGAAAAGAGATGGACAGACAGGACTTAAATATAGTAGAAATAAGTTGGTCCACACTATCCCAGAGACACATTCATGTTATAGGTACCTCATCCCCTAATAATTCTGCAAATATTGTATCCAGGAAAAGGGGAGAAAAAGAAAAGGGAGAGATGGAGCAGGGGATTTTTATACGGTACAATTTATAGAAAAACAAAAATTTCTTTTAAAAGGATTCATAGATTTTTATTAGAAATATATTAAAAATATTTTATAAAGACATTAGTAGCAAATACACTAATTGTACAAGAAATACATAGCTATGGGGTATGGGGGATCCTGAAAATATTAGTTGGTAAAACTGATCGCACTTCTTCCCGACATGTTTCGCATTTGTGCTTCTTCAGGGGAGTGTGCAACTAACAATAACACAAAGAAAAAAGTTTAAAAATATACATATAAGATGTACATTTGTGCAGTGCAATCAAATGCATATACAGGTGCAATACAGGAAATTTATAATATAAAAATAGTCTCAATGTGCTTGGTCCAAAGAGGAGCAATGCTTACCCAAGTGTGTAAATTCCAAGCACCGCAACACAGGAGCCGATAAATTGTGGGATAGATGGTGGAAATTATGGGACAGGATCAAATGGAAAACCCCCCTAGCCCAATGTAGGGCACAGATGGAGGTAAGCAAGCGCTACAAAAGTCAAAGACAAAATTAAAAATAGATTTTGAAATACAAAATGAAAAGCTTTATTGAAATAATGAAAAGTAGTGATGGCCGAACGGTTCGCCCGGCGGTCGTTTCGCGGCGAATTTCCGACTTTCGCCGTCCGCGGGTTCGAACGCCTTTTTCCGTCGTTCGCCCCGGCGGACTTACGTGTTTAATGTATACAAGAACTTTAACCTTTCGTGACACGTTTATCATGTGTTACAGGACAACCAATTGAGACATGACAGCTCATGGACACTTGGACATTCCCCCTAACCTATAAATACACCCGATCCGGTGGCCATTTTACATTCTTTCTTCTGTCACTGTAGGGAAAGGATCCTGTGTGGAGTAGGGACAGAGAAAACGCTAGCTATTTGGTACACAAAAGTTCTTTTCAGGACTGGTATAGGTGTTAGGTCAGCAGCCTGAGTTTCTTTTGTCAGTTTAGATAAAGGGACAGAGCGCTGTATGCTGCTATTTTAGGGACAGCTCAGCCAGATTAGTCTTTCTTCATCATCATCATCATCATCATCATTAGCTGTTACTATCAGGTCCACAAAAGAGCTGTTCCAGCTAATCGTTCCAGCCTACTCTTTTTTGCCAATTTGTATAGGGACAGGCAGGAAGCAGTGTGTCAGGCAGTGAGGATAATTTTAAAGACTTGCTGTTACTATTAGTTCCACAAAGGTTCTTTTCAGGACTGGTATCAGTGGTACGGTAATAGGCTTGTACACGTATAATATTCTTTCTTCCAAATATAGAAAGAATATTATACTTGACTGCTGCCCTTCTGCTGCAGTCTGCTAATCATTCACAACTCACTTGTTCCACAAAGCTCTTTATCAGGACTGGTAACTTGGTCTGTCTAGGGTGCTACGGTACATAGGCTTGGGTGCGGTACAGTCTGCTGTTCTGTAAGGACCGCTATCGGTCCACAATACATAGGGTTGCCGTGCACTACTGCTGACCGCTGCCCTATACTGCAGCAGTCCTTCAGCGGTATAGGGACTGACGCACAGTCTGCTAAACACTAATACACAACCTGCTTGGTCCACAAAAGTTCTTATAAGGACTGGTAACTTGGTATAGGGTGCTACGGTACATAGGCCTGAGTGCAGTACAGTCTGCTGTTCTGTAAGGACCGCTATCGGTCCACAATACATAGGGTTGCCGTGCACTACTGCTGACCGCTGCCCTATACTGCAGCAGTCCTTCATTGGTATAGGGACTGACGTACAGTCTGCTAATCACTAACACACAACCTGCTTGGTCCACAAAAGTTCTTATAAGGACTGGTAACTTGGTATAGGGTGCTACGGTACATAGGCCTGAGTGCAGTACAGTCTGCTGTTCTGTAAGGACCGCTATCGGTCCACAATACATAGGGTTGCCGTGCACTACTGCTGACCGCTGCCCTATACTGCAGCAGTCCTTCATTGGTATAGGGACTGACGTACAGTCTGCTAATCACTAACACACAACCTGCTTGGTCCACAAAAGTTCTTATAAGGACTGGTAACTTGGTATAGGGTGCTACGGTACATAGGCCTGAGTGCGTTACAGTCTGCTGTTCTGTAAGGACCGCTATCGGTCCACAATACATAGGGTTGCCGTGCACTACTGCTGACCGCTGCCCTATACTGCAGCAGTCCTTCAGCGGTATAGGGACTGACACACAGTCTGCTAAACACTAACACACAACCTGCTTGGTCCACAAAAGTTTTTATAAGGACTGGTAACTTGGTATAGGGTGCTACGGTACATAGGCCTGAGTGCAGTACAGTCTGCTGTTCTGTAAGGACCGCTATCGGTCCACAATACATAGGGTTGCCGTGCACTACTGCTGACCGCTGCCCTATACTGCAGCAGTCCTTCATTGGTATAGGGACTGACGTACAGTCTGCTAATCACTAACACACAACCTGCTTGGTCCACAAAAGTTCTTATAAGGACTGGTAACTTGGTATAGGGTGCTACGGTACATAGGCCTGAGTGCGTTACAGTCTGCTGTTCTGTAAGGACCGCTATCGGTCCACAATACATAGGGTTGCCGTGCACTACTGCTGACCGCTGCCCTATACTGCAGCAGTCCTTCATTGGTATAGGGACTGACGTACAGTCTGCTAATCACTAACACACAACCTGCTTGGTCCACAAAAGTTCTTATAAGGACTGGTAACTTGGTATAGGGTGCTACGGTACATAGGCCTGAGTGCGTTACAGTCTGCTGTTCTGTAAGGACCGCTATCGGTCCACAATACATAGGGTTGCCGTGCACTACTGCTGACCGCTGCCCTATACTGCAGCAGTCCTTCAGCGGTATAGGGACTGACGCACAGTCTGCTAAACACTAACACACAACCTGCTTGGTCCACAAAAGTTTTTATAAGGACTGGTAACTTGGTATAGGGTGCTACGGTACATAGGCCTGAGTGCAGTACAGTCTGCTGTTCTGTAAGGACCGCTATCGGTCCACAATACATAGGGTTGCCGTGCACTACTGCTGACCGCTGCCCTATACTGCAGCAGTCCTTCATTGGTATAGGGACTGACGTACAGTCTGCTAATCACTAACACACAACCTGCTTGGTCCACAAAAGTTCTTATAAGGACTGGTAACTTGGTATAGGGTGCTACGGTACATAGGCCTGAGTGCGTTACAGTCTGCTGTTCTGTAAGGACCGCTATCGGTCCACAATACATAGGGTTGCCGTGCACTACTGCTGACCGCTGCCCTATACTGCAGCAGTCCTTCAGCGGTATAGGGACTGACGTACAGTCTGCTAAACACTAATACACAACCTGCTTGGTCCACAAAAGTTCTTATAAGGACTGGTAACTTGGTATAGGGTGCTACGGTACATAGGCTTGAGTGCGGTACAGTCTGCTGTTCTGTAAGGACCGCTATCGGTCCACAATAGATAGGGTTGACGTGCACCACTGCTGACCGCTCACCTATACTGCAGCAGTCCTTCAGCGGTATAGGGACTGACGTACAGTCTGCTAATCACTAACACACAACCTGCTTGGTCCACAAAAGTTCTTATAAGGACTGGTAACTTGGTATAGGGTGCTACGGTACATAGGCCTGAGTGCGTTACAGTCTGCTGTTCTGTAAGGACCGCTATCGGTCCACAATACATAGGGTTGCCGTGCACTACTGCTGACCGCTGCCCTATACTGCAGCAGTCCTTCATTGGTATAGGGACTGACGTACAGTCTGCTAATCACTAACACACAACCTGCTTGGTCCACAAAAGTTCTTATAAGGACTGGTAACTTGGTATAGGGTGCTACGGTACATAGGCCTGAGTGCGTTACAGTCTGCTGTTCTGTAAGGACCGCTATCGGTCCACAATACATAGGGTTGCCGTGCACTACTGCTGACCGCTGCCCTATACTGCAGCAGTCCTTCATTGGTATAGGGACTGACGTACAGTCTGCTAATCACTAACACACAACCTGCTTGGTCCACAAAAGTTCTTATAAGGACTGGTAACTTGGTATAGGGTGCTACGGTACATAGGCCTGAGTGCGTTACAGTCTGCTGTTCTGTAAGGACCGCTATCGGTCCACAATACATAGGGTTGCCGTGCACTACTGCTGACCGCTGCCCTATACTGCAGCAGTCCTTCAGCGGTATAGGGACTGACGCACAGTCTGCTAAACACTAACACACAACCTGCTTGGTCCACAAAAGTTCTTATAAGGACTGGTAACTTGGTATAGGGTGCTACGGTACATAGGCCTGAGTGCGTTACAGTCTGCTGTTCTGTAAGGACCGCTATCGGTCCACAATACATAGGGTTGCCGTGCACTACTGCTGACCGCTGCCCTATACTGCAGCAGTCCTTCATTGGTATAGGGACTGACGTACAGTCTGCTAATCACTAACACACAACCTGCTTGGTCCACAAAAGTTCTTATAAGGACTGGTAACTTGGTATAGGGTGCTACGGTACATAGGCCTGAGTGCGTTACAGTCTGCTGTTCTGTAAGGACCGCTATCGGTCCACAATACATAGGGTTGCCGTGCACTACTGCTGACCGCTGCCCTATACTGCAGCAGTCCTTCAGCGGTATAGGGACTGACGCACAGTCTGCTAAACACTAACACACAACCTGCTTGGTCCACAAAAGTTTTTATAAGGACTGGTAACTTGGTATAGGGTGCTACGGTACATAGGCCTGAGTGCGTTACAGTCTGCTGTTCTGTAAGGACCGCTATCGGTCCACAATACATAGGGTTGCCGTGCACTACTGCTGACCGCTGCCCTATACTGCAGCAGTCCTTCAGCGGTATAGGGACTGACGTACAGTCTGCTAAACACTAATACACAACCTGCTTGGTCCACAAAAGTTCTTATAAGGACTGGTAACTTGGTATAGGGTGCTACGGTACATAGGCTTGAGTGCGGTACAGTCTGCTGTTCTGTAAGGACCGCTATCGGTCCACAATAGATAGGGTTGACGTGCACCACTGCTGACCGCTGCCCTATACTGCAGCAGTCCTTCAGCGGTATAGGGACTGACGTACAGTCTGCTAAACACTAATACACAACCTGCTTGGTCCACAAAAGTTCTTATAAGGACTGGTAACTTGGTATAGGGTGCTACGGTACATAGGCTTGAGTGCGGTACAGTCTGCTGTTCTGTAAGGACCGCTATCGGTCCACAATAGATAGGGTTGACGTGCACCACTGCTGACCGCTGCCCTATACTGCAGCAGTCCTTCAGCGGTATAGGGACTGACGTACAGTCTGCTAAACACTAATACACAACCTGCTTGGTCCACAAAAGTTCTTATAAGGACTGGTAACTTGGTATAGGGTGCTACGGTACATAGGCTTGAGTGCGGTACAGTCTGCTGTTCTGTAAGGACCGCTATAGGTCCACAATAGATAGGGTTGACGTGCACCACTGCTGACCGCTCACCTATACTGCAGCAGTCCTTCAGCGGTATAGGGACTAAGAGTTTTGTCACAGGGTCATTTAAAAAATGACATGCAGAGGAAGAGGCAGGCCCTTCCGCAGGGGTGGTAGGGGTAGGGCAGGAGCAACAGGCTTGAGCCAAAGTGGGAAGTTGCAGAAGGTGCGTTCAATTACTTTAAAGGATGCACCAGACTTGGTTGAGTGGCTCGCTCAGCCTTACTCTTCTGCACCCTCCTCATCCTCTCGATCTGCACCCTCTTCTTCACTCTCTGCTATGTGCACCCCCAAAGACACTACCACCAACAACACGACCACCACCACCACCACCACATACCTTCCGCTTGAGTCACTGGAATTATTTTCCGATCCATATCAAGAGGACATTTCTGATGCGCAGCCACTCTTGGTATTGGATCAGGAAGAGGAGGTAGCAACAAGCGCTACTCAGCAGTCTGACGCCAGTACCCAGATCAGCCCAAGGAGGAGGTTGGTCCCCGGTGTTGCTGCCTACTCTACTTATAGCGGTGGGGAAGGTGACGTTGATGATGACGTGTCTAGTGATGTCACGTGGGTGCCCACAAGAGAGGAAGAGGAGGGGAGTTCAGAGGGAGATATGGACCAGCAGATAGGGAGGAGAAGCAGCAATGACTTACATTGCACAGCAGGGACAAAGCAGACTGCAAATGTATCAGGAGCGAGTCATCGACCATGTACGGTCACATCTGGCGCTCCCAGGACACCGGCACATGGCTCCGCAGTGTGGGCTTTTTTTAACGTGTCCGCTGCTGACAATAGCGTTGCCATCTGCAATCTTTGCAGTCAACGCGTTAGTCGCGGTAAGCCCAATACTCACCTAGGGACGACCGCCTTAAGAAGGCACATGAGCAGCCATCACCGAGCCCAGTGGGAGCAACGGAACACACAAAGCCACACTGCAGGCTCTCACCGTCCAGCCTCGTCTTCTACTTCTCCTTCTCCTCTCTCCTCACAATTGTCCTCCACTCCACCTTCCATCACGCCAAGCTCACATTTTTCTGCAAAAAGGCAGGCTTCCGTGGGCCTAATGTTTGAGCGTAAAAAAATGATGACGCCGGATAACCCTCTTGCCCAACGGTTGGCGGCTGGCTTGTCAGAACTCATAGCCCGCCAACTACTGCCATATAAACTGGTGGACTCGGAGGCCTTTCGCAAATTTGTGGCCATTGGAACACCACAATGGAAGGTCCCAGGAAGGAAGTATTTCTCAGAGAAGGGCATCCCAGAGCTATATGGCCATGTTCAGCGGCAAGTGAATGTATCTCTGGCACACAGTGTCGGTGCCAAGATACATCTGACCACAGACACGTGGTCTAGCAAACACGGGCAGGGAAGGTATATCAGTTTTACTGCCCACTGGGTGAACCTTCTGACGGCCGTCAAGCATGTAACCCGTGGCACCCGTGTAGATTTGGTTTTACCGCCACGGATTGCATGCAGGCCTGACTCTTCTTCTCCTCCTCCTACTCCATCCTCCTCCCTCTCCTCCTCAGCTGCCTCCTCCTTTTCCGCTGCTAGCGTCTCTTCCACTGCACCGCCCAAGCTCCCCAGAACCTATTCCACATGCCAGGTGAGACGTTGCCATGCCGTGCTGCGTCTGTTGTGCCTGGAAGCAAAGAGCCACACTGGCCCGGCACTCCTTTCAGCTTTGCGTTCACAGGCAGATGAGTGGCTAACACCGCTCAATTTGACAGTTGGTAAAGTGGTGTGTGACAACGGTGCCAATCTGCTTAGCGCATTGAAACAGGGCAAAATCACGCACGTGCCGTGCATGGCACACGTCTTAAACTTGGTCGTGCAGCGATTCCTTGTCAAATACCCTGGGGTCCAGGACATCTTGCGGCAGGCAAGGAAAATCTCGGCCCATTTCAGAAGATCTTACACGGCCATGGCTCGCCTTGCTGACATTCAGCGGCGACACCATCTGCCGGTCAGACGTCTTATTTGCGATTGCCCGACGCGATGGAACTCAACCTTCTATATGCTTGATAGGCTGCTCCAGCAGAAACGTGCAGTTAACGTCTACCTGTATGAACTCTGCGAAAGAAACGGTTCTGGGGAGCTGGGTTTTTTTTCACCGCGCCAGTGGCTGCTCATGCGCGACACATGCAGACTTCTGCGGCCATTTGAGGAGATCACCAAACTGGTCAGTCGCAGCCATGGCGCCATCAGTGACATGGTACCTTATGCCTTCTTTCTGGAGCGTGCATTGCGTCGTGTCATTGATCAGGCTGTGGAGGAGCAGGAGCGGGAAGATGAGGAAGTCGCAATGCTGGATGAATTCCCAGGGGGGGCTACTCTATCTGAGACAAGTCAACAACAGGAGTCTGATGAGGAGTCAGAGGAGGATGGTGCCGGGGCGGATGAGCAGGAGCAAGAAGAGCATGCTTTAAACCTTTCTGGGATCCCTGTTGTGCGAGGATGGGGAGAGGAGAATGAAGAGGACGACATTATCCTGGATGATGAGCAGGAGCCAGGCCACCACACCGCTTCCACTTTAGTGCAAATGGGGGCCTTCATGCTCCAGTGTTTTAATAGGGACCCCCGTATAAAAAGCATGAGGGTCAAGGACCAGTACTGGGTGGCAACGTACTTAGACCCCCGGTACAAACACAAAATGGCGGAAATGTTACCGCCGTCGCAGAGGGCTGTCAGAATGCAGCACTTCCAGGCCTTGCTTCGAGAAATGCTGCATTCTGCTTTTGCGTGCGCTGGCAGAGGAGCAATTCCCACTCCCAGAGAAGGATTTGCGGGTACCAATCCAACAGCGCCTGCAAGAAGAGGCCGGTTTGAAGATGTGTTGGTGACTTCGGATATGAGGTCATTCTTTCAGCCGACCCATCGACAGGTGTCATCCGGATCCAGCATCAGGGAACGCCTAGACCGTCAGGTGTCCGACTACATTGGGTTAACGGCCGATGTGGACGCTCTGAGGAGTGATGAACCCCTAGACTACTGGGTGGGCAGGCTTGACCTCTGGCCAGAGCTTGCCCAATTTGCAATCGAACTGTTGGCTTGCCCCTCATCCAGTGTCCTGTCCGAAAGGACGTTCAGCGCAGCAGGGGGGATTGTGACCGATAAGCGTACTCGCCTAGCTCACCACAGTGTTAACTACCTCACATTTCTAAAAATGAATGAGGCATGGATCTCGGAGGAATTCAACACATGTGATCAGTAGACCATGTATATGTCTATAAACAATTTTTGGAATCAAGCACACAGACCTTCTTAATTCATTTGGCTCACTTCCCTGACCCAAAAAAGCACACCGTACTATATGCCCCTACCCTCCTCTTTGAAGAGGTTGAGCGGTGTCATATTTCTACTGGGGCTGCTTATTATGAGGGGTTCCCACCATCCCTGTGCTGTGCTGACTTCCTCCTGGGTGTTCTTATTATGAGGGGCTCCCACCATCCCTGTGCTGTGCTGACTTCCTCCTGGGGGTTCTTATTATGAGGGGATCACACCATCCCTGTGCTGTGCTGACTTCCTCCTGGGGCTGCTTACGGTGCTGCTGTCAGCGCTGTATGTCACGGAGCTGCTGTCAGCGCTGTATGTCACGGAGCTGCTGTCAGCGCTGTATGTCACGGAGCTGCTGTCAGCGCTGTATGTCACGGAGCTGCTGTCAGCGCTGTATGTCACGGAGCTGCTGTCAGCGCTGTATGTCACGGAGCTGCTGTCAGCGCTGTATGTCACGGTGCTGCTGTCAGCGCTGTATGTCACGGAGCTGCTGTCAGCGCTGTATGTCACGGAGCTGCTGTCAGCGCTGTATGTCACGGTGCTGCTGTCAGCGCTGTATGTCACGGAGCTGCTGTCAGCGCTGTATGTCACGGAGCTGCTGTCAGCGCTGTATGTCACGGAGCTGCTGTCAGCGCTGTATGTCACGGAGCTGCTGTCAGCGCTGTATGTCACGGAGCTGCTGTCAGCGCTGTATGTCACGGTGCTGATGTCAGTGCTCTGTATTACGGTGCTGCTGTCAGTGCTCTGTATCTCCTGCACCCTCTTGTTTGCCTACCCTGGTCCCTGACCTTCCCTCTCCTCCATTGCCTTCATTAGCTCCATAGTCCTGAATTGTCAGAACAATTTCCCAAATAAAAAAAAAATGCTTGTAGTTATCGATCCCAAATTCACCTCATACATGTATTATGCTATTGTCCAGGTGGTGGGACTACGTGCTACCCCCTAATAATTACCCCGTGGCCGCAAATTCGACCTAAAGGTTTGCGAAATTCGCCTCCCATTGAAGTCAATGGAGCCCGCGGCGAACGGTCGTTTTCGCGAACGTTTGTGTCCGTTCGCGTTTCGCGTTCGCGAAACGTCCCGTCGGAAGTTCGTCCATCACTAATGAAAAGTGTTTGATTGTAATAAAAGAGTAAGCAATATAGTAATTATATAGTAACTATATTGCTTACTCTTTTATTACAATCAAACACTTTTCATTATTTCAATAAAGCTTTTCATTTTGTATTTCAAAATCTATTTTTAATTTTGCTCCATCTCTCCCTTTTCTTTTTCTCCCCTTTTCCTGGATACAATATTTGCAGGACTTAAATATACTTCCTGCAACAAGCATCGGGTATGAGCTTCTGGCTGCTGAGAGACACCTGCTGGTGGACGTGGAACTGCAGCCTATGGATCTGGGAGCCACAGTGCCACCAGCAGGTGAGCACTCTTTCCTGAAAGAAAGCTCTGCAGAGGATACAACTGACAATGTCTATGAAATGAATGGGGAGTGACGTCACCCATAGACTTACAATGGGGCTTCCGTTGTCGGCTGTGCTCTCTGCACCTGCTTCCAGAGCGAAGCCGCAGCTGACAGCTCAGTGTGGGATCAGGTCGGATCGGCTTCAAAAAAGGTATTTATATTGATTTCTTCTTTACGGGGCTAGATAGGTTAGTGTTAGATCATGGATGTCTGTGGATGCAGGGATTTTAGTGTTTGGGTGGACTTCTAAATAAATTACCTGCAGCTCCCTATTCCCAATGTCATAATTCCTTTCGACTGAAGACATTAAATGAGAGAAATAACAAGGATGAAGCTACATCTTTTCTCCCTTTCACTTAGAACAGATAGCTCCCACGGTGGAGTCTGAAGCATCCATTTCCACAATAAAAGGAGTTCAGGATGTACCAATATTGGTGCCAAAGTAAAAAGAGTCTTTAGCTTACTAACGCCAATCTGTGTTTCAGGTGACCATTACAAACGGCATCCCTTTCTTTGTCAGATGCGTAATTGGTGCTATTACTTTGGATACATTTCTTATGAATTATGAGTTAACAAAGCATTGATCCTCTCAGGATCCATGCTCACCTTCTGAAAAAATAATATATAGTATCCCAAGAGCTTGATCTGGGTTCATTCAAACACACATTTCTCTAGTTTAATGTAGAGTCGATTCTTCCTTAAAGTGGTTGTTTACCCTTTTTTTCACTCTGACCTACAGCTAAGCCTACAATAAGGCTTACCTGTAGATAAAAAGAATATCTGTATGGTTTACGCAATATTCCCCTTGCATGGAGCCGCTGACTTCAGCAGCGCATGCGCTCTGAGTTTCCCGGCTGAAAGGTCCGGCAGACGCCAAACCTTGCAGGAAAGAAGTCTCCCACGAGCATGCGCGGGAGTGATGACATTGCAGCTTCGGCCAGTCACAGCGCCGGAGCTGAGATACCGAGAAGACACGCCGAGGGAAAATGTCTGCTCCCTCAGTGTGGACCGAGATCACCTGCCGACGTCTAAGGTAAGTATTTCATAATGAGTTAGTATGCGGTGCATACTAGCTCATAATGCCTTTTGCCTTACAGGTTTAAAAATAAAAATAAAAAATGTGCGTGTTTACTACCGCTTTAACCCTTCAAAGACAGTGCAAACATGCTTGTGATGCTCCTCCAGGTTATCAGAAAAGATGAGAATATCATCCAGATAAGCAATCACAAACTGGTCCAACAGATCTCAAAAAAATCATTGATGAAGTGTTGAAAATTTGCAGGAGTGTTGCAAAGGTCAAAAGGCATAACCAAGGACTCAAAATGCCAATATCTGGTTTTAAAGGAGGTTTTTCCACTGGTCTCCTTGACGAAAGCGGACAAGGTTTATGTCTCCCATGAGTCTAGTTTTTTAAATAGTTTGTCAGTAAGAAATCTTTCCAACACAACATTTCAGATATTAAGGGTAGTAGATAACAGTTTTTAATAGTGATTTTATTCAAATCCCTGTAATCGATGTACAGACACAAGAGGAAGTCCTTTTTTAACCAAGAACAGGGCTGCCCCTGTAGGAGACATGTCTAATATAGCCCTTCAAGAAATATGTACCAAGCCACTCCTGAGCACCTTTATTTCATGTTCAAAAAGATTAAAAAGGCAGTCAAAATTTATTTCTGCCCCTGGGATCAGTTCAATAGGAAATTCATATGGGCGATGAGAAGGTAGTTAATCTGCTTTCCTTTTTTTCGCAGACATCCTGGAACTCATGGTATTGTGGATGTAGGTTTTCATATGACTGGCTAGTTATTACATCAACTTGTGATTCCTTGTTCGACAAGGTTCTCTACAGTGTTCCTCACAATGCAGGGGCATAAAATTTATGGTCAAAGCTCCCAAGTTAAAGGAAGGATTATGGGTAGAAATCAAGGAATGCCTAGGATGACAGAAAAAATGTGGTGATGTAATCAATTGAAATCCGATAGTCTTATAATGATCAGTCTCAAATGGGAGTAGCAGAGAAACTGTTTCATAGGTGACAGGTCTTGACAATAGAGGCAATCACCCGTCTCCATTTCACTAGGGGGAGATTTATTTCTTGTTTGAATATTATTGCTTTGGGCAAACACATGTCCACAAAGTCCCCCCTAGCCATGAAGTCCAGCATGGCAGGGCAAGGAACTTTACAGCCCTCTGTGATCAGTTTAGTAGGGATGACAAAATGAGAAAGTAGACAATTTACTTAATAAACTGGGTAATGGCGTTTAGTTGTTCAGGCACTTTCACATTAGTCACAGCAATTATCCTTTTCACTTTGTTGGGACAGTTCACTGCATAATGGTCAGAGTCCCCACAACAGAGACATAAGTTCTCCAAAAGTCTTCTTTCATTCTCCTGAGGAGAAATGGATATCCTAATAGTATCAACTTACATTGGTTCAAGACTGTTAAAATCCAGAGACGTTTGGATCCTTCTGAACAAATTGACTAGCAGAGAAACATATGCCACTGTTACCTCCAAACATTTCCAGTCTCTCCTTCTCCTCTCTGTAAGTCTTTGATCAAGTCAGGTACATAATTGGATGAACACCTCAATACCATTAGGATTCTCTACTCTTGCAAGCACATATTTGAACTGTTCAGAGAGTCCTTGGCGGAACCAACTCTTTTGCCCTGCTGGGTTCCAACTGGTATCTGCGATCCAATCTCAGAATTCAGCTATGTACTCAACAACAGAATGTCTGCCCAACCACAAAATATGCAACTTTGCTTCAGCAGTAGCACAGCATTTAGGAACATAAAAAAACCTAGCGGCCACAAAAGTCTTAAAATTATTCAGAGTAGCGCTTTCTTGTTCTGCATAAGGGGAGGCCCAAGCTAGGGCTTCCCTACGCCCATAAACTGTTTCTGCAGAGCATGGATTTCTTCCTGTTGCCCTTTCACCACACTTTCCAGTTTGGCAAATTTGTCATGGTAGGTAACACCGAACTCCTACAGCTACGCAATTTGCTGCCTGAATGGAGCCACTGCATTTTCTATAGTAACCTCCATTTTTTCGGACAGATTATTCTGTCAGGTTTGAAGGCCAGTAGCTATAGCAGTACAGAAGCTCCCACCAGCCAGCTGGATAAGTTCAACAGCACATTATCCTGGCGAATGACATGGACTCACCTGAGTAGGGATGAGCCGAACACCCCCCGGTTCGGTTCGCATCAGAACTTTCGAACGGACCCCAAATTCATACGAACTTTAGAACCCTATTGAAGTCTATGGGACTCGAACGTTCAAAATAAAAAGTGCTAATTTTAATGGCTAATATGCAAGATACTGTCCTAAAAAGGGTTTGGGGACCTGGCTCCTGCCCCAGGGGACATGGGTCAATGACTAAAATGTTTTTAAAAATGGCCGTTTTGGCGGGAGCACTGATTTTAATGACGATCAAATTGAAAAAAAAGTGAAATATTCCTTTAAATATCATTCCTGGGGGGTGTCTATAGTATGCCTGTGAAGTGCCACGTGTTTCCCGTGTCTAGAACAGTCCCTGCACAAAATGACATTTAACGGAAAAAAAGTCATTTAAAACTGCTTGCATTTTTTAATGTAATATCTGGTTCCGACAATATGGATGAAAATCATTGAGAAAAATGCCCCCCCTGCCATTACCAGCCCCTTTGGGTCTTGTACGGATATTAAGGGGAACCCCGTACCCATATTAAAAAAAGGAAAGACGTGGGGCCCCCAGGCCCTATATACTCAGAACAGCAGTATACAGGCGGTGCAAACAAGACAGGGACTGTGTAGGTTTGTTGTTTTAAGTAGAATCTGTTTGTAATTTTGAACTGGTACATTTTTAAAGTGTAGCTCCAGTCAAAAAATCTATTTTTAAGCTTTTTGGAAAACATAGGGAAGGGTTATCACCCCTGTATAATTTGTTTTGCCGTCCGTCTTTTTTCATCTCACTTCCTGTTGTCTCCTTCCGTTTGCAAGTAGGAGACGTTTGTAAGTTGAATGTTTGAAAGTAGGGGCCTGCCCTATATGCTCTGCAGAAATGGCGGAACAAGATGTTGGTGTTGCCACAACATTGTAAGCCCTCAAAGTGACTCTTGGTGGGCGCTGGAGCGCCCTGCTGTGAACGATTATATCAAGAATTGTAATTACATGCCATTGTTGAACAGTGGTAGAAAAATTGGGCCTTTGGTGGTTGTGGTGCTGGTGCTGGTGCTACAACACTATAAGTCCTCACAGTTACTCTCGGTGGGCACAGGAACGGGCCCTGCTGTGAAATATTATATCAAGAATTGTAATTACATGCCCCTGTTAAACAGGGGCTGAAAAATTGGGCCTTAGGCACTGGTGCTGGTGCCACGACACTGCAACCTCTCCCGTATACTCTAGTTGTAGTGCAGGAATGAGCCCTGCTGCAAAGCATTGCATCAAAAATTGTAATTAAATGCCCCTGTTAAACAGGGGCTGAAAAATTGGGCTGGTGGCACTGGTGCTACGACACTGCAACCTCTCCCATATACTCTAGTTGTAGTGCAGGAATGAGCCCTGCTGCAAAGCATTGCATCAAAAATTCTAATTAAACGCCCCTGTTAAACAGGGGCTGAAAAATTGGGCTGGTGGCACTGGTGCTACGACACTGCAACCTCTCCCATATACTCTAGTTGTAGTGCAGGAATGAGCCCTGCTGCAAAGCATTGCATCAAAAATTGTAATTAAATGCCCCTGTTAAACAGGGGCTGAAAAATTGGGCTGGTGGCACTGGTGCTAAGACACTGCAACCTCTCCCATATACTCTAGTTGTAGTGCAGGAATGAGCCCTGCTGCAAAGCATTGCATCAAAAATTCGAATTAAACGCCCCTGTTAAACAGGGGCTGAAAAATTGGGCCTTATGCCCCGTACACACGAGAGGAATTAAGTCTGACAGACCTCCAAAGGAGTTCCGCCGGAGTTCCGCTGGAGTTCCGACGGAGTTCTGGCGGACTTTTCGACCGAACGGACTTGACCACACACCATCACACCAAACTCCGACGGAGTCGAACGTGATGACGTACGACTGGATTCGACGTAGGAAGTTCATAGACAGTAGCCAATAGCTGCCCTAGCGTCGGTTTTAGTCCGTCGGAGTAGCACACACACGAGCGGATTTTTCAAAGGGGACCGGGTCCGGCGGAGTTCCGTCGGGAAAATTTGAAGCATGCTTCATTTCTAAAGTCCGTCAGACTTTTGCGAAGCTAAAGTCCGTTGCAGCCCACACACGATCGGATAGTCTGACGGACTCGGTCTGACGGACTTTGGATGTTGAAAAGTCCGCTCGTGTGTACGGGGCTTTAGGCACTGGTGCTGGTGCCACGACACTGCAACCTCTCCCATATACTCTAGTTGTAGTGCAGGAATGAGCCCTGCTCCAAACCATTGCATCAAAAATTGTAATTAAATGCCCCTGTTAAACAGGGGCTGAAAAATTGGGCTGGTGGCACTGGTGCTAAGACACTGCAACCTCTCCCATATACTCTAGTTGTAGTGCAGGAATGAGCCCTGCTGCAAAGCATTGCATCAAAAATTGTAATTAAACGCCCCTGTTAAACAGGGGCTGAAAAATTGTGCCTTAGGCACTGGTGCTGGTGCCACGACACTGCAACCTCTCCCATATACTCTAGTTCTGGTGCAGGAATGAGCCCTGCTGCAAAGCATTGCATCAAAAATTGTAATTAAACGTCCCTGTTAAACAGGGGCTGAAAAATTGGGCTGGTGGCATCACCCAGAACCAAAAATGTTCTTCCAACATATCAGCGGACGAGGAAGAGAATAGACAATCAACATAACAGTGAAATAAAAATGTAGCGCTAAACAAACATTAAGCTTGAAAATTTTAAGTGAGTATAATGCTGCGTACACACGTAGCCGACTATCCGGCCGACTTAGTCCGACGGACTTCCCGCCAGACTGTCCGCCGGACTTTCCGAACGGGCTACTTGCCCACATACGGCACTTTTTCAGCGGACTAATACAGCGAACTAAGTCCGCCGTACTTTTGAAATGAACGGACTCGCCCACACACGCGGAGGAAAGTCCGCTCATTTTGAGCACGTCTCCAGGTAGGCGGGGCCCGCGAAGGAGACGTCGCTAGACCCGCCACCTGGTATGGACTTAAAGGGGAATCCCAACGCAGTGATTCCCATGCTCGAGGGTGACGGTACCTTAGGAGACCAATGTATCCCACTTCCAATTCAAGGGTTCATGCAGGTAGCATATAACAGGAAAAAGAAAAAGAGAGGGCTCCGGATGGTGTAGGTAAAAAAAAAACGATTGGTTTTTCATGTTGATGACCGCTTGTGTCGAAACGAGTCGGGAAGCATTACTTGCACCCCATATTGCTCTTTTTTTTAGATTATTTGTTCTTTTGTGATCACTTTTTATATTTGTATAATACGTATTTTTTATTAAAATCAATCTTTTTTTTGACCTACACCATCCGGAGCCCTCTCTTTTTCTTTTTCCTGTTATATGCTACCTGCATGAACCCTTGAATTGGAAGTGTGATACATTGGTCTCCTGAGGTACCGTCACCCTCGAGCATGGGAATCACTGGTTGGTAATTATCCGGTCCACCTATCTTCATTTGGGATCGTGGACGCTCTTAAGAGGATTCCATATCCTGACCCTTTCTTCCAGAGGCTGGAGTACAATCCATTGGGATTACAAGCTCTTTAGACCCATTGTCGTATGGCATGCGAGTCCAACTGTTTTGGTAAGTGTATCCATCTTATACCTTCAGATTGTTGTATCTACAGATATCTCTACAGACTAACAGATTGTCGTGGCGTGTCTCCTTGGTACCTTGATTCAAAGTCTATTTGAGAAGATTGGGCACTCTCTCTCTATATAAGTGGACTTTTGTACAGATTGATGAACTGTTATTAGTTTACTTTTCAAGATTCACGTCATGTGACCCCACTGTTACTATATTGTGTATGCACTGTCGTATCTATATAGCACCAGGGATTATACTCTGCACATATTGTCGTTTGCACCTGTTTTATAATTAGTGTAATAGCTTTCCCTTTTTTGAGTATAGGTCACTTATACTCAGTTAAAATTTAATGTTTGTTTAGCGCTACATTTTTATTTCACATTTATTATAACTTTGTATGTTTGAGTGTTAGCTGCTAGTTTGATTTAAGTAGCGCAGTGTTTTGCTTTTTTGTATGAATCAACATAACAGGACAGTCACTCAGCATCAGCATAGGCAGTCTTGAAGGGATGTGATATTTCAAAAAAATAATTATTCGGTTACATCAGCTTCAGGTGCTTTGTAGCTGTGGGTGATCCAAGACTGATTCATCTTTATAAAGGTCAGCCGATCAACCGAGTCGGTGGACAGGTGCACCCTGTGATCGGTAACAAATCCACCAGCAGCACTGAAGGTGCGTTCTGAAAGAACGCTGGATGAAGGACAGGCCAGTAGCTCAATTGCATACTGTGCAAGCTCTGGCCAGTGATCCATCCTCAAGAACCAGTAAGCCAGAGGATTTTCGGTGGGAAAGGTATCCAAGTCTGACCTTGCCCCTAGGTATTCCTGCACCATGTAAATCAGATGCTGGCGATGGTTGCTGGAACCGATCATACCTTGGGGCTGCGGGCTAAAAAATTGTCTGAATGCATCGGTCAGATGGCCACCTTCTCCACCGCTCCTTCTAACCGATGCCTCAGCAACACATTGTCTAGGACCAGGAGTTTGTAACCTCCCAGTCTCTGATAACGCGTTGCACAGACCTTTCTGCAAGGCCTCCCAGAGATGTCTCATCCTCTGCTCCCTCTGCGATGGCAAGATAAGGTCGGCAACCTTACCCTTGTACCGTGGATCAAGGAGAGTGGTCAGTCAGTAATGGTCCCTCTCCTTGATCCGAAGAATACGAGGATCCTTCCGCAGGCTTTGCAGGATCAGGGAGGCCATGCAGCGTAGGTTAGCTGAGGTATTCGGTCCGGAGTCCTCTGGGTCACTAAGGACAACATGATCCGCAGCTACCTCCTCCCAGCCACGTACAAGTCCACGGGTTTCTTGGGACTGTAAATCATCCCTACAAGACTGCTGCTACTGTTGAGTGCAAGCCTCCACCTCCATGCTGACATAATCATCCTCCTCCTCCTCCTCTTCCTCCTCGTCCTCTTCCTGTGTGATGGGTGGGACAGCAGAAACAGTCTGGATAAAGGGGGCCTTGAGAGGCAAGGAAGTCCTCCTCTTCCCGCCTCTGTTCTGCCTCAAGTGCCCTGTCTATTATTCCATGCAGCGTATGCTCCAACAGGTTGACAAGAGGTACAGTGTCACTGATGCATGCACTGTCACTGCTCACCATCCTTGTGGCCTCCTCAAATGGTGACAGGACAGTGCATGCATCCCTGATCATGCCCCACTGGCGTGGTGAGAAAAAACCGAGCTCCACTGACCCTGTCCTGGTGCCATAGTTGCACAGGCACTCATTGATGGCCCTCTGCTGCGTGTGCAGCCGCTGCAGCATGGCCAACGTTGAGTTCCACCTGGTGGGCATGTCACATATAAGGCGGTTCTTGGGCAGGTTCAACTCCTTTTGGAGCTCAGCCAGCCAATGAACAGGCATTAAATGATTGGCAGAAATGCACACAGACTTTCCTGGCCTGCTTCAGGACATCCTGTAAGCCTGGGTACCTGCCCAAGAACTGCTGCACCACCAGGTTAAGGACGTGAGCCACACAGGGCACATGGGTCAGTTGTCCCTGTCGGAGGGCGGAGAGGAGGTTGGTGCCATTGTCGCAAACCACCATTCCTGGCTTAAGCTGGCATGGCGTCACCCACCTCTCGACCTGCCCCTTCAGAGCTGACAAAATATCTGCCCCAGTGTGGCTCCTGTCCCCCAAACAAATCAGCGCAAGCACGGCATGGCATTGTTTTGCCTGCGTACTTGCGTAGCCCCTTGAACGCCTACGGAGCACTGCTGGTTCTGAGGACAGAGCCCTGGAAGAGGGCATGGAGGAAGAAGAAGAGGAGGGGGTGGAGGAGAGAGGTGTGTCACAACCAGTAGTAGCATTTTGAAGGCATGGTGGCGGAACAACCTCCAACACTACTGCACCTTGTCCTGCATCCTTCCCAGCTGCCAGAAGAGTGACCCAATGGGCCGTGAAAAACAGGTAACGTCCCTGTCCATGCCTGCTGTACCATGAGTCAGCTGTAATATGCACCTTACCGCTGACCGCCCTGTCCAGTGAGGCAAGGACATTGCCTTCCACATGCCGGTAGAGAGCCGGCATTGCCTTCCGTGAGAAAAAGTTCCGTTTGGGGACCTGCCATAGAGGAACCGCACATTGTACAAACTCACGGAAGGGGGCCGAGTCTACCAACTGAAAAGGCAGCAGTTGAAGTGCTAGCAATTTAGCCAAGCTAGCATTCAACCGCTGGGCATGTGGAGGGCTGGGAGTGAACTTCTTTAGACGGTCCAGCAGCTGGGGCAGGGAAATTTGCCTGCTATAATCGGACGTGGGTATACTGCTAGCAGAGTGCCCGGAAGAACTTGGCTGTGACACACCTAATTCTACACCTTCATTCCTCTCAGAGCAGGTTTCAGAGAGGACTGAAGGTCTAGTGGGGTTGGAGATCCCAGCTGATGAGGAGCAAGGAGAGGTCTGCTTTGTTCTTTGGTGTGGGTCTTTGAGGTACGCTTGCCAACGAGCTGCATGGCAGGTCAACATATGTCTGGTCAAGCATGTGGTGCCCAAGCGGCTGATGTTTTGTCCATGCGAAATACGCTTGAGACATATGTTGCAAATAGCAGCGGTGCGATCTGATGCACTCATCTCAAAAAAGGCCCACACCAAAGAACTTTTAGAATAACGCGCAGAGGCAGCGCCCTGCACAGGCGGAGCTCTGCGGTGTGATACAGTCGGTGTGCTGCCCCTAAGCTGCCCCCCGGAGGGCATCCTGCCTCGTTGGACATGTGCCTCCTCCTCCTCCTCCTCTCTCCTACCAGGCACCCACGTGGAGTCAGTGCCCTCATCATCCCCTCCCTCTTCATCGCTGGAGCAAACCTGGCAGTATGCTGCAGCTTGTGGAACATCACTTCCAGATTGCTGTCCTTCTTGAGCATCCCCTCTCTCTGCGTTCACGCTACTGCCTTCCTCTAGCTGAGTATCATCATCCGAGCCTACAAAACACTGGGCATCCTCCTGGAGCATGTACCCAACACTGTGCTCAAAGAGTTCAGGGGACTCCTCAGGAGGACATGGTGGGTCTAGGGAAGGAGTCACTGATTATGACATTGAGACGAGGGAAGATGATGCGTTGGCCACTGCTTTGCTAGTTCCCTGAGCCTGGGTGAGAGAGGATGAGGAGGATGAAGAGGGCTTGGTCATCCACTCTACCAAGTTTCGGCATGATGCTGCTCAACACGTCCAGCTTCCGAGAAGAAGGACAAGCGTGTCCCATGGCCACGTGCTGATGATGACGATGCACCGCGTCCACGACCAGCACTGTTGTCTCTAGACACAGAGCCTGCTTGCCCTCTTTTATCGGCTTGCACCTGTCTGCCTCTCCTTGTTGGCCTTCCAGACATGGTAATGGCCTGAAGGGAGATGGGAAAACCAGCAATTGGGTAGTGTATATTGTGCTGGAGGCACACAACACCCACTAACTCCTGCAGATGCCTTTATTATAGAACAGGAATTAAAGGGTAGATACTGGTGTATACTGTGCTGTGCTGGAGGCACACAACACCAACTAACTCCTGCAGATGGCAGATGACTCAATTAGAGAAGAGCTATATAGGTGGATAATGGTGTATACTGCGGTCAGGGCACACAGACAACACCCACAATCTCCTACAGCTGACTGAAAGCACTATTACAGAAGAGCAATATAGCTAGCTATATAGGTGGATATAATGGTGTATAGTGCGGTCAGGGCACGCAGAAAACACGCACAATCTCCTACAACTGACTGCAAGCTCTATTACAGAAGAGCAATATAGCTAGCTATATCCGTGGATATAATGGTGTATAGTACGGCCAGGGCACGCAGACAACACGCACAATCTCCTACAACTGACTGGAAGCTCTATTACAGAAGAGCAATATAGCTAGCTATATAGGTGGATATAATGGTGTCTAGTGCGGTCAGGGCACGCAGACAACACGCACAATCCCCTACAACTGACTGCAAGCTCTATTACAGAAGAGCAATATAGCTAGCTATATAGGTGGATATAATGGTGTATAGTGCGGTCAGGGCACGCAGACAACACGCACAATCTCCTACAACTGACTGCAAGCTCTATTACAGAAGAGCAATATAGCTAGCTATATAGGTGGATATAATGGTGTATAGTGCGGTCAGGGCACGCAGACAACACGCACAATCTCCTACAACTGACTGCAAGCTCTATTACAGAAGAGCAATATAGCTAGCTACATAAGTGGATATAATGGTGTATACTGCAGTCAGGGCACGCAGACAACACGCACAATCTCCTACAACTGACTGCAAGCTCTATTACAGAAGAGCAATATAGCTAGCTATATAGGTGGATATAATGGTGTATAGTGCGGTCAGGGCACGCAGACAACACGCACAATCTCCTACAACTGACTGCAAGCTCTATTACAGAAAAGCAATATAGCTAGCTATATAAGTGGATATAATGGTGTATAGTGCGGTCAGGGCACACAGACAACACGCACAATCTCCTACAACTGACTGCAAGCTCTATTACAGAAGAGCAATATAGCTAGCTATATAGGTGGATATAATGGTGTATACACGGCACACAGACAACACCCACAAACTCCTGCAGATTTCTAAAAGCTCAATTACAGAAGAGGAAGAATGCTAAATCAACTGATAACGAACGGTGTATACTGTGTTGAAGGTACACAGAGAACACCCACTATCTCCTACAGACGCCAACACAATACACAAGGCCGCCGCGCTGGTGGCCTTATATAGTGTGGGGCGTGTACTACACAGCCTGAGCTATGACTGGCAACAGGCATCCTGCCGGTGGCCAATCATGGCTCTCCTCGCTGCCGGCGCTGTGATTGGCCAAGCATGCGGGGTCACAGTGCTGGCCAAGCATGAGCAAGCAATGCACTGCGATGGTGCAGTGCATTGTGGGCCGTGAGCGCCACACGAATTTGGCACGAACGGCCCATAACGTTCGGTATTCGCCGAATGTGCGAACAGCCGATGTTCGAGTCGAACGTATGTTCGACTCAAACATCAAGCTCATCCCTACACCTGAGGTGCAGAGCTCCTGATGGCAAAGTTGGGTTTTGCTGAATGTTACTGGATCACCCCACCAGGAGATGAGCAAGCCAGGGTCCAGTAGCAGATATAGCGGGTGGGGATCAAGTAGAAGCATAGTCAGTACACAAGCCAAAAGTTGGTAACAAGTGGTTGCAAGTTGGGATTAACCACTTTGGCTCTCACACCTGTTTACCCCCTATGGACCAGACCATATTTCACATTTCTGCTATGTGTCTGTTCATGAATCTATAACTTTGTAATTACTTATGATAAAGAATTGATACATATATTTTTTGGGGGGGGTGGGGGGCAAATGGAGCTTTCTCATGACCCTAAAGCCCCCTTAGAATTGTTTTAATTTATTTGCATTTTAAGGGTAAAAAGAGTAAAAATCTAAAACTATTTTTTTTTCAAGTTTGATCAGTAATATTTTAAACACAAGTACCATTAAAATGGTTGCAAACCCTTTACAACCACTTTTTTTGCTACAAGTAAGCCTATAATTAGGTTTACCCGTAGCTACACTACACCTGTAGCGTCACACAACACTGTGTGACGCTTCTGTTCAGGTGACAGCTCTTATATAATGGAGGGCTGGGCCATCTGGTGACCTCGCCCCCCTCTGATGCACAGGGACTTCCCTATGACTTTCCCCATGGTGTCAGAGGGGGGCGGGGTCACCCGTTTATGTAAACTCATGTTTGACCTGAAAAATAAAGCCCATTCCTAATACTGCTTTCTTCTTTACAGGGCTATATAGGTTAGGCTTAAAATGTGGATGTCTGTAGATGCAGGGATTTTAGATTTAGGGTGGACAGAAAATGTGTTGATAAAATTTTTTATATTTTCTGTGCATATACCTAAGCTGATTCAGTAGAGTGGTGAGACAGATGTGATGGGGTGACTACTAAAGAATGTGTTCCATTTTCCCTAGCGATGGTGTCAGGTGCAACAGAGATGTCCCTGAAAACCTCCTAGATGTCCACAGTGTTGAAGCTAGAGTTTCCCAGAACAAATGTGGAGCCGCCTTGATGGTTCTGAGTGTACCTTGCAAGGTGACCTGTTATATATTTAATGTGTCACCAGCTCAAGTTGGTTATGGGCTAGGGCAGTCCACTGAAGGTCAAAATGCTGGTATAAATTTAGTGTTGGTAATCATGGTGATAAACACATTAACATGATGGTGACTGATGGTGACTGCTGCGAGTAAAACATCTTTGGTATACATACAAAACATTATGGTTAAAGAGGGATTGTCTCCCCTAGCAATGATGGGTAAGGCAACAGAGTTCTCCCTGGGAACCTTTAAGGAGCTCAGCGTGTTGGAGACAGAGGTTGCCCAGAAAAGCTGTGATGCACTGGTGAGACAGTGTGGATAGGAACGGTGTAGTAACCATGTGTTAATGCAATCTATAAAATGTATGCTACCAAATTAAGGACTATAATGTATGTATTTATGCTGTCAGTCATTGATATACTTTCAGTTATAGACCGTTGCTACCAAAATGAAAGTTATATTAAAGTGTTACTAAACCCAGGACCCTGAATTCACTCTATCTGGTCTTCCACAGTACACAGAACACGGAAATGCAATCGTTTTAGTAAATATAAACGTCTTGTGACTTCTAACGGTGTCTGGTTAAAGCTTGTTGAAGGGGGTTTCATTCTCACCTGATTGTCCTATGAGGTTGCAGGACCCCTGACCCTCTGTCTGGACAGTGCTGATTTGCCCTGTGCTGATCACATGCACCCTCCCAAGAAAAAATCCTTTACTGCATATACAGACTGATTTTACTATTGTGGGTTTAGTAACACTTTTGTCATGGTTATGCAGTGATCTTCCTGTGTTTGCTTACCTTCCCTCATGTCTTCTGACTAAGAGGTCACCCACTTCAACCTGGTGGTTTTTATAACCTCTCCTCTAAGCATGGCTCCACCCCAGGCCCTATCAGGGAGCCCTATATTACGGTAACCTGTGCACTGCAGGCCATCAGTGCTGATCAACTATTGTGTATTCCTTTGTGTGTTAGCTTCCTGTTTCCTGCCGTGTGCTCTGCTTCTGTTTTCCGTTTAACCGACTGTGGCGTGTCTTGACTATCCCTGTTTGCCTGTGATCCTGACTTTTTGGCGTGTACTCGACTATTCTTGTCTGCTTGTGGCCCCGACCTTGGCTAGTTGCAACCTTTTTACATGGCCTCTCTGATAGAGTGAAGGATGAATTAGCAGGAAGATCCCTTCCTGCTGATCTGGACAGTGTCATCACCTTGTGTAACCAGATCGATATTCGCCTTCAGGAGAGGGCCCTGGAAAAAAGACGCCAGCACTCCCCGTTATTTAGGCAGTCTGAGCCCCCAGTCCCTTCTCTTCGATCCGAGGAGCAACCCCTGCCTGCTGAGAAACCTATGCAGTTGGGCCGGACAAAGTTATCTCCCGAAGAACGTGCTAGGCGCAGAACTCTGGGCCTATGCCTCTATTGTGGGGCCAAAGGTCATTTCCGTGATACTTTTTCTCTTCGTCCGGAAAAACGCTCAGGGCTAATACATCTGGAAGGTGGAGTATTAGACCCTGAAATATCACCTTCACCTTCTCGTCTTCTCCTTTCCGTGTTGCTTCATGTCGGTGCTTCCCCTCGTTCGGTCTCAGCATATCTGGATTCCGGAGCCGCTGCCAATTTCATGGATTGGGAAACTGCATCCTCCATGAGACTTACCCTTTTGCCCCTTACAACGCCATTGGTGGTCTTGGCGATTGATGGCACTGTTCTCCCAGGGGGCCCTATCCGCTTCCAGACTCTTCCTGTTAAGATGTCAGTAGGGACACTCCACCAGGAGTGGATATCCTTCCTTGTCTTACCTAAGGCTTCATCTCCTATCATATTAGGTCTTCCTTGGTTACGGCTCCATTCTCCACACGACTGGTCTGCTGGTCAGATCCTGGCTTGGGGTTCCTCCTGTTCCTCTTCCTGCTTACTCAAAGGTACCCCAAAAGAGAAACTTCCTGTTACCACCATCCCAGTATCTTCTGCTCTTCCCACTGTATATAGCGATCTCTGGGACGCGTCCTGCAATAGTTGGACTGATGCACTCTCTAGGTCATGTGGTACTCTGGATGAGGAGCCCACCTATGAACCTGAGTCGATCATTCACTCCAGTTTGCATGGCCATTTACCTTTGCCTGTCCCTGACTCTTGTGACATGTCACTTTCTAACCAACCTGACCTCAGGGATCCACTGACCTCTGCCCAGTCTGGTGGTCCTGTTATGGATGCCCAGCTCATCTTTAAGGGTGTGGGGGACCCTGCTCAGACTCCTGATCTTCTCATGCCCTTACCCATTCCTAAAAAGCCTTTAGTCCTTTAGTCCTCAAGTCCTCTCGTCCTCTCCCTACCTCTGTTTCGGTCTCTGAGGATAATCTAAAATACGAGGTTAGTCAAGTTTTGGATTCCCGGCTCCGTAAGGGCATTCTTCAGTACCTCGTACTTTGGAAAGGGTTGGGTCCTGAGGAGAGGTCTTGGATCACTGCATCTGAGGTCTTTGCTCCCTGTCTGTTAAGGAGGTTCCATCTGGAGTTTCCCTTTAAGCCTGGACCCAGGCGGGGGAGGGGAAGGCCTCGTAAGAGGGAGGGTACTGTTATGGTTATGCAGTGATCTTCCTGTGTTTGCTTACCTTCCCTCATGTCTTCTGACTAAGAGGTCAGCCACTTCCACCTGGTGGTTTTTATAACCTCTCCTCTAAGCATGGCTCCACCCCAGGCCCTATCAGGGAGCCCTATATTAACCTGTGCACTGCAGGCCATCAGTGCTGATCAACTATTGTGTATTCCTTTGTGTGTTAGCTTCCTGTTTCCTGCCGTGTGCTCTGCTTCTGTTTTCCGTTTAACCGACTTTGGCGTGTCTTGACTATCCCTGTTTGCCTGTGATCCTGACTTTTTGGCGTGTACTCGACTATTCTTGTCTGCTTGTGGCCCCGACCTTGGCTTTGTCCCTCACCATCCCTATCCTCCTGTTGCCTACTGTGGGTGTGAGCTGGGGGACCCTGGGGGTCGCGACCTGGAGCCAGTTGCAGCCAAGTCCATCCTCACCACTAGAGGCGCTGGTGAACACCTGCTGGCTCTTAGAGTCCGCGCCCCAGGGAATCTTACGCTCTAACCCCAGTGGGATCTGTCCCCCGTCTGCAGCAGTCAGCCGTAGGGTCCACAACCTTGCGGTGCACTCCTGATCCCTACAGTGTGCACCTGTCACCTCGCCTTAAGGTAACCTGACAACTTTAAAGCTTGGCTTTTTTGTTTTTAAAATAACAAACATGTTATACTTACCTGAGCAGTTCCGATCCTCTTCTTTTCAGGTCCCCTGCTGGCACTCCTGGCTTTTTCCCCTCAAGCAGTGCCCCAGAGAAAGCCACTTGCACTGGGGACACTGCTGCATTTTCGCTTCCGAGCCACTACTTTCTATAAGAAACAGAGCCATGGCTTGACCCTGCCCCATGCTCTCTACTCATTGGCTCACTGGCTGTGATGGGCTTCCACTGCTGTCTCAGCCAATGAGGAGGGAGAGTCCCAAGACAGCTGAGGCTATCTTGAACTGTATCGGAGGGGGCTCAGATAAGGTTTACTGCTGCACACAGAAGGTTTTTTACCTTCATGCATCCTTCTATCGCTTTTAGAACTACTTTCAGGACTTACTGCAATAATGGACTCTTGCCTTGTCAAGGACTTTTAATGGACTACCTAAACAAGGTATGTCTACCTTTTGGGGCACGGCAACAGGGGCCCTTAGAGAACATTGTCAGGAATGTGTGCTGGAGATGTCTTGGAGAACTGTGTTAAGCACCGTCCACATGTCTGTTTATATCTGCTTACCTTCGAGTCCATTCAGATCCAGAAATTTGACCTAAGTGTGACAGATCGGCGGTAGCCTGGAGTTGAACACAGGGTCAGAAAGGTCAAAATACAGAAAAAAAACAATCTAACACGGATTTCACAAAAGTGACATCCATCCCATTTTGCTTCAATTCAGCAGGGAATCTGTTGCTGAACAGTCTAGATATAGCCCGTGTGAAAGGACCTTTATAATTACCCAAAAACACATTCTGCTACTTCTCCCGGGTATAGTGACCGTACCACATACAGTGCCTTGCGAAAGTATTCGGCCCCCTTGAACTTTTCAACCTTTTGCCACATTTCAGGCTTCAAACATAAAGATATAAAAAATTTATTTTTTGTGAAGAATCACCAACAAGTGGGACACAATTGTGAAGTGGAACGAAATCTATTGGATAATTTAAACTTTTTTAGCAAATAAAAAACTGAAAAGTGGTGCGTGCAAAATTATTCGGCCCCTTTACTTTCAGTGCAGCAAACTCACTCCAGAAGTTCAGCGAGGATCTCTGAATGATCCAATGTTGTCCTAAATGACTGATGGTGACAAATAGAATCCACCTGTGTGTAATCAAGTCTCTGTATAAATGCACCTGCTCTGTGATAGTCTCAGGGTTCTGTTGAAAGCGCAGAGAGCATCATGAAGACCAAGGAACACACCAGGCAGGTCCGTAATACTGTTGTGGAGAAGTTTAAAGCCGGATTTGGATACAAAAAGATTTCCCAAGCTTTAAACATCCCAAGGAGCACTGTGCAAGCGATCATTTTGAAATGGAAGGAGTATCAGACCACTGCAAATCTACCAAGACCTGGCCGTCCCTCTAAACTTTCAGCTCAGACAAGGAGAAGACTGATCAGAGATGCAGCCAAGAGGCCCATGATCACTCTGGATGAACTGCAGAGAACTACAGCTGAGGTGGGAGAGTCTGTCCATAGGACAACAATCAGTCGTACACTGCACAAATCTGGCCTTTATGGAAGAGTGGCAAGAAGAAAGCCATTTCTCAAAGATATCCATAAAAAGTCTCGTATAAAGTTTGCCACAAGCCACCTGGGAGACACACCAAACATGTGGAAGAAGGTGCTCTGGTCAGATGAAACCAAAATCAAACTTTTTGCCCACAATGCAAAATGATATGTTTGGCGTAAAAGCAACACAGCTCATCACCCTCAACACACCATCCCCACTGTCAAACATGGTGGTGGCAGCATCATGGTTTGGGCCTGCTTTTCTTCAGCAGGGACAGGGAAGATGGTTAAAATTGAGGGGAAGATGGATGCAGCCAAATACAGAACCATTCTGGATGAAAACCTGTTGGAGTCTGCAAAAGACCTGAAACTGGGACGGAGATTTATCTTCTAACAAGACAATGATCCCAAACATACAGCAAAATCTACAAAGGAATGGTTCACAAATAAACGTATCCAGGTGTTAGAATGGCCAAGTCAGAAAATATTCATGGAAGATTCCGTAAAGCAGAGATAGGTACTGTGCGGGGTGTGGCCGGATGGAGATGGGCGTGAGTGAGTGAGCAGGAGTGCGAGTGTGTCCGAGCTCCTAGCCTCCGCCCTGCGATGCGAGGAACGCAGCTCGCTGGTGGATACAGCTGCCGCTCCCTGGCTCCCTCTATCGTAGCTCCGTAACGAACGCTTGACTTGGAGCGTGCGTTATCACGACGGCTGCCCAGCACTGACGGAGATCGTTGAAAGAACCCGAGGAGGACTCTGCGCTAGGTTTTGCTACCACGGGAGCCCGGTCGGAGATCCGGTCGGAGATCCGAGGATAGACGAACGCTTACAACGCCGCACGAGGACACGCGGAGAGAGCGCTACGATCGCCTCGGACGAGCAAACCTCCCGGAGACATCCGCCAGCTCTATGGATGAAAGAACTTTGGTTGCAGTGTGGTGAGAAACGCTATATAACTTAGCGGGATGAAAGTTAAGAACCTGTGTAGTAGAGACTTGGTTACTTCTTAATGTTTGCCTCTCCCTATCTGCTCTACTTCTGATAATCGCTGGCTGAAGCAAGTCTACCCCATAAATATAATTAATATAGGATTCAGGTGCCGCGCGCTTGGTGAATTGGCTGGCCCCCCTCAAGGTCCTTTTGCTAAAAAATCGGGCCTTTTTGGGAGAATTGATTTAGCGATACAAACTGCTTTATTACTACCTTCCGCTGGTTTGGTGACTCCTCTACGTGGACTTTACCATGCTTAGCAAAAGAGCTGTAGAAGATACATCCCATGGAGAGGGAAATCAAAAAACACGTGCTGCCAAAGAAAAGCTAAATCAAGCCTCTGCGGCCTTGAAACTCGAGCTTTGCTCATGCAACTTCCCCAGGCAGGAAAGTTCAACACCATCCACCAGGTCAATTTAAAATGCAGGGGCCAGTGGGGGACAGAAGGAGTGCAGGTCGCCCCTCACTGGATCCTGGTACCCCACTGCCGGGAGGTGGGGTAGGCGAGCCATCCCAGGAGGACAGTAGTACGGCCCAAAAACCTGGGAGGGGTGGGGAACCGACTTTACGACAGATACTGCTGGCGGTTAATGATTGTAAGAATTCTATTTCTGGGCTGGACAGTCAACTGAGTAATATCCAAAATGAACTGCACGCTATGAGTCAACAATTAAGCAATACCATCGATAGAATAGACGCCCTGGAGGGAAGATTAAGCATGGTGGAAGATGAATTATCTCCCCTCCAGGAAAAAATAGCTACTCTTCAGAAACAAATTGTCGCACAGGCATCCAAAATTGGTGCGACTAATTGGCTTGCCAGAGGGAAGCGAGGGCCCAGACCCTGTAATTTTTTTGGAAAATTGGTTTAAGGAATTACTGGGAGATGTCTCCTTCTCCTCGCCCTCCAGCATCGAAAGAGCCTACAGAGTTCCTCCTAGATCCCACTTCTCGGAGGGACGCTGCAGGCCAATGATATTGAAATTTATCAATTATAACGATCGAGTGATCTTGATGCGGAGAGTTAGGGGATTGGGAGACATCTTCTATAAGGAGACTAGGGTGTCATTCTATCCAGATTTTTCACCGGACTTACAGAAATTGAGAGCGGAGTTTATTCCTGTTAAACGCACCCTGAAATCGCATAAGATAATGTATGCCCTATTGTATCCAGCCCGACTCCGAGTGTCTGCTTTGGGCTCAACAATTTTCTTCAACTCCCCGCAGGAGGCCGTGAACTGGCTGGAGGAACACAAAGAGGCCCTTTAATGATACTTAGAGTCGGCCTGTATTAGCCTTTTTTTTTTTTTTTTGTTATTGGGGGGGGGGGGGGGGGAGAGGAAAGGTTGCTTTTTCTGGAGAGGCGGGAAGAGGGGGGGGGTGGGGGTTGGGGGGGGGGGGTTGTAAGGGGGAATGTAAATTTTTGTATATGTATTTTTGAAAATAATTTTGTTTATGTACCCATCTCGCTGAAGGATTGGGGAGCCTTAATGCTATAACTGGTTGCTTTGGTGAGATGGGCAAAATGATATGATAAATTGATTAGTAATGGGGTAAAATACTATGGAGTATAGAGCACTGCGATATCACAAAGTAAATGAACAGCCTATATAATTTCATATTTGAAGCAGTAAACGAGGTGTTATGGAAGAGTTGGGAGGGGGGGCTGAGGGAGGGGGAGGAGTAAAAAGGAAGAGGATACATCCCCCCCCTTTTTTTTTCTTTCCTTTTTTGCATTATGAGAAATTGAGTACTATAAGATGAGTTGTATTGTATATAAAGACACGGTTATAGACACGGTGGGAAGGTGGGGGTGTGGGGGTTGGAGGGGGGGTTGTATGAGAGAATATAATTTTATGTAGGTATGCTATTGGAAATAATTTTATTTGTGAACCCATCTTGGTAAAGGGACGGGGGGTTAAATTGTTGCCGCCCGCTGCTCGAGCAGGGCGGGGGAAAAATGAAATGATTAAAGTTGAGGTATAGTACTATGGATATAGAACACTGTGATGCCATATGGCAAAAAAATAGCACACACAATTCTACACTAGAAGGGGTAATGAGACTTTATAGTTGAGTTGGGAGTATGGGATTTGGGGGGGTGGGTTGGGGGGGGGGATCTATATATAAGCTTCTTTTTTTCTTTCTTTTTCCCTTTTTTTTTTTTCTCTATTTTCATTAGGGCATGATGGGTGCTACGGAGGGATTATGATCCCACCCTATAAGAATTTTGATGGGGAGCGATAAGATCACGTGGGGGGATGGCGAGCTCGGACACTTTTGAATGGGGTATGATTATACCGGCTACAATTGAGACCCCTAAGGGTGGCTCAGATGGGCAGGGTTGGGTGGGGGGCGGGAGGGAGTCTTCGAACACACGCTGTGAGTAACGGGGCAGCGATGAGGGGCAGGCTGAGAAGGGGAGTGGCGACGGGGAGAGGAAGCGGTTCCCTCTCCCCTTACCCCCTCCCCTTCATGGGCACATTAACCACTGGAGTCGATGAGTGGGAGGAATATCATTGGAGTCGCTGGGTTGGTGGAATATAACCTCGTGGAACGTGAGGGGCTTGGGAGACCCTAAGAAACGGAGGTCTGTGATGTTGGAGCTGGAAGGAAGAGGACCTGGTTTACTCTTTTTGCAGGAAACCCATCTGACTCCAACTACGGCCCCTCTGCTCCATGATCGGAAATTCCAGGCATACTACCACTCCTTTTATTCATCGCACTCCCGCGGCGTGAGCGTGTTGGTATGGAAGGGCACGGATTTTTTATGTAAAGAGTCCCAGATAGATGGGGAGGGGAGATTTGTTTTCTTGCACTGTCAGGTGGCTGGGCAAGAATGTATTCTAGCAAATATCTATATACCCCCTCCTTTCAAATTAGAGGTTATGGATACATTTCTCATGTTCAGTCTGGGTAAAATGGGTGTCCCATGGATAATTGCTGGGGATTTTAATGAAACTATAGATAAACGCCTAGATAGATTTCCTTGTCCAACTGGGAATAGAACAGGTCGATTACACGAACTTCTTATGGAAGTTGGTTTAAGAGACATCTGGCGTATGCGACACCCCCAGGATAGGCAGTATTCCTGTTTCTCTAGTACCCATCAGACGCTATCAAGAATAGACATGGGCTTGGGGAACAATGAGGCAGTGGGAGTGGTGGTAGATATAGAATACGGGGTACGGGGTATCTCAGACCATTACCCTTTGGCTATAACTTTGAACACGGGAGAGTGCGCCCCACTGAGAGAATGGAGAATAAACCCCGCTTGGCTGGAACTAATTGATAGATCCAACCTTTTAGGAGATCAAATAGGGGAATTTCTCCAGACTAACAGGGGGACAGCGGCATCTGGAGTGGTTTGGGATTCCCTAAAAGCCTTTCGTAGAGGAATACTCATACAGAATATTGCAAGGATAAAACGGGAATCCCGAGACCAAGAGGGGAAAATCCGAAATTATGTTATTCAGGCTGAGAGAGAGTTTGTGGAGGATCCATCGCCGGGGAAACAACAGATTTGGGAGGATAGCCAACAGATATATAAAATGGCACTTCTAAAAAGGGTAGAAAATCAACGCATTTTCCAACGCCAATATTATTTTGGCGAAGGGGAGAAGGTGGGCCGAGTTCTTTCTCTATTGACTCGTACCAATAGCCCCCCCACAGGAATACAGGCAATTAAAACACAGAAGGGCGACCTTGTCTCTAGGCCCTCTGAGGTTATGAAGGTGCTGGGTGATTATTACAGAACCTTATATAAATCAACCACACAGGGACAGGAGGCTCTGGACACTAACTTTTTGCAGCAAACAGATATTCCCGTGCTTTCAGACCAGGATAAATTGAATCTAGATCTACCACTTACTTTGGAAGAACTAAAAGGTGCAATGAATAGTATGCCCAATTGTAAATCTCCTGGTCCCGATGGCCTTCCAGTGGAAATTTATAAGCGATACAGCGAACAGCTGATCCCGGCACTACTGGAAACGTTAAACTATGCACTAGAGGCGGGGGAACTCCCCGCTTCAATGAGCGAGGCTAATATCACCTTAATCCTTAAAGAGGGGAAGGACCAACATGAGGTCTCCTCATACCGGCCGATATCTCTGCTATGCTCAGATATAAAAATTCTAGCCAAGGCCCTAGCAATTCGGTTAAATAGTTGTATACATAAATTAATACATCCAGACCAGTCTGGGTTTGTCCCAGGCAGAACAACTAATACTAATATTAGAAGGGTTTTTCTAAACCTACAAATACCTAGAGATAGTGACAACCCAGGTGCCATACTAGCGTTGGATGCCGCCAAGGCTTTCGACAGCCTGGAGTGGGACTACCTCTGGGGTGTATTAGAAAGTTTCGGCTTTGGCCCCCAATTCATCCAGTGGGTAAAACTACTATACAGGGGACCCAGGGCCAAGATTAAAATGGGGACCCTATTTTCTGAAGGGTTCTACCTTGAAAGAGGTACGAGACAGGGATGCCCGCTGTCTCCCTTCCTGTTCGTGCTAGCTATGGAACCCCTGGCTGTGATGGCGAGAACACGCTCGGACATTCGGGGATTCCGGCGCGGACTAGAGGAGGAGAAGCTGGCTTTGTTTGCAGATGACGTCTTGTTTGTCCTTGACGATGTGCGCTTCACTCTGAATAGGGTAGTACGGCTGATGGATGAATTTGGGCAGCAATCAGGTTTGGTCATCAATTGGAGTAAATCAGCCCTTATGCCACTATCGGAGTTTGAAGACCAAACATCGTCTATAGTTGAGGGACTAGAAGTGGTACCCAAGCTGAAATACTTGGGTGTCTGGATTCCCAGAGAGATAGACCAGTATGTTGAGGAGAATCTGGCACCATTATTGGCAAAGCTGAAACAGAAGGTTAATAGTTGGTGTCGCCTTCCCCTGTCGGTGGCGGGGCGTTGTAATTTAGTAAAAATGATTTGGCAGCCACAGATCCTATATATCCTCCACAAGTCCCCAGTCTGGATTAACCAGAAATGGTTTAACAGACTGGAGGGATTAATTCGAGAATTAATATGGAAAAAGCGACAGCCTCGGATTCGGCTGCGGACGCTGCAGCTCCCGGTGGAAAAGGGAGGAGTAGCGTTGCCACATTTAAGAACATACTTTCTATCAGCCCAGCTCCAGCATTTGACTGGGGCTGGACTGGAAGAGGGTGGCTGTCCAAATCATAAATTGATGATTAATAATGCATATCATAGAACTCTAGTTGAAGTTCTGGAGGCTAATTCATTCGCTTGTAAATGTCCCACCAATGCCTTGGCGAGGAAAGTATGGCAGATAGCTAAGCAACTCTTGGCCTATGGGGGGGTAACTGAGTATACCCCCCTATGGAACAACAGAGAACTGGCCGAACTAAACTGTATAGCCCGGTCCCAGGAGTGGGAGAGGAGGGGGATTAGAAGACTGGTGCATCTCTACCAGGGGAACACTATGAAATCTTTCGAAGACCTTCGCCAGGAATACGGCATCTCCAATAAAACATTTTATATATATTTGCAAGTGAGGCATGGGATACATTCACAGTATGGCACACTTATTATTGAGAGGACAAAGAACCCCTTGTTACAGAGATTTCTCGAGCAAGGACAAACAAAGGGCCAGATCTCTAGCTTGTATACAAAACTTAGGGATAAAGTTTTGAATGGAGAAGGACCGGATAAGAGCAGGAGGGGATGGGAGGAAGACTTGGGACCAATTGAGCAGGAACAATGGGACGAGATCCTAGCACAGGGGAATTTGGTGTCTATCTCCCCATCGCAGCGTATGTCCCATAAGCTCTTCCTATATAGGGCATACTATACCCCCGAAAAAATGCGGAGGACAAGCAGTAAGTCTAACGGGGAGTGCCCTAGATGTAGAGCACCAGGAGATCTGCTCCATATGGTATGGAAGTGCCCAAAACTATACCAGTACTGGATAGAAATTGTGCACAGAATAAATAGAATTTTTAACACCACCTTAGAACCTGAAGCTAGGACTTGTCTATTAGGGATTATGGAAAGGGGTGGAATCTCTGCTGCAACAAAAACATCTATATTAAGATGCCTGTACCAGGCCAGACGCTTAATTGCGATGAATTGGCAGGCAAAGAATCCTCCAGCACTGCAAGCATGGATAAATGCCATCAATTCTATAATTTGGTGCGAACGGGCAATGTATATTAGACAAAATAACCTTAAAAAATTCAAGCTGCTATGGAATCCATGGTTGAGGGACATCGGCTTCCCCCTAGATGAGATAGTGGAGGATGGGACTTAGAGTGCACCTATTGGTCTCAGGTCGGGGGCGGTCTGGGAGCCTACTGGAAGCTCCTTATTTCTGTCCCTGAATGGATTCGCCACTCCGTTATTGGCTATCCAAATAAGCTTGTTTGGATTTAGCAGCGTGTGTTCGAAGAACAGGGGTATGGGGGGGAGGAGGGGATAGCCCTATAGGGGCGTTAGCGATAATTAGAGGGACAGATATGACTATGTCATTGGTGTTAAGTAGTTTCTTTGGAAGAAAAACTCGGTATTTTTTGGCTGATATGTATACCCCCTCTATGCACGCAAAACCATGTTTTATTTATGTATGTATAAGCTAAATTTCTTTTTCAATAAAAAACAATTAAATAAAAAAAAAAAGAATGGCCAAGTCAAAGTCCAGACCTGAATCCAATCGAGAATCTGTGGAAAGAGCTGAAAACTGCTGTTCACAAACGCTCTCTATCCAAGCTCACTGAGCTCGAGCTGTTTTGCAAGGAAGAATGGGCAAGAATTTCAGTCTCTCGATGTGCAAAACTGATAGAGACATACCCCAAGCGACTTGCAGCTGTAATCGCAGCAAAAGGTGGCTCTACAAAGTATTAACGCAAGGGGGCCGAATAATTTTGCACGCCCCACTTTTCATTTTTTTATTAGTTAAAAAAAGTTTCAAAAATCCAATAGATTTCGTTCCACTTCACAATTGTGTCCCACTTGTTGGTGATTCTTCACAAAGAATCAAAATTTTATATCTTTATGTTTGAAGCCTGAAATGTGGCAAAAGGTTGAAAAGTTCAAGGGGGCCGAATACTTTCACAAGGCACTGTAAGTAAGACTTTTTTTGCAGTACTACTGCAAATAAGGGCTCAAAGGGCTCATAGAAGCATCTTGAAGCATTCAAGGTGTAAAAAATCTACACTAAATGCTGACTGGTGGTCACAGTCCCAGTATAGGTTGCCCATTGCCGCCATTACTAGTAAAAAATATATAGATAAATATAATTTCATTATATATGCCATGTAACCTTCACGCAAACCAATTAATATACACTTATTGGGATTTTTTGACCAAAGACATGTAGCAGAATACATTTCGACCTAAATTTATGAATAAATTCACATTTTTTTTGTGAATTTTTTATTGGATGTGTTTTATAGCAAAACTTAAAATTTTTATTTATTTTTTCAAACGTTTTGGCATTTTTTCTTTTGTATCACAAAAAACTAAAAACCCAGTGGTGATTAAATACCACCAGAAGAAAACTCTATTTGTGTGAAAAAATATATAAATTTCACTTGGGTGCATTGTTGCATGGCTGCACAATTTGTATGATAAAGTAGCGCAGTGCTAAATAGCTAAAAATGGCCTGGTCGTAAGGGGCTAAAATCTCTATGGTTATACAATGGAGGTGATATGGGCACAACCCTGTAATTTGTGAGTGTGTCCTTTTATTCTGTATTACTTCCTCTGCCATCACAAGAAAATTCAGTGTCATACCCAGTGATTTTATCATCTTATTCCAAAACAATATCCAGCTCTTTATTCCATCCGGAGTTCCTCCTTAAAAACTGCCCAGCATGTTACTGTTAATAAGCACTGTTTGTAATTTGTTTCAATAAATCTGCTTAGCTGAATGCTGTTGTAGCATATTAGGAAGTAATATTTACCTTTCGGGCCCAGTGTGACACCCAGGCATGTGGATCTTCCAACTGACTGAGAAATAAAATATTGTTCAGTTGTTGCAAGGAGAAAAAAAAAATCATACATCAAAAGTGAAACCAGAAAAGATCGTTCTATAAAAGCAGAGGAAAAGAAAAGGGTTTTTATGTTACTCATTGCTACAAATAAGCTTGTATTCTCACTACTGTAGTGATTCACATATATGTGAGTTTGGTGCACATAGTGCAGCCAGTCCATTTTCAATGAAAAATGTGACAATGAAGCTCATGCAGTTTTTTTCGAGCTTCAAATTCTCACTTTTTTAACCGTGTGTTTGCAACAATGTGCAAAACCATGCTTCTTTCATGAGGCAATTGGGATGCCATTAGCAATGAATGCCACCATAAGCATGACATGTATGTAGCACCCTTCTACAAGTAGGTAGGTGCTGGGATTATATAAAGACAAGAAGGTACATATAAATCTGTTAATCCTAATTACCAAATAAATAATACCTTGTAGCGCTAGTGCTGTGTAAGAAATTACTTCATTCACTCTACCTAACACCTATCACTCTGTGCTATTCATAAAAATATACATACAAAAGATATTTTATATACAAATATACCCAGTGAGAACAGTGAACATAACATATACAATTACTCATACATGAAATATTTGTGAACCGCAAACTGAATTGCAACTTTTCCCCAAAAATTTTTTTTTAAACCAAGATTCTTTTGAATACAGAAAAAAAAAAATATATGTAATGAAATAGTCCATCACAAGAAGGTGATTATAAATCTTCCAATAATAATTCCTTTTCCGTGTGAAAGGCTAATCAGTGTCCAAACAATTATATAAAACTTTCACCACACCAATAGTGTCCGTGACCCCACTCGTAGGAGCACTCACCAGCTGCAGAGCCCAGCACTCTCGTGTTAGGCTAATAAAGCATTGAATCACTTGAGAGATGAAAACAGATATTCAATCATCAATCACTGGACATTCTCCTTTAAGGCTTCTATAGAAATATCTCTGAAGAACCTCAAAAGAAAAAGAGACCTCCAATAGTGCAACACTGTAAAAACTCTTTAATTCTAAAATATATAATCCACTCGTTAATGCACTCAGATGAACAAAATGAAAGAAAGCACTTCAAAGATCACATCAAATCACTTCAATCCTCAGTAACAGCGCACTATACTCCAAGGCATTGGTGGTCACAGTGGACACTAGTTAGGCTGGCAGTGCAATTGCTGTCTCTCACCCTTCCTTGCGCTTCCTGCTTGATTCTTCACAGCAGAGCCTGCAGTTTTAATAGGGCGCCTCAACCTCTTATTGCTGTCCCTCTTGTCCAACACCTCCTTCCGTCCCAGTAACAGTGCTTAGTGTATCAAAGATAGTTGCCAGATAGTCACGCCTCCGACATGTTTCGTCATACCAGACTTAATCATGGGATTCACCCCATGAGGAATCAAGCAGGAAGCGCAAGGAAGGGTGAGAGACAGCAATTGCGCTGCCAGCCTAACTAGTGTCCACTGTGACCACCAATGCCTTGGAGTATAGTGCGCTGTTACTGAGAATTGAAGTGATTTGATGTGATCTTTGAAGTGCTTTCTTTCATTTTGTTCATGTGAGTGCATTAACGAGTGGATTATATATTTTAAAATTAAAGAGTTTTTACAGTGTTGCACTATTGGAGGTCTCTTTTTCTTTTGAGGTTCTTGAGAGATACAGTGCCTTGCGAAAGTATTCGGCCCCCTTGAACTTTTCAACCTTTTGCCACATTTCAGGCTTCAAACATAAAGATATAACATTTTAATTTTTTTTGAAGAATCACCAACAAGTGGGACACAATTGTGAAGTGGAACAAAATCTATTGGATATTTTAAACTTTTTTAGCAAATAAAAAACTGAAAAGTGGTGCGTGCAAAATTATTCGGCCCCTTTACTTTCAGTGCAGCAAACTCACTCCAGAAGTTCAGCAAGGATCTCTGAATGATCCAATGTTGTCCTAAATGACTGATGGTGACAAATAGAATCCACCTGTGTGTAATCAAGTCTCTGTATAAATGCACCTGCTCTGTGATAGTCTCAGGGTTCTTTTGAAAGCGCAGAGAGCATCATGAAGACCAAGGAACACACCAGGCAGGTCCGTAATACTGTTGTGGAGAAGTTTTAAGCTGGATTTGGATACAAAAAGATTTCCCAAGCTTTAAACATCCCAAGGAGCACTGTGCAAGCGATCATTTTGAAATGGAAGGAGTATCAGACCACTGCAAATCTACCAAGACCTGGCCGTCCCTCTAAACTTTCAGCTCAGACAAGGAGAAGACTGATCAGAGATGCAGCCAAGAGGCCCACGATCACTCTGGATAATCTGCAGAGAACTACAGCTGAGGTGGGAGAGTCTGTCCATAGGACAACAATCAGTCGTACACTGCACAAATCTGGCCTTTATGGAAGAGTGGCAAGAAGAAAGCCATTTCTCAAAGATATCCATAAAAAGTCTCGTATAAAGTTTGCCACAAGCCACCTGGGAGACACACCAAACATGTGGAAGAAGGTGCTCTGGTCAGATGAAACCAAAATCAAACTTTTTACCCACAATGCAAAACGATATGTTTGGCGTAAAAGCAACACAGCTCATCACCCTCAACACACCATCCCCACTGTCAAACATGGTGGTGGCAGCATCATGGTTTGGGCCTGCTTTTCTTCAGCAGGGACAGGGAAGATGGTTAAAATTGAGGGGAAGATGGATGCAGCCAAATACAGGACCATTCTGGATGAAAACCTGTTGGAGTCTGCAAAAGACCTGAAACTGGGACGGAGATTTATCTTCCAACAAGACAATGATCCCAAACATACAGCAAAATCTACAAAGGAATGGTTCACAAATAAATGTATCCAGGTGTTAGAGTGGCCAAGTCAAATTCCAGACCTGAATCCAATCGAGAATCTGTGGAAAGAGCTGAAAACTGCTGTTCACAAACGCTCTCCATCCAAGCTCACTGAGCTCGAGCTGTTTTGCAAGGAAGAATGGGCAAGAATTTCAGTCTCTCGATGTGCAAAACTGATAGAGACATACCCCAAGCGACTTGCAGCTGTAATCGCAGCAAAAGGTGGCTCTACAAAGTATTAACGCAAGGGGGCCGAATAATTTTGCACGCCCCACTTTTCATTTTTTTATTAGTTAAAAAAGTTTCAAAAATCCAATAGATTTCGTTCCACTTCACAATTGTGTCCCACTTGTTGGTGATTCTTCACAAAAAATAAAAATTTTATATCTTTATGTTTGAAGCCTGAAATGTGGCAAAAGGTTGAAAAGTTCAAGGGGGCCGAATACTTTCGCAAGGCACTGTAGTTCTATAGAAGCCTTAAAGGAGAATGTCCAGTGATTGATGATTGAATATCTGTTTTCATCTCTCAAGAGATTCAATGCTTTATTAGCCTAGCACGAGAGTGCTGGGCTCTGCAGCTGGTGAGTGCTCCTACGAGGGGGGTCACGGACACTATTGGTGTGGTGAAGGTTTTATATAATTGTTTGGACACTGATTAGCCTTTCACACGGAAAAGGAATTATTATTGGAAGATTTATAATCACCTTCTTGTGATGGACTATTTCATTACATATATATATTTTTTTCTGTATTCAAAAGAATCTTGGTTTAAAAAAATTTTTGGGGGAAAAGTTGCAATTCAGTTTGCGGTTCACAAATATTTCATGTATGAGTAATTGTATATGTTATGTTCACTGTTCTCACTGGGTATATTTGTATATAAAATATCTTTTGTATGTATATTTTTATGAATAGCACAGAGTGATAGGTGTTAGGTAGAGTGAACGAAGTAGTCCCGGAAGTATCGGGTGTTGTGTATCGAGACCGGCCAGCTCGAGTTTTATATGCAATTTGTCCATTGATGCTATGTAAGTGCGAAATTGGCTTTTTTTACTTATTTTATTAAACTGTTAGGTTTTACACTATTGCGAGCCTTATATCTCTTTTATGGTCGCTGATGTGAAGGACTGGTTGGAGCTGTGAGAGGTCTTTTCATCACCCTATTTATCTGAATATCCCGGGCTGGGGAGAGCCAGTCATCTGCGCTTTATGGTTCTCTGTAATAAGGAACCATAAACTTCTGGTAAGCGGCAGTGTAAACCGTGGTGGAGGTGTTCACAACTTACACTAGTTTGGATGGTCTGTCATCGTTTTATCACTGCGGAGTTACTATCACTATCTCTCAACTTGGGACTTTTTATATGGATTTTTCAATGTTATGATTATCAAAGTGTTTCCTTTACACTGTTCATTAATTGTGTTTTCTTTGTTATATGACCGTACCGTGTTTGTTAGTGGATCGGTCAAATTTTAGTCCTTGTATCTCCCCTACTATATAGGAGAGACTTTTTCATATTCATATTCATCCAAGTATATTGGTGTTCTCGCTGAATTTTTTGCACATAATTCTGCATAGGACTGGTGTTAATATTCACTTATTTATTTTTTGAGATGTAACATTTTCTTAATTTGTTTTAGCGCAACCCACCCTTTTTTCTGTTTTCTGGGACTGAAGAATGCCTTTGGCATCTTTAAGGAGGGCAGGCGACGAGATTGCCGCCCGTTCACGAAGTTGTTGGGCTAGGAGTGTGTGTGGCTTGTTGACCTTGTCATAATATGTTTGCCGAAGCCTGAGCAGGGCCTTCTCTATCTTACCCATGTCTATGTCCCTCAGCCCAGCCCGGACACTTATAAGCTCCCTAAGGGTGGCCAGGGATGGGGAGGTGAGCAATATCACTTCCAAATGTGTAAGTCTAACCAGGAGTGTTCTACGGGCTGCGTCAGCGTTTCTCTTTAAGGCCAAGGGGAGGGATATGCACTGGCCCCTAAAAACTGCCTTATGGCCCTCCCACAGAGAGGAGGTGAAGACCCCAGAGGAGCCGTTTTCAGCAAAATACAACTCCAACATGCGCTCCAATTTCACTCTGGTAGGGCCATGTTTAAGTAAAGATGATATTATTTTGTTGTTGACGGACGGGCATTCTCTGGCTTTGATACATGCAGCTTTGGATCCTTTTAAGTGTCTTATTACAAGGTTAACCAATCTAAATTGTATAGCTTAGATTTGGGACTTCCTACCAATAAAAAATAAACCTTTTCCTTTGCTTCCCATATGTGTGGAAGATGGAGGGGATAAACTACCTGGGTATTACCCTCACCCCAAAGATAAAAGATTTAGCAGCAAACTACTTTCCTTTCTTAAACACACTCAAATCTAAACTATATGTAGCGCTGGTATCCTTGTCTTCTGATGCGTATTAGCAATTATAATGAAAGTCTATGGACGGTTCTATAGCTTAGTGTTTGGCGCCATCTAGCGGCCAAATACTGGAAGTGAACTTAAATGATGTTTGGCTTTCAAGCATTGAACTATTTACAGGAAGTGACTGTTATTTACATTGGAGGTTTGCCCCTTTTACCCAGGATGCCGAATGACCTACCCATGGACACCCTCTTTTGCATTGCATGATGGGTAGGAGATAAAAGGACCTTGAGTGGCCATTTTGAGTCTCTTGGGAATGCATGGCCTGCCTGTGAGGACTTGTGCGGAGGCCTCCCCGGAGGAAGCGGCCTACTGCCCTTGCGGAACGCAACCCTGCTCGGTTGTGTGAGTGACCTGAAATGCCAGAGACACAGTGATTGGATTGAGAGCATCCAGAGACACTCGTTTGAGCATTGGAAGATCAGGTCCACCTGTCGGAACGGGACGGAGTGACGGAGCTGGCTGACACAGAAGCAAGCTGCGACCACCGGACCAAAGTCACCATACCAAGTTTCCGATCCAGTTGGTGAGCGGGTTGCTACCCACTGTTTTCTAAACTATTGCACCTAGTCAGACTTATATACAGGCCTCGCTGGGATACTTAGTCCCATGGAGGTGGAGTATAGCAACTGACACTAGGCAGGCATAAGGCCTACTTACTATCACACTTCAAACACTATATAATTGCGGAAGCAACACTAAGATCATCCTTAATTCAATTTTAACTGCTTTAACCTTGGATGAAATTTATAAGGAGTTATCATTGCTAGCGAAGATCAGAAGATAAAGACTGAGTACTTTAAGTGAGATCTCACGCATAGCTATAAAAGTAGGGGGAGCTCCCATGTATATATGTATGTATATATATATATATATATATATATATATATATATATATATATATATATATATATATATTGTTTGTAACTGTTTTATCAAAATTCATTGTCCTGTCAATCTATGTTGGATGACAGTACAATTGCTGTAATCATCTATCTACAAATATATATAGTAAAATATACTTTGGTTAAGTACCTCGTTGTGTGGAGTATTGTTTTCTCCCAGCAGGTGGAGCCAGTGGATCCTGAGAGGACAATACAGGTATATTGTGATATATTATATTGTACTGTATTGTATTGCACCACAGCTGTGTCAAGGGGACTGAGGCAAGTTAGTGGGGTTTTGTTACTAGAGAGCAGACCCAAATCAAATCAGCCACTGCTTCGGGGGTCAATGCTACATATACAACATGGCAAAAGTGGAATTGTCCTCAACAGGTTCACCGCCAGGTTTTTATAGCGCTAGGTACCCTGATATACTACCCAATAACGGTTTTAACCCCCTGATTGCCCCTAGTTAACCCTTTCACCCCCTTTTGCCAGTGTCACTAAGCGATCATTTTTCTGATCGCTGCATTAGTGTCGCTAGTGTCGCTAGGTAGCTAGTTATTTTTTTAGGTTCACCGCCAGGTTTTTATAGCGCTAGGTACCCCCATATACTACCCAATAATGGTTTTAACCCCCTGATTGCCCCTAGTTAACCCTTTCACCCCCTTTTGCCAGTGTCACTGAGCGATCATTTTTCTGATCGCTGCATTAGTGTCACTAGTGTCACTAGGTAGCTAGTTATTTTTTTAGGTTCACCGCCAGCGAAGATCAGAAGATAAAGACTGAGTACTTTAAGTGAGATCTCACGCATAGCTATAAAAGTAGGGGGAGCTCCCATGTATATATCTATATCTATATATATATATATATATATATATATATATATATATATATATATATTGTTTGTAACTGTTTTATCAAAATTCATTGTCCTGTCAATCTATGTTGGATGACAGTACAATTGCTGTAATCACCTATCTACAAATATATATAGTAAAATATACTTTGGTTAAGTACCTCATTGTGTGGAGTATTGTTTTCTCCCAGCAGGTGGAGCCAGTGGATCCTGAGAGGACAATACAGGTATATTGTGATATATTATATTGTACTGTATTGTATTGCACCACAGCTGTGTCAAGGGGACTGAGGCAAGTTAGTGGGGTTTTGTTACTAGAGAGCAGGCCCAAATCAAATCAGCCACTGCTTCGGGGGTCAATGCTACATATACAACATGGCAAAAGTGGAATTGTCCTCAACAGGATGCTTGGCATCCTTTAACCACTTAACGACCCGACGCATGCCATTGTACGTCATCACAATGGCATGTACAGGCACAAGCACGTACATGTACGTGCTTGCCTTCCAGCGGGTGGGGGGTCCGATCGGACCCCCTCCCGCTGAATGCGGCGGTCCGGTTCGCTTCAGGAGCGATCCAGGATGAGGGGATGGCCGTTGGTTTCTGGCCATCCCCTCTCGATCGCTCCTGGCGAATGAGAAGCTTCCTCCCACTGTGTATTGTATACACAGGCAGGGAGGAAGTGATGTCATTCTCCTTGGGGCGGTCTTATTGACCGGACTACGAGGAGAGGACACAGTAAGTCTGCACCAAACACTACACTGGCACTAACTAACACACAGGCACACAAACCTTTTGCCAGTGTCACTAAGCGATAATTTTTCTGATCGCTGCATTAGTGTCGCTAGTGTCGCTAGGTAGCTAGTTATTTTTTTAGGTTCACCACCAGTTTTTTATAGCGCTAGGTACCCCGATATATTACCCAATAACGGTTTTAACCCCCTGATTGCCCCTAGTTAACCCTTTCACCCCCTTTTGCCAGTGTCACTAAGCGATCATTTTTCTGATCGCTGCATTAGTGTCGCTAGGTAGCTAGTTATTTTTTTAGGTTCACCGCCAGTTTTTTTTAGCGCTAGGTACCCCCATATACTACCCAATAATGGTTTTAACCCCCTGATTGCCCCTAGTTAACCCTTTCACCCCCTTTTGCCAGTGTCACTAAGCGATCATTTTTATGATCGTTGCATTAGTGTCACTAGTGTCGCTAGGTAGCTAGTTATTTTTTTAGGTTCACCACCAGGTTTTTATAGCGCTAGGTACCCCCATATACTACCCAATAATGGTTTTAACCCCCTGGTTGCCCCTAGTTAACCCTTTCACCAGCGATCACCGTATAAGTGTCACTGGTGACGCTGGTTAGCCAGTTAGTTATTTAGGTTCCCCGTCAGGTTTTTATATAGCGCCAGGGACCCCCATATACTACCTAATAAAGATTTGAACCCCCTGATTGCCCCTAGTTAACCCTTTCACCAGTGATCACCGTATAAGTGTTACGGGTGACTCTGGTTAGTTAGTTTGCTTTTTATAGCATCAGGGCACCCACCATTTATTACCCAATAAAGGTTTAACCCCCTGATCACCCGGCGGGTGATATCAATTAGGTTTTAGGGTCAGGGTCTGAGTCGCCCCAGGCAGCGCTAGGCTAGTGCCAGTACCGCTAACACCCACGCGCAAAGCATAAACCTCCCGTAGTGGTATAGAATCTGAACAGATCAATATCTGATCTGATCAGATCTATACTAGCGTCCCCAGCAGTTTAGGGTTCCAAAAAAACGCATTGTTAGCGGGATCAGCCCAGATACCTGCTAGCACCTGCATTTTGCCCCTCCGCCCAGCCCACCCAAGTGCAGTATCGATCGATCGCTGTCACTTACAAAACACTAAACACATAACTGCAGCGTTCGCAGAGTCAGGCCTGATCCCTGCGATCGCTAACAGTTTTTTTTGGTAGCGTTTTATATTTAAATCCGGAAGGCAATGCTTGGTTTTCGGGTTCCCGTACGTGGCTAGGCTCCCAAAAAGTCCCCCACATGTGGTATCCCCGTACTCGGGAGAAGCAGCAGAATTTATTTTGGGGTGTAATTTGACTTATGCCCATAGCATGTGTGAGCAATATATCATTTAGTGACAACTTTGTGCAAAAAAAAAAAAAAAAATGTAATATTCCTGCAACTTGTGGCAAAATATAAAATATTTCATGGACTCAACATGCCTCTCAGTAAATAGCTTGGGGTGTCTACTTTCCAAAATGGGGTCATTTGGGGGGGGGGGGGGTTTGTGTTATTTTGGCATTTTATGGCCTTCGAAACTGTGATAGGTAGTGTGGAGTGAAATCAAAAATTTGCACCCTTAGAAACCCTGAAGGCAGTGATTGGTTTTCGGGGTGCCGTACGCAGCTAGACTCCCAAAAAGTCCCACATATGTGGTATCTCCATACTCAGGAGAAGCAGCAGAATATATTTTGGGGTGCAATTCCACATATAACTATGGCATGTGTGAGCAATATATCATTTAGTGACAACTTTTTGTAAACGTTTTTTTTTTTTGTGTCATTATTCAATCACTTGGGACAAAAAAAAAATATTCAATGGGCTACATGCCCCTCAGCAATTTTCTTGGGGTGTCTACTTTCCAAAATGGGGTCATTTGGGGGGGTTTTGTGTTATTTTGGCATTTTATGGCCTTCGAAACTGTGATAGGTAGTGAGGAGTGAAATCAAACATTTGCACCCTTAGAAACCCTGAAGGCAGTGATTGGTTTTCGGGGTGCCGTACGCAGCTAGACTCCCAAAAAGTCCCACATATGTGGTATCCCCGTACTCAGGAGAAGCAGCAGAATATATTTTGGGGTGCAATTCCACATATAACTATGGCATGTGTGAGCAATATATCATTTAGTGGCAACTTTTTGTAAACTTTTTTTTTTTTGTGTCATTATTCAATCCCTTGGGACAAAAAAAAAATATTCAATGGGCTCAACATGCCCCTCAGCAATTTCCTTGGGGTGTCTACTTTCCAAAATGGGGTCATTTGGGGGGGTTTGTACTGCCCTGCCATTTTAGCACCTCAAGAAATGAGATAGGCAGTCATAAATTAAAAGCTGTGTAAATTCCAGAAAATGTACTCTAGTTTGTAGACGCTATAACTTTTGCGCAAACCAATAAATATACGCTTATTGACATTTTTTTTACTAAAGACATGTGGCTGAATAAATTTTGCCCTAAATGTATGACTTTGACTAATGAGTTTATTTGATTTTTCTTATAACAAAAAGTAGAAAATATCACAGAAGTTGGCTACTTATCTATTTATAGCGGCCAAGCGAACCATCGCCCAAGCCTGGAAGTCCCAACGGGTAGATTTTCAAGGTCTTAAAACCCGCATGACTGCAATGTTACTTCAGGAACATATGTCCAGTATTGTTCATGATTCTCATGCTAAATTTCAAAAAATCTGGGAGCCGTGGATCTCCTATGAGTTCCCCGCGCTCCAAGCTGCATGCCTGGGCTTGGCCTAACTCCTCTTGGCGAGGCACCCACACCCGAACGTCCCCCCCCCCCTTCCTTCCCCTTCTTGTCTCTCTATCTTTTCTTCTTTTGTTCCCTATTTTTCTTCACTCTTCTTTGTAATCTCTCCCATTGCTAACGAATTCTGCTGCCTCCCGTAGGAGGGGGTGATGGAAGAAGGGCCTGCTCTCCGGAAACGACGAGGGAACGAGTTGCCTGGTTCTGGAACCAGTCTCGATAACATCCCCTACTCATATTCCCTCCTTTTCTTCTGTTTATTATAAGTATAATGTGATGGCTGGCCCTTTGGTTTTACATTCATGCTTTGTAGCCCCTGCGAGGGCGCACAAGGAGCAGATTGTAGTCTCTTGTTTATTCCTGTTTATTCAACTTTTCAATAAAAATATTGAAACAGAAAAAGTAGAAAATATCTTTTTTTCTCAACATTTTCAGTCTTTTTCCATTTATATCGCAAAAAATAAAAAATAAATCGCAGAGGCAATCAAATACCATCAAAAGAAAGCTCTATTTGTGGGAAGAAAAGAACGCAAATTTAGTTTGGGTACAACATTGCATGACCGCGCAATTACCAGTTAAAGCAGTGCAGTGCAAAATTGTAAAAAGACCTCTGGTCCTTAGGCTGAAAAGTGGTCCGGGGCTAAAGTGGTTAAAATGTGTTTATTACCCCAATTCTTCTATTTGTTCAGAGCCCTCTTAGTGGTATCCAACACATTTTTCTCAAAGGCACAATCTCAATTAAAGGGTTACCTATGGCAAGGGGAGAAGGCGAGATGTGTGATTTAGCAACCTAACTCTGCTAAGGAAAGCTGGTGGAGTGGGGCATGTATCTTTAATGGATTACTACCTTGCTGTAATTCTAACTCAGCTAAAAGCCTAGTTCCCTTTTTCTTCTCAAACTTTATAAGCTGAACTGGAGAACTTAAAAACATTGGGTAATAACCTCTATTACTATTTACTAGCTAGCAGGTTTACTACATCTCAACAGTCTATCTACGCTATCGCTCACAATACAAGCCACACTGTCAGAGTGGCAAACCCTTCTAAACGTTCCACATGGGGATCAAACACTAATGCTTTTTCCACTTCCCTAGTTTATCTGCTATCATACCTGACCTAGACCTCACACAATGGATTCCAAAAGCCTACTCCCAGTAGATGACCTACGGGTGGGACCAGCCCTTAAAACTCATTCATTGTTACAAATAGAATATGAGGTCCCCAACTAGAGTTTACTATAAATATATTCATATTTAACATTTTCTACGTAGTAACCCAAATACCACTCTCTCCTTACCTTGGCGTATAGCATAATTTTATCAAATCATATCCCATAAGATCTAAAGCCCCATACACACTTTTTCTGCTGAGTTTTTCCTTCAGATTTACCAAAACCATATAATATGAGGTCAAACCTTAGGAGTTTCAATTTGCATGCAATCAGGCAGGCCCTTGCACTACATGGTTTTGGTAAACCTGAAGGAAACAAATCAGCAGAATATCTGATAGCGTGTATGGGGCATAAGGGCATCTCTGTTTTATACTATATTTAATCAGAAACATGTCTTTATAAAATCATCATCTTTCCAAGACTGGAAACCAGATTTTGCAATGGTTTATAGCTCTCAATCCTGGCAAAAAGCACTCTCCACCACATATGCAGTAACCAAGTGCGCAAACCTATAGGAGTTAACCCAGAAATGAACATTGGTATCTAACCCCTCAACTTCTTCTATGTGTTGGCGTAACTCAGGTTTAAAAAGGGTCTCTATTCTACATCCTATGGCCATGTCCCTCATTAATTAACTATTGGTTAAATGTTTTCAAGATCATATGATAGGTGTTGGGAATAAATATCAATAGTTCCCAAGACCTGGCCCTTTGTTCTCTGGTGTAGACAGAAAAGATATTCTCCTGCGCTCGTGCTGGCAGTTTTAGTACAAAATGGTAGAATTTTCAAATGATATAATATATTATGCAAAGAGAACATGCGTGTCCCGCTGCCTGAACTGACTGGGGGAAGTCTAGAAAAGCTGGGTGATGGGGGAGAAAGGAGGCACGAGACCTAATGCATGAATCAAGTTGATAAATAAAGCTTATTCTAAACAAATAAATGAACACTACAAAAATGAACACGTGTTCATAAAAACAGGTTATAATATTCTCATTTGATAAAATAGCGGAAATTATTAAAAAACCCATGCAAGGGTATAGGCTGAATCAATGGCTAACGCGTTTCGAGGGGATTCCTTTATTCTCTGGGTAGCAATACATTCCCTCCCCGTCTGAGAACTGTGCTAATTAATATTTTACTGGCAGCACGCCTAACAGTAGATCGTCATTGGAAGCACCATAAACCTCCATTAATAAGTGAAGTCATCCAAACAACACAAAGCCATGCCACTTATGAAATAATGTTTGCTTCAGCCAACAATACACTATAGAATATCTCTGAGGCATGGGAGCCTTGGAAGGTTTTGTATAATAGGTCCTCATGTTTGAATAATTCCTGACAAATATAGCTGTAACCGTAATTCAAATTACAAACGTATTTCAGATACCGCATTTCTGTGCTGAAATAGTACCTGGTGATATATCTCACCAAAATTGAGTGTGACTTCTATGTTATTCTCTGTTTTTTTGTTGTTTATTTTTTATTATCATTTTGTATGTTTTATATTTCATTGCAATATGCTATGATTCCTACTGTGCTTCCAAAACATTGTATTTTCATTCACCCTTGGGGGCTTTAAACCCATGTTTTTGTATTAACTTTCTTTATAAAAATACAATAAAAAGGAATTGAAAATAAAGGGGATTTACGTCTTCTTTAAGACCCTCATTGCAGGCATACATGGTGTAAACAATTTAGGGCCAGTTTGGATGGAGTTTTGTTCGCCTTAGACCAAATCTATGGGAATTTAAAAGCTGTTGATGCAGGTCAATTTCAGGTCAATTGCAGATGCAATAAATTACGTATGATCTCAGAAGCATCTCTGACTGATGTAAAAAGCATTCTGCATTTACAGTACCTATCGAAGTCCATTGATAGAGGACCCTTAAAAATCTACAGTGTAATAAGAATAGTAACAGCTTCCAACTGTACCTCATTTCAAGAGCTGTCCCTCTTTTCAAACAAAATTTCTCTGTCCCTTTTTCCTTCTCATCTGTCCATCCTTTTTGGTCTAAAAGTAAAGAGTTTGCTAAACAATGTACTGACTTATTTATCTACCAAACCTTTTACACTATGCAAAACTTTTTTTCCATCCTCTGAATTTTTATTGGCTGGTCCACAGGGGGTTTACTAGAGTGTAAAATCACCTGGTTGTATCCAGGATGGAAAATATGTATGCCCTAGATTCAGGCTTTATGCGGACTTGTACAACTAGAGGGGAGTGCTGGGAGTCCTATAGGGGAAGAGTTAATGAGCCCAGCTGAAGTAAGTGGGCTCATTAAGACCTCTACAAAAAACCCCAGCATGCTTAGGGAGATGCTCCATCCTGGAACCAGTTTTGTGTTTGTATAGACTGGGGAGTGTGACACCCGTTCTGTGCGGTGAGTTAACGCCTGTGTGGCAAACCTCTACAACAGAGACAGAGACAGGGACTGGTGCAGCACAAGGCTGCACTCAGTTGTTAGACAGGGAATCTATGTGTGTAATTAGAGGTCAAGCTGACCAGGATTTATTTTTATGTTTTTTTTTGTTTGGCTGTTATATTTTTCATTGCATGTAGCATAAATAAACCGCACCTTTTGTTTTTTCCACCTACAACGCTGTCTGCTGTGCCTGATTTTGTGTTGTGAACCCATCCAGGGGGTCAAACACACCCGCTGCCGAGCAAACCCCTCACAGTTGGTGGAGAATTCGGGCAGTTTTTTTTTTTTAAGGCCAGCATGGAGGAGATACTGAGACAGCTGGCTCTAGCAAATGCAAATCAGCAGCAAACAAATGCGGGTTTACAAAAGAGCCTTGCAGCCCAGCAGCAGGCAAATGCAAATCATCAGCAGACAAATGCAACTTTGCAGCAGAGTCTGGAAGCTCAGCAACAAGCCCAGCAGCAATCTGAAGCCCGCATCATAGACCTGTTGCAGAAGCAAGAGCAGAGTTTTCAACAGCAAATAGAGACATTAATACAGCAACGTCCGCAGACCAATGAGGCAAGTGGTTACACTAATACCGCATCCTTTGGTGTGAGCCGTTTACTGACAAAAATGACTGGAGAGGATGATCCGGAGGTGTTTTTGACCACATTTGAAAGGACTGCTGAAAGGGAAAAGTGGCCTAAGGAGCAGTGGGCTGGACTGGTGGCCCCTCTGTTAACTGGGGAATCGCAGAAAGCTTATTATGACCTAGAGCCTGACCAAGCAAAAGACTATGTGGTGCTAAAAACAGAAATATTGGCACGGCTGGGTGTCACCCTGGCTGTCCGGGCTCAGCTTGTGCATAATTGGACTTTTCAGGTTGGAAAACCCCCCAGGTCTCAAATGTATGATCTCATTCACCTGAGCAGGAAGTGGCTGCAGCCAGAGACTTTGACCGCACCAAACATTGTGGAACGTGTTGTTATGGATCGTTTCCTGAGAGCTCTTCCTACTGCCATCCAAAAATGGGTAAGCCATGGAGACCCAGAAAATGCAGATAAACTTGTGGATCTGGTTGAGAGGTACTTGGCTACAGAGAACCTGACTACCTCTTCCAGGGACTCACAGACTTTCCACCCTAAGACCAGATCATCCCCAGTGGCGGGTAAGATGACTCCAAGGGGTGAGGGTGGAGAGAGTGAGAGGGTGGGAGTTCTACCTAAGGTCTGGCGGGAGCAGCCCGGGAAGCCCAGGCTGCAAGAGGCAGCGAAAAAGATTATTTGCCACCGCTGCCGGCAAGAGGGACATATTGCAGCCAATTGCCCAGTTGTGGATGAGCCTATGCAATGTAACTTTATAAGGGAGAGACGTCAGTCGCTGTTTGCGACAGTTGCATGCACTGCCTTTTCGGGACCTGAGAAACATTTATGTAAAATGTGTATTAATGGTAGAAATGTTGATGTGTTGCTGGATTCAGGTAGCCTGGTAACATTGATAAAAGCTGAATTAGTTACTACAGAGGTCTCGGGGAAGAACAAGGTGGCTGTTATTTGTGTGCATGGGGACACCCGAGAGTATCCTGTAACTTCAGTGTTTTTTGAGACCCCCAAAGGTAACCTCTCTCATCAGGTGGGGTTAGTGTCTTACTTACCACATGATGCTATTGTGGGAAGGGATTTTCCAAAGTTCTGGGAACTCTGGGATTGTCCTGAGCCCCCCACGGGTGCCCCTATAGACCAGGAATATGACCAGAATTCCTCTGGGAGTGGTGAGGACTCTCCTGAATTTCCCTTGTCGGTATTGGCGGGGGAAACTCGAGAAACTGGGGAGGAGCCAACATCCTCAGATGAAAACATGCCGTCTGTGGAGTTTTCGGATCTTGAGGTTCACAGGGAAAATTTTTGCCACAGAACAGTTAAAAGACCCCACCCTAATACAGGCACGGGAAAATGTGGTGAAAATAGATGGCGAGTTAGTGAACCCAGATAAGACTTGCACTTACCCGTACTTCACTATGGAAAGGGACCTGCTGTATCGAGTGGCTCAAAGGGCAGAAGAAACCATTGAGCAACTTGTGGTGCCCAAACCTTACAGGAAGTTGGTGTTAGAATTAGCCCATGGGCACATTCTGGGAGGTCATCTGGGGACCGAGAAAACCAGAGAGAGGGTATTGCAGAGATTCTATTGGCCTGGGGTCATGAAGGAAACAGAAAATTATTGTTCCTCCTGCCCTGTGTGTCAGAAGTCGGCACCTATGCCACATTTCCGTAACCCACTGGTACCTCTTCCTATCATTGAGGTCCCCTTTGAGAGGATCGCAATGGATTTGGTAGGTCCGATAATGAAGTCCGCTAGGGGGCATCAGTACATTTTGGTTATAATGGACTATGCCACCCGTTATCCGGAAGCAATTCCTCTTCGAAATACCTCGGCCAAAACCATAGCCAAAGAGCTATCTCTTGTTTTTAGCCGCGTGGGTATTTGTAAGGAACTGCTTACGGACCAAGGTACACCCTTTATGTCCCAGGTTATGAAAGAACTATGTAAGTTGTTCAAAGTGACACAATTGCGTACATCTGTGTATCACCCCCAAACAGATGGGTTGGTTGAAAGATTCAACAAAACCCTAAAACAAATGTTAAAGAAGGTGGTGGATAGAGATGGAAAGAATTGGGACTGTCTAATACCCTATCTGATGTTTGCCATTAGGGAGGTACCGCAATCCTCTACGGGTTTCTCACCCTTCGAGTTGCTCTATGGGAGACACCCAAGAGGGCTGCTGGATATCGCCAAGGAAACTTGGGAAAATGAGAGTTCTCCTCACAGGAGTGTGATTGAGCATGTCGCCCTGATGCAAGATAGAATTGCACAGGTAATGCCAATCGTAAAGGAACATTTGGCCCAAGCGCAGTTAGCACAGCAGAGAGTGTACAACCGTGGGGCCAAGACCCGTACTTTTTCCCCGGGGATAGGGTCTTGGTGCTAGTCCCTACGGTTGAAAGCAAATTTCTGGCCAAATGACAAGGTCCATACGAAGTAATTGAAAAAATTAGTGAGGTGAACTACAGGGTTAGACAGCCAGGAAGGCGAAAGCCGGAACAGACCTATCACGTCAATCTGCTGAAAGCCTGGAGGGATAGGGAATCCCTAGTCGCAGAGACTTTGTCACAAGCCCAGTCTGATTGCTTAGTTCCTGAGGTTGGAATAGCAGTCACCTTATCGAAACCCCAACAACAGGAGGTTAAAGAGTTTGTACTTCGTAACAAAGAGATTTTCTCTGAGCTGCCGGGACAAACATCTGGCGTAGAGCATGACATTATCACCCCGCCAGAAGAAAGGGTAAAACTAAAACCTTATAGAATACCAGAGGCCCGACGGGAGGCAATACGTGGGGAGGTTCAAAGGATGCTGGAATTGGGTGTGATAGAGGAGTCCCAGAGTGACTGGTCCAGTCCTATCGTACTAGTGCCCAAACCTGATGGGAGCTGGCGGTTTTGTAACGATTTTCGACAATTGAATAAAGTTACAAAATTTGACACCTACCCCATGCCTTGTATAGATGAGTTGATTGACCGGCTGGGAACAGCCCGATATATGACAACTCTTGATCTCACCAAAGGGTATTGGCAAATTCCCCTGGCCGAGTCGGCCAAGGAGAAAACTGCGTTTGTAACCCCAGATGGGGCATTCCAATATAAGAGAATGCCGTTTGGGTTACAGAATGCACCGGCAACATTCCAGCGGAAAATGGATAAGATTCTGAGGCCCCATCAGAAATATGCTGCAGCTTACCTGGATGATGTGATTATCCATAGCACAGACTGGGTCTCACATTTGCCAAAAGTACAAGCAGTCCTAGACTCTATCCGGGAAGCTGGGTTTACGGCCCATCCAAAGAAGTGTACCATTGGACAGGAGGAGGCCAAATATCTTGGGTACACTATTGGGAGGGGGGTGATAAAACCCCAAGTCAATAAAGTCGAGGCCATACAGAGTTGGCCACGTCCCAACAGCAAGAAACAGGTACGAGCCTTTCTGGGAATCGCTGGCTATTATCGACGATTCATTCCCCATTTTGCTTCTCGGGCTGTGCCCCTCACCAACCGGACAAAAGGGAAAGAGTCTGTCATGGTTAAATGGTCCCCAGAGGCTGAAGAAACATTTCAGTCCTTAAAAACAGCCTTATGTAGCCAGCCAGTGTTGTACTCACCAGACTTCTCTAAAGACTTTGTTGTACAAACTGATGCATCAGACGTTGGGTTAGGAGCAGTGTTATTCCAGGTCTGGAACGGGGAAGAGGACCCAGTCATTTACCTCAGCAGGAAGTTGAAGTCCCATGAGGTAAATTACGCCACGATTGAGAAGGAATGTTTAGCAGTGAAGTGGGCTCTAGATTCCCTTCGGTACTATCTGCTAGGTAGGCACTTTGACCTGGTGACTGATCACGCTCCTTTAAAGTGGATGGCTCAAAACAAGGAGACCAATAGAAGGTTAAATAGGTGGTTCCTGGCCCTACAGGAATTTAACTTTACAGTTAAGCATCACCCTGGTGTTAAAATGGGGAATGTGGATGCTTTGTCTCGGATACATGCATGTCTGACTGCTTGTGTTACAACCCCAAGGTTGAAACAAGAGGGGGGGGGGGTATGTGGCAGCAGGCAGGTAAAATCACCTGGTAGTATCCAAGATGGAAAATATGTATGCCCTAGATTCAGGCTTTATGCAGACTTGTACAACTAGAGGGGAGTGCTGGGAGTCCTATAGGGGAAGAGTTAATGAGCCCAGCTGAAGTAAGTGGGCTCATTAAGACCTCTACAAAAAACCCCAGCATGCTTAGGGAGATGCTCCATCCTGGAACCAGTTTTGTGTTTGTATAGACTGGGGAGTGTGACACCTGTTCTGTGCGGTGAGTTAACGCCTGTGTAGCAAACCTCTACAACAGAGACAGGGACTGGTGCAGCACAAGGCTGCACTCAGTTGTTAGACAGGGAATCTATGTGTGTAATTAGAGGTCAAGCTGACCAGGATTTATTTTCATGTTTTTTTTTTTTTGCTTGGCTGTTATATTTTTCACTGCATGTAGCATAAATAAACTGCACCTTTTATTTTTTCCACCTACAACGCTGTCTGCTGTGCCTGATTTTGTGTTGTGAACCCATCCAGGGGGTCACACACACCCACTGCCGAGCAAACCCCTCACAGAAGGCTCTGTTTGCTTGCAGGAAGATGCACAGGTGTTCCTTGCGTCACCATGCAGGCAGTCCCATTCACGTCCAGCTGTAGTACACCCATGTGAACAAGACCGTCATGGTAAAAAGGATTCTGGGTAGGCTCATCCAATCATTTGCTGTGCATTCATATCTTATGATTGTAAAGCTTTGTTTTCAAATAAAACAAAAAAACAAAAATGTTATACTTGCCTCCTCTGTGCAAGGGTTTTGCCCGATCCTGGTTCCTCCTATTCTCAAGAGCACCCACGGAGAGCCACTTTCCATGGGGGCATTCATGCGGGTGCGCTCCCGAGTCCTGCTGCTGCATCCATTGATACAGACAGGACTTGGCCTGCCCCCTGGTTACCGTGTCACTGGATCTGATTGACAGCAGTGGGAGTCAATGGCTTCTGCTACTATCAATCTATCCAATGAGGACCCAAGACAGTGGCTGGAGCTGCTGTGCTTGTCACTGGAATGATCAGGCTCAGGTAAGAAAAAGTGTGAGTGTGTCAGGGGCGGATCCAGGGGGGGGGCAACGGGTCAATTGCCCCCTCCGAGAATACAGGCAAAGCCGGTTCCGCGGGTCCAATCGCGGCCGGTTCCGCGGGTACCCGCGGGCCGGTTCCGCGGGTACCCGCGGGCCGGTTCCGCGGGTACCAGCGGGCCGGTTCCGCGGGTCCAATCGCGGCCGGTTCCGCGGGTACCAGCGGGCCGGTTCCGCGGGTCCAATCGCGGCCGGTTCCGCGGGTACCCGCGCGGCCGGTTCCGCGGGTACCCGCGCTGAGTGGATGGGTGAGGGGGGGGGGGCAGCTGGGCAGCTTAGGAGGGCTGCTGGCCAATCAGGCAGCCAGCAGGCAGGGGAGCAGGGAGATGACATCATCTCTCACTGCCCTGCATCCCTCCAGTCCTGCCCTCACTGTGTAGGAAGCTGTGTGCAGCAGAGAGATTGCATCATCTCTCTGCTGCCTATCTTCACTCTGGGACCCAACAAAAGTCCACCTTAGCAGAAAAGTGACACAGTAGGTGACAATCCGCAATGTGTGGCAGGCTTCGTGGCAAGTGGCAATCCGCAATGTGTGGCAGACTACGTGGCAAGTGGCAATCCACAATGTGTGGCAGACTACGTGGCAAGTGGCAATTCGCAATGTGTGGCAGGTGACGTGGCAAGTGGCAATCCGCAATGTGTGGCAGGCAACGTGGCAAGTGACAATCCGCAATGTGTGGCAGGTGACGTGGCAAGTGGCAATCCGCAATGTGTGGCAGGCAACGTGGCAAGTGACAATCCACAATGTGTGGCAGGTGACGTGGCAAGTGACAATCCCCAATGTGTGGCAGGTGACGTGGCAAGTGGCAATCCACAATGTGTGTCAGGCAACGTGGCAAGTGACAATCCGCAATGTGTGGCAGGTGACGTGGCAATCCGCAATGTGTGGCAGGCTACGTGGCAATCCGCATCTGGTGGCAGGCGACGTGGCAAGTGACAATCCACAATGTGTGGCAGGTGACGTGGCAAGTGACAATCCGCAATGTGTGGCAGGCTACGTTGCAAGTGGCAATCCGCAATGTGTGGCAGGCTACGTGGCAAGTGACAATCCGCAATGTGTGGCAGGCTACGTTGCAATTGGCAATCCGCAATGTGTGGCAGGTGACGTGGCAAGTGACAATCCACATTTGGTGGCAGGCGACATGGCAAGTGACATCCTCAGGGCTCCCACTGATTCTGCATTATGGTGAGATGAACCATTTAATTTTATATTACAATGTATTAATAGAAATAATGCGCTTCAATCATCCTGACACCATAACAACCATGGTGCCGTAATGATTGAAGCGCAAATACCAGCCATTTCCCATATAAATTGCCCCCAAAAAAACATATTTTATAGCAGTGCCCCTCCCGAGACTAGACTCTGGATCCGCCCCTGGAGTGTGTGTGTGTGTGTGGGGGGGGGGTCTGGGGGGGTGCTGCAGCACAAAAGGTTTTTCACCTCAAAGCAGAGTTTCACCCATAATATAATCTTTAAATAAATCAATAGCTTACAGCATGAACAACATTTAGGCAACATTTTTTTATTTTTTTTTACTTACACTGTCAGCATTATTGCTATGGGGTCCCTTCTAATCTGCCACTTCCGGGCCGAAGCAATTTACACCATATCTGTTCCTGGGAGATATGTGTCGTCATTTTCCAGGAGTCAGTGGGCAGCGCCGAAGGCTTGCATTGCATTCTTACAAAACAGGAAATAACGCGAAATGCTGGAGATTGATTGCTTATCTTCTTTGCCATAACAACTGGACTTTCCTCCATTGCTGCCCATTGTGATGGCATCGAGACACGCTGTCAGTGATACACCTGACTTACAATGCGCATGCGTGAGATCGGGAGGTGCATGCTGAGTAGCCAGCATGCACTTGTTTCGGAACAGAGTCCTAGTGGGCTTCACATGCCCACAATCAAGGTGGGATTGCTTTTGGAACATGAAAATTAGGTAAGTAAATTATAAAAAAAAGTACACTGGGAACGGGATTTAAATATATACATGCATTAATGTATACTAACCCATACAAGCAGAGGGGATGCCTAAAAGAAAAAGAAAAAAATATGTGTGTAAGCTCTAACGAGCAGGGCTCTCTGATTCCTCTTGTACCAAATTGTAATGTAACTGTAATGTCTGCCCTCATGTTGTAAAGCGCTGAGCAAACTGTTGGCGCTATATAAATCCTGTATAATAATAATAATAATAATGTGGGTGGAACTTCACTTTAATGCAAAGAATGCATTAAAGCGGAGTTCCAGCCAAAAATGGAACTTCCGCTTTAAGGGAAGGTGACCCCCCTGACATGCCACATTTGGCATGTAATTTTTTTGGGGGTTCCAGCTCCCACTTCCTCCCGGCACACCACGACAGCAGAAGGGAGATCATCTCTCCCCCCTCCCTCTCGGCAATCATCTGGGAAACGTCACAGGTCCCAGATGATTGCCAGTCATGGCACGCCCAGCGGCTTGCGCATGCGCACTGGGTGCCCATAGTGACAATATCGGTACGGCAGAGAGGAGGGGGAAACAAGCGGGGCTTCGTTCCCTCGCATCGCTGGACCCTTGGACAGGTAAGTGTCCGAATATTAAAAGTCAGAAGCTGCAGTATTTGTAGCTGCTGACTTTAAAAAAAAATTTGTAAGCGGAACTCCGCTTTAAGGTGAAAAACCGCGAGGCTTTACAACCCCTTTCATTTAGACCCCTTTCACACTTGCTTTGCAAAGCGCCTGAAAAAAACACTTCCCCTGCAGTCCCAGTGTGAAAGTCTAAAATGCCTTCACAGTGGGGTGGTGCACTTGCAGGACATTACAAAAAGTCCTGCAAGCAGTTTTTTTCGGGTGGTGCGAGAGCAGTGTTTACAAAGCTTCTCTACCGCCCCTGGCCAATGAAATCAATGGGCACCGCTGCCAAAGCATCTGCAATGCACTTCGGCAGCAGCAGTTTTGCAGGCGCTTTAAACTCTTTATTCGGCTGCTAGCGGGGGGGTTAAAAGTGCCCCGCTAGCGGCCGAAAAGTGCCGCCACTACAATGGTAAAGCCCCCCCGCCCCGGTGTGAAAGTAGTCTAAAGTCATGTCAGGGCTGTGTCCCTTGCCTATATACCTTGTTCTAAAAGGTGTCCTTTCCCATCTCAGAAAGTTGGGAGGTATGGTAATAATAATAATATCAATAAAGTGTAATTTACAGATACTCTCAGTTGCATGTTTGCTTTTGTTGCTTTCTTTTCAAGATCCTTAGTATTTGAAACAGTGCGCCCTTGTGGTTAAAAGAGAGTACTACAAGTACAATATGAGTATGGTTGTCATATAATGTATGCTAGCAAAGTTTGTGCCTTCTTTGAACAGCTAATTTGAAATGGTGTGTTGTATTTCAGTGTGAATGTCACTAATGATGTGGCATGCATAGGGTTTGATTTACTAAAGGCAAATATACTGCACACTGCAAGTGCACTTGCTGCAGAGCTTGGTAGATGAGGTAAAGCTTTACTTTGCAAAGAATACTCAATCACATGCAAGGAAAATGAAAAAAAAAAAGCATTTTTGCTTGTACACGATTACATGATAGAAATCAGCAGAGGTTCCCCTCATTTCACACTTGCAGTGCACATATACAGTATTTGCCTTTCGTTAATTAACCTCTATGTCTCCTTCATATTGCTGTAGCCTAGCACCTGGCTACTTTACTGCTGTGTGTGACCCTAGTGTGGAGGTCACTAGTTTAGCTATGAGAAAGAGATGGCTTAACCACTTCAGCCCCAGACCAATTTTCAGCCTAAGGACCAGAGGTCTTTTTACAATTTTGCACTGCGCTGCTTTAACTGGTAATTGCGCGGTCATGCAATGTTGTACCCAAACGAAATTTGCGTCCTTTTCTTCCCACAAATAGAGCTTTCTTTTGATGGTATTTGATTGCCTCTGCGATTTTTATTTTTTGCAATATAAATGGAAAAAGACCGAAAATTTTGAGAAAAAAAGATATTTTCTACTTTTTGTTATAAGAAAAATCGAATAAACTCAATTTTAGTCATACATTTAGGGCAAAATTTATTCAGCCACATGTCTTTAGTAAAAAAAATGTCAATAAGCGTATATTTATTGGTTTGCGCAAAAGTTATAGCATCTACAAACTAGAGTACATTTTCTGGAATTTACACAGCTTTTAATTTATGACTGCCTATCTCATTTCTTGAGGTGCTAAAATGGCAGGGCAGTACAAACCCCCCCCCCAAATTACCCCATTTTGGAAAGTAGACACCCCAAGGAAATTGCTGAGGGGCATGTTGAGCCCACTGAATTTTTTTTTTTTGTCCCAAGTGATTGAATAATGACACACAAAAAAAAAAAATTTACAAAAAGTTGTCACTAAATGATATATTGCTCACACATGCCATAGTTATATGTGGAATTGCACCCCAAAATATATTCTGCTGCTTCTCCCGAGTACGGGGATACCACATATGTGGGACTTTTTGGGAGTCTAGCCGCGTACGGCACCCCGAAATCCAATCATTGCCTTCAGGAATTCTAAGGGTGCAAATTTTTGATTTCACTCCTCACTACCTATCACAGTTTCGAAGGCCATAAAATGCCAAAATAACACAAAACCCCCCCAAATGACCCCATTTTGGAAAGTAGACACCCCAAGGAAATTGCTGAGGGGCATGTTGAGCCCATTGAATATTTTTTTTTTTGTCCCAAGTGATTGAATTATGACACAAAAAAAAAAAAGTTTACAAAAAGTTATCACTAAATGATATATTGCTCACACATGCCATAGTTATATGTGGAATTCCACCCCAAAATATATTCCGCTGCTTCTCCTGAGTACGGGGATACCACATATGTGGGACTTTTTGGGAGTCTAGCTGCGTACGGCACCCCGAAAACCAATCACTGCCTTCAGGGTTTCTAAGGGTGCAAATTTTTGATTTCACTCATCACTACCTATCACAGTTTCGAAGGCCATAAAATGCCAAAATAACACAAACCCCCCCCCCCCCAAATAACCCCATTTTGGAAAGTAGACACCCCAAGCTATTTACTGAGAGGCATGTTGAGTCCATGAAATATTTTATATTTTGCCACAAGTTGCAAGAATATTAAAAAAAAAATTTTTTTGCACAAAGTTGTCACTAAATGATATATTGCTCACACATGCTATGGGCATAAGTCAAATTACACCCCAAAATAAATTCTGCTGCTTCTCCCGAGTACGGGGATACCACATGTGGGGGACTTTTTGGGAGCCTAGCCACGTACGGTACCCCGAAAACCAAGCACTGCCTTCCGGATTTAAATATAAAACGCTACCAAAAAAAACTGTTAGCGAACGCAGGGATCAGGCCTGACTCTGCGAACGCTGCAGTTATGTGTTTAGTGTTTTGTAAGTGACAGCGATCGATCGCTACTGCACTTGGGTGGGCTGGGCGAAGGGGCAAAACGCAGGTGCTAGCAGGTATCTGGGCTGATCCCGCTAACAATGCGTTTTTTTGGAACCCTAAACTGCTGGGGACGCTAGAATAGATCTGATCAGATCAGATATTGATCTGTTCAGATTCTATACCACTACGGGAGGTTTATGCTTTGCGCGTGGGTGTTAGCGGTACTGGCACTAGCCTAGCGCTGCCTGGGGCGACTCAGACCCTGACCCTAAAACCTAATTGATATCACCCGCCGGGTGATCAGGGGGTTAAACCTTTATTGGGTAATAAATGGTGGGTGCCCTGATGCTATAAAAAGCAAACTAACTAACCAGAGTCACCCGTAACACTTATACGGTGATCACTGGTGAAAGGGTTAACTAGGGGCAATCAGGGGGTTCAAATCTTTATTAGGTAGTATATGGAGGTCCCTGGCGCTATATAAAAACCTGACTGGGAACCTAAATAACTAACTGGCTAACCAGCGTCACCAGTGACACTTATACGGTGATCGCTGGTGAAAGGGTTAACTAGGGGCAATCAGGGGGTTAAAACCAATATTGTGTAGTATATGGGGTACCTAGCGCTATAAAAACCTGGCGGTGAACCTAAAAAAATAACTAGCTACCTAGCGACACTAATGCAGCGATCAGAAAAATGATCGCTTAGTGACACTGGCAAAAGGGGGTGAAAGGGTTAACTAGGGGCAATCAGGGGGTTAAAACCGTTATTGGGTAGTATATCGGGGTACCTAGCGTTATAAAAACCTGGTGGTGAACCTAAAAAAATAACTAGCTACCTAGCGACACTAATGCAGCGATCAGACAAATGATCGCTTAGTGACACCGGCAAAAGGGGGTGAAAGGGTTAACTAGGGGCAATCAGGGGGTTAAAACCATTATTGGGTAGTATATCAGGGTACCTAGTGCTATAAAAACCTGGCGGTGAACCTAAAAAAATTACTAGCTACCTAGCGACACTAGCGACACTAATGCAGCGATCAGAAAAATGATCGCTTAGTGACACTGGCAAAAGGGGGTGAAAGGGTTAATTAGGGGCAATCAGGGGGTTAAAACCATTATTGGGTAGTATATTGGGGTACCTAGCGCTATAAAAACCTGGCGGTGAACCTGAAAAAATAACTAGCTACCTAGCGACACTAGCGACACTAATGCAGCGATCAGAAAAATGATCGCTTAGTGACACTGGCAAAAGGGGGTGAAAGGGTTAACTCTAAGGGCAATCAGGGGGTTAAATCTTTATTGGGGGGTGGTAGGGGGCTACCCTGGACCTAACACTAACTGCCCTGACAGTTTTTACTTTTACAACTGACACTGAATGCAGTGATCAGTAAATAAATGATCACTGCAATCAGTGACACTTTGACTGGGGGGGATCGGGGGGCGATCGGGGGGGTGATTGGGGGGGGGGGTTTGTGTGCCTGTGTGTTAGTTAGTGTCAGTGTAGTGTTTGGTGCAGACTTACTGTGTCCTCTCCTCGTAGTCCGGTCAATAAGACCGCCCCGAGGAGAATGACATCACTTCCTCCCTGCCTGTGTATACAATACACAGTGGGAGGAAGCTTCTCATTCGCCAGGAGCGATCGAGAGGGGATGGCCAGAAACCAACGGCCATCCCCTCATCCCGGATCGCTCCTGAAGCGAACCGGACCGCCGCATCCAGCGGGAGGGGGTCCGATCGGACCCCCCTCCCATTGGAAGGCAAGCACGCAGGGCCGGTGCTACCACTAGGCGGACTAGGCAACCGCCTAGGGCGCACTGCCGCCTAGGGCGCCCAGCCGCTGGTTATTGTACTCCTCTCCTGCACAGTGCACTGTCCTTGTAAATATAATGCCATGTCAAGCAGCGCCGCCACCAACCCCCGCCCCGTCCCCCCTCCGTTCCACTGATGTAAACACACACTGCAGGGAGCCAGCCAGTAAACCTATGGGCGCTCTCTGTGTGTGTCACTGTGTCAGGCAGCAGTAGCGCCCTCCACCCCCCCTCGCTCTCCTCTCTCTGCTCTCTGACTGTCTGTCAGTCTGTCACATGACACATCTCGCCGAGGCCACTCTCCAGACTCCAGCAACACAGTTCCGCCGGCCCCGCCCCCCCCCCCACGCGCTCCTGGAACGGAGTAAGTATCATGGATGGATGGAGGATGCAAGCATCGTGGGATACATGGCTGCGTGGCGCCTGGCGGCAGCTCTCTCCGGGCTTTGGGACAGGTGCAGCCTGGGCTGGCTGTAACAGGAAGAGGCACCACAGGACACAGAACAGAACCAGCAGGTACACTGTACACAGACAACACAGCAGAGTGGGTGCCAGTGAGAAACAGGTGTCACTGGTGGAATAAGTAAAAACTGTTGCTTTCTCTCTTAATGAGATTGTATATGAAATGTCATTTTAAAATGTGTATGAGTGTATATGTATTATATATTGACTGATCTGCTAAAATGTCCCCCCTCCCCCCCCCCCGAGTCTTTTATGGGCATTGCTGAGTCTCTATTGGATCATGGGCGCTGGTGACATGGTATTTGACGGGCGCTGGTGAAGCGGCATTGATGGGCGCTGATCCGTCTGTATTTGGTGGGTGCTGGTGAGTCTGTATTTGATGGGCGCTGGTGACATGGTATTTGACGGGTGCTGGTGAAGTGGCATTGATGGGCACTGGTGAGTCTGTATTTGATGGACGCTGGTAAAGTGGCATTGATGGGCGCTGGTGAGTCTGTATTTGATGGACGCTGGTAAAGTGGCATTGATGGGCGCTGGTGAGTCTGTATTTGATGGACGCTGGTAAAGTGGCATTGATGGGTGCTGGTGAGTCTGTATTTGATGGGCGCAAAAATTCGTTTTGAATTATTTGATCCAAAACCTGGTTTGGGGCAAAACTGTAAAATTTAGTTGGTCTAGCAAAGTGTTGCATGCAAAATAGTAGCGGCCATTAAAAAGGTGGGGATTACATGAGCAGGGCAAAGGGGGTGGAGTCAGGGGTGAGGCCAAGGGGGGCGGCAAAATTAGGTTTCGCCTAGGGTGTCAAAAATCCTTGCACCAGCCCTGCAAGCACGTACATGTACGTGCTTGTGCCTGTACATGCCATTGTGATGACGTACAGTGGCATGCGGTGGTCGTTAAGTGGTTAATAAAGCATCCTCCAAGGAGGCCCCATTTAGAGAAGGAAAATAAAACTATTATTATTATACAGGATTGATATAGCTCCAACAGTTCGCGATTAGCTTTACAACATGAGGGCAGACAGTTCAGTTACAATACAATTCAATACAGGAGGAATTGGGCTTAAAATCTAGGAGGGAGGGTCAAGTGACAGAAAAGGTAATACCTGTGGTTGATGATCTGATGGAGAAAATAAAAGTACAGTTGTTAGGTGGGGGCCGAATAGGCTTCTCTGAAGAGATGGGTTTTCTGGGATCGTTTAACAGCAAACAGAGTAGGAGATATTTGGGCAGATTGGGGTAGGCAGCTCAATAGGATAGGAGAGGCTTGGGAAAAGTCCTGGAGGTGAGCATGGGAGGAAGTGATAAGGAAGCTAGAGTGCCGGAGGTCTTGGGAAGGATGAAGAGAACAAGTAGATTGGTATTTTAAAACTGGGAAAATCATCTTAGGCCGCGTACACACGGGCGGACTGTTCGCCCAACCCTGTCCGCTGAACAGTGTTTGGGCGGACAGTCCGCTCGTGTGTGGGCTTTCAGCGGACAGTTTCAGCGGACAGTTGGACGGACAAAGTCTTTCGGAAATTCCGAAAAACTGTCCGCTGAAACTGTGTTTGAGCGAACAGTCCGCCCGTGTGTGGGCCTGTCCGCTGTACTTTCGAAATGAGCGGACTGTTCCCGCTCGGAAAGTCCGCCCATTTCGAGCGCGTGTACAGGTAGGCGGGGCCCGCGAAGGAGACGTCGCGGGCTCCGCCGCCTGGAATGGGCTTAAAGGGGAACCCCAACGCCGAAAAAAATCGGCGTGGGGGTTCCCCCAAAGTCCACACCAGACCCTTGTCCGAGCACGCTACCCGGCCGGCCAGGAAAGGGGGGCGAGCGAGCGCGCCCCCCCCTCCTGAGCCGTACCAGGCCGCGTGCCCTCAACATGGGGGGTGCCTTGGGGAAGGGGGGGCCGCGCGGCCCCCCCACCCCAAAGCACCTTGTCCCCATGTTGATGAGGACAAGGGCCTCTTCCCGACAACCCTGGCCGTTGGTTGTCGGGGTCTGCGGGCGGGGGGCTTATCGGAATCCGGGAGCCCCCTTTAAGAAGGGGGCCCCCGGATACCGGCCCCCCACCCTATGTGAATGAGTATGGGGTACAATGTACCCCTACCCATTCACCTGTGAAATAAAGTACAAAAAAAAACACAACACATGGAAAAAGTATTTTATTGCACAGCTCCGGGGGTCTTCCGTCTTCGGGGGTCTTCTCGCCGGACTCCTCCGCTATGTGTGTGTAGCTCTTTTGCTAGCGGAGGAGTCCGGCTTTCTTCCTCCCCGCCGCCGGCCTCTTCTCCCGACTTCGGGGGTCTTGTCCCCCTCTTCGGTTCTTCTGCCGGGCCACCGCGCCTTCTTGTAGCTCTTTTACAGGCGGTGGCCCGGTCTTCTGTCGCCGCTGTCGTCGCCGCCGCCTTCCGTTCTTGTTCTTCTTCTTGTTCTTCTTCTTCTTCTCCTGGAGATGTTGACTCGACGAGCTCTCCGGCCGGAATGCCAGAGCCGCGCTGTGCGGTCACTTATATAGTGACAATGGGGCGGTGTCACATGGTATATGTCACATGGGTTGGTCACATGGTGACCCCGCCCCCTTACGATGTCATAGTCCCCATGTGACATCAACCCATGTGACCAACCCATGTGACATATACCATGTGACACCGCCCCATTGTCACTATATAAGTGGCAGCGGAGCGTGTCCCTGGCATTCCGGCCGGAGAGCTCGTCGAGTCAACATCTCCAGGAGAAGAAGAAGAAGAACAAGAAGAAGAACAAGAACGGAAGGCGGCGGCGGCGGCGACGACAGCGGCGACAGAAGACCGGGCCACCGCCTGTAAAAGAGCTACAAGAAGGCGCGGTGGCCCGGCAGAAGAACCGAAGAGGGGGACAAGACCCCCGAAGTCGGGAGAAGAAGCCGGACTCCTCCGCTAGCAAAAGAGCTACACACACATAGCGGAGGAGTCCGGCGAGAAGACCCCCGAAGACGGAAGACCCCCGGAGCTGTGCAATAAAATACTTTTTCCATGTGTTGTGTTTTTTTTTGTACTTTATTTCACAGGTGAATGGGTAGGGGTACATTGTACCCCATACTCATTCACATAGGGTGGGGGGCCGGTATCCGGGGGCCCCCTTCTTAAAGGGGGCTCCCGGATTCCGATAAGCCCCCCGCCCGCAGACCCCGACAACCAACGGCCAGGGTTGTCGGGAAGAGGCCCTTGTCCTCATCAACATGGGGACAAGGTGCTTTGGGGTGGGGGGGCCGCGCGGCCCCCCCTTCCCCAAGGCACCCCCCATGTTGAGGGCACGCGGCCTGGCACGGCTCAGGAGGGGGGGCGCGCTCGCTCGCCCCCCTTTCCTGGCCGGCCGGGTAGCGTGCTCGGACAAGGGTCTGGTGTGGACTTTGGGGGAACCCCCACGCCGATTTTTTTCGGCGTTGGGGTTCCCCTTTAAGCCCATTCCAGGCGGCGGAGCCCGCGACGTCTCCTTCGCGGGCCCCGCCTACCTGTACACGCGCTCGAAATGGGCGGACTTGGCTCCGCCTTACGTGGGCGAGTCCGTTCATTTCAAAAGTTGAGCGAACTGTTTGGCAAACAGTTCGCTGAAACAGTCCGCTCGTGTGTGGGCAAGTCCGCTCATGCAAATTTTGAGCGGACTGTTTGACAAACTGTTTGCCGAACAAGGTTGGACGAACAGTCCGCGCGTGTGTACGCGGCCTTAGAGTGTTTCTTTTTTTCACAGCTATGCCAGAATTGTCAAATGTCCAAAGATGTACATAAAGTTAATTTAAAAGAAAATGCTGACCAATAAGAGTGTCTTTAAGAAAATGCATAGTGGGAGAGTTTTAAACTTTGATGCATGAAAAACAACTTACATAATTGGTATTGCTGAATCTTGGCTTAGTTATTCACATGACTGGGCTTTTAATATCTGGCTATGCTCTTCTTCCAAGAAACGGGTTAAAATTGAACTCCAGAAAATCAGCCACTTTGTAAAGTGTGCTGGCATACTAGTTAAGTCCAACAATGTGCATGCCACCTATGGACCTATCCCTTTAATTTACAGCTGATAGTTTTAGGGAGTTTCAGGAGTGCAGCTAGGTGGCGGGGTCTGTCTCTATGTGAGAAGTAATCTCAAAGCGAGTGTGAAACAGGACCTGGTTGATGGAGAGTCTGAAGCATTATGGGTGCAACTGCATATAGATGTGTGTACTTCAAAGTTAATCATTGGAGTTTGTTATAGACCACCCAATGTTAATGAGGAGGTGGAGACTCAGCTCCTTGCACAGATGGAAAGGGCTGCAAGGGCTGGGACGGTGATAATAATGGGGGATTTTAACTACCCATAAATTGACTGGAGTAATGGCACTGCTGGGACAGTCAAAGGGCAAAAATGTATACACCTATTACAGGACAATTTTATGGTCCATTTTATTGAGGCCCCAACTAGGAATGATGCTCTGATGGACCTGGTAATCTCAAACCATGCAGAGCTTATTACTAATGTTCATATAAAGGAACATCTGGGTAGCAGTGACCATAACAGGATTTCATTTGGTGTTAGCTGTAAGCAAAAAACGCATACGGGAAAGATGAAAACACGTAACTTCAAGAGAGAAAATTTTGGATGAGGGCTGCTCTCCAGGACTTGGACTCAGTGGGAATATTGGCATTAATGTTTGTGAACTCACTGAAAAGTATATTCCCAGCTGAATTGAGCTGGAATAATGAGGCCCTAGTTGCAACCTTTTTACATGGCCTCTCTGATAGAGTGAAGGATGAATTAGCAGGAAGATCCCTTCCTGCTGATCTGGGCAGTGTCATCACCTTGTGTAACCAGATCGATATTCGCTTTCAGGAGGGGGCCCTGGAAAAAAGACGCCAGCACTCCCTGTTCTTTGGGCAGCCTGAGCTCCCCTGCCTGCTGAGGAACCTATGCAGTTGGGCTGGACCAAGTTATCTCCCAAAGAACTCGTTAGGCGCAGAACTCTGGGCCTATGCCTCTTTTGTGGGGCCAAAGGTTATTTCCGTGACACTTGTTCTCTTCATCCGAAAAAACGCTCAGGGCTAATACATCTAGAAGGTGAAGTATTAGACCCTGAAATATCACCTTCACCTTCTCGTTTTCTCCTTTCTGTGTTGCTTCATGTCGGTTCTTCCTCTCGTTCGGTCTCAGCACATCTGGATTGCGGAGCCGCTGCCAATTTCATGGATTGGGAAACTGCATTGTCCATGAGACTTACCCTTTTGCTCTTTACAACACCATTGGTGGTCTTGGCGATTGATGGCACTGTTCTGCCAGGGGGCCCTATCCGCTTCCAGACCCTTGCTGTTAAGATGTCAGTAGGGACACTCCACCAGGAGTGGATATCATTCCTTGTCTTACCTAAGGCTTCATCTCCTATCATATTAGGTCTTCCTTGGTTACGGCTCCATTCTCCACACGTTGACTGGTCTACTGGACAGATCCTGGCTTGGGGTTCCTCCTGTTCCTCTTCCTGCCTACTCAAGGTCACCCAAAAAGAGAAATTTCCTGTTGCCACCATCCCAGTATCTTCTGCTCTTCCCGCTGTATATAGCGATCTCTGGGATGTGTCCTGCAATAGTTGGACTGATTCACTCTCTAGGTCATGTGGCACTCTGGATGAGGGGCCCACCTATGAACCTGAGTCGATCATTCACTCCAGTTTGCATAACCATTTACCTTTGCCTGTCCCTAATCTCCCTTGGATGCACAGTCAGGCTAACTTGTCTGCAAGTTCCACAGTTGCTATGCCCTATGATGTGATTGAGATGGTCACTATACCTGACAATACTATTCAGTTGGCCTCTGCACCAGTTATGCCAGTCCAGCCCATGCCCAGTGAGCTTCCTGCTTCTTGTTCAGGACCTTCTGTAACCTGGCCTCACCCTACTGCTACTATGTCCGTTCAAACCCATTTAAGAGGCTCAATCCATCCTTTGGATAGACTGCCTCATTTGGCCAGGTGGGGTTTTCAATCTTTTTCTCAGGGCCCAGGGTTTGGCCCTGAGGAGAGGTCTTGGATCAGTGCATCTGAGGTCTTTGCTCCTCGTCTGTTAAGGAGGTTCCATCTGGAGTTTCCCTTTAAGCCTGGACCCAGGCGGGGGAGGGGGAGGCCTCGTAAGAGGGGGGGTACTGTCATGGTTATGCAGTGATATTCCTCTGTTTGCTTACCTCTCCTCATGTGTTCAGACTAAGAGGCCAGCCACTTCCACCTGGTGGTTTTTATAACCTCTCCTCTAAGCATGGCTCCACCCCAGGTCCTATCAGGGAACCCTATATTAACCTGTGCACTGCAAGCCAACGGTGCTGATCAACCATTGTATATCCATTGTGTGTTTGGCTTCCTGTTTCCTTCTTGCTGTGTGCTCTACGTTTGTCTCTGTTACTGACCTTGGCGTGTTCTCAACGATTCCTCTCTGCTTGTGACCTTGACCTTTTGGCATGTCCCCGACCATCCCTGTCTGCTTGTGACCCTGAACCTTTGGTGTATACTCTGTTGTTCCTGTCTGCTTGTTGCCCTGACCTCTGCCTTATCCCTTTACTATCCTTGTCGTTTCAGCCTGCTGCTTCCTTCTCCTGTAGTCTACTGTGAGCTTGAGCTGTGAGACCCTAGGGGCCGTGACCTGGAGCCAGACTGCAGCGAAGTCCATCCTCACCACTGGAGGCTCTGGCGAACACCTTCTGGCTCTTAGACTCCACGCCCTGGGGAATCTATACTCTAGCTCCCATTGGGATCTGTGTTAGTGATCCTGTAGACCTGTGTCCTGAATCTCCCTGGGTACAATCCCCAGCAGTCAGTCCTAAGGTCCACTACCTAGAGGTGCACTTCTGACTCCTACGGAGTGCATCTGTCACCTGGTCTCAGGTGACCTGACACGACGCATGCTCTGAAGCAAGTACGAGACGGAAGCTATTGGCTACTGGCTATTGAACTTCCTTTTTATAGTCCCATCATACGTGTTCTACATCACCACGTTCTTGATGGTCGGAATTTGGTGTGATTGTGTGTACGCAAGACAGCTTCAGTGGAATTCCGTCGGAAAAACCTTCAGAGTTTATTCTGATGGGAAAACCAGTGATGTGTACAGGGCATTCGTTTAACTTCTATAGTCAGGAAGATACTGGAGAGTTTAATAAAAGACCACATAGATGAGTTCTCGCTGGAAAAAAATATTTTAAGCAACAGCCAGCATGGGTTCACGAAAGACAGAAGTTGTCAAACAAACCTAATTTCTTTTTATGAGGAGGTAAGTAAAACCTTGGACAGAGGGGTGGCTGTGGACGTGGTATACTTGGATTTTGCAAAAGTGCTTGACATTGTTCCCCACACACACAAGGCTAATGTGTAAGATAAAGTTTACAGGCTTGGAAATATCAGTTTGTAAATGGATAGAAAACTGGCTAAAAGACAGAATTCAGAGAGTAGTGGTTAATGATTCTTACTCTGAATGGTCTAAGGTTATCAGTGGTGTACCCCAAGGTTCAATGTTGGGACCCTTACTTAAAGTAAGTAAGTTACTTTTTAACATCTTTAAAAATTATATAGAGTCTGGGATTAAAAGTAACATTTCTGTCTTTGCAGATGACACCAAGCTATGCAGTGGAATAACGTCCTTACAGGATGTCTCCAATTTACAAGCAGACCTTAATGCACTAATGCATGTCTAATTGGGCGACTATGTGGCAGTTAAGGTTTAATGTTCATAAATGTAAAGTTATGTACTTGGGGGCTAAGAATATGCATGCATCATACATACTAGGGGGAGTACAACTGGGGAAATCAATGGTGAAGAAGGATCTGGGGGTTTTGGTAGATCATAAGCTCAATAATAGTATGCAATACCAAGCTGCGGTTTCCAAAGCGAGCAAAGTCCTTTCTTGTATTAAGAGAGGTATAGACTCCAGAGAGAGAGATATCATTGTGCCCCTCTACAAGTCATTAGTATGACCTAGTCTGGAATATGCAGTTCAGTTTTGGGCACCAGTTCTCAAAAAGGATAATCTGGGGAACTGTAGAAAGTGCAGAGAAGGGCAACCAAACTGATAAGAGGCATGGAGGAACTCCGCTATGAGGAAAGATTAGAGGGACTGAATGTATTCCCTCTTGAGAAGAGGAGATTAAAGGGGGATATGATCAACGTGTACAAATATATAAGGGGGCACTCTTTACGTGTAGAGGAAAAGAGATTTCATCTCCAAATATGGAAAGGTTTTTTCACAGTAAGAGCTATGAAAATGTGGAATAGACTCCCTCCAGAGGTGGTTCTGGCAAGCTCAGTAGATTGTTTTAAGAAAGGCCTGGATTATTTCCTAAATGTACAGAAAATCTGATTGCCTCTATGGGATCAGGAAGGATTTTTTCCCCTGCTGTAGCAAATTGGATCCTGCTTGTCTGGGGTTTTTTTTTTCACCCTCCTCTGGATCAAATGTGGGTATAGGATTGGGTATATTGGATTGTGTGATATTTTTTATTTTCTTTCTTTCTTTTTTTATGGTTGAACTAGATGGACTTGTGTCTTTATTCAACCTGACTAACTATGTAACTATATTTCTGGAGATCTCACAGGAGAGACATTGGGGTTGATTTACTAAAGGTCAATAGACTGTGCTCCAGAGCTTACTAAATGAGGTAGAGCTTTGCTGTCTTCCATCATCCCAGCATGTGCAAGCAAAAATGTTTTTTTTCTTTGCATGTGATTGAATATTCTTTGCACAGTGAAGATGCACCTCATTTACTAAGCTCTGGATCAACGGCGCTTGCAGAGTGCACAGTCTATTTACCTTTAGTAAATCAACCAGATTGCGTTTTCACACAAAGCATCTCTGCCTGCCCCTCCCCTTTGCTTTTCATTCACAGAAGCCTTTGTATTCTGTGAATAAATTCACTTAATACAAAGCGCTTTGTGATTGAGGACGGGAGGAGTAGGCACATCTGCTTAATGCATAACTCAGAAAAAATGTCAACTGTAAATGAAAAAGATAAGTCCATGAGGTGGAGCTAATGTTTGGAGTTTGTTATAAACATCCTAGTGTTAATGAGTTGGTAGAGATTCAGTTCATTACACTGCTTCTTGGCCTTTTGACTAAGATCAAGTGTAATATCGACTATAGCCTTTAGGGGTGTCTCTGCTTCACAGCTAGGACGTTGAGAACCACTTGTATCTATCCAAGCCATTAGGTCCTTGTGGGGTACCCTCTGCTTGGCCTTTTAGGATCGTTGATTAAATTCAGCTTCACCTACTCGCTGCTATCGGGCTAGAGGCTTAACCCCCACAAGGAACCAGATTGCGGTCTTCCCTCCTCCCCCCCCCTCTCCGCATTACTACCTCCAGGCAGTAGATGCTAGAGCCTTTCTAAAGGCTACGAAAAAGAGCGAAGACATCGAGGAACCAGAAGGAAGCCGCCTAAGAACACCTAAAGCGACTTTCATCTCCAAGACGATGGGGAAGAGCGAAAAAAAAGACCGGAAAGAACAAGAAGAACCCCACTCCAGCCACTTCTTCCGAGGCCCGTGAGAATGTCGCTGCCTCAACCTCCACCCCTACCCCGGCCGGCGCCAGCCAGCCAAAACCAGCCAAGCCATGCTTGCCTACAGATGGGCTCCCTACCCTAGAGCCTTGGATGAAGCATACCGTAGTGCTCCAGCTGAAGGAGATGGATGGAAGAGTCCCCGACATGACCCCGGAGATCTTCGGAAAGAAGATGATACTGGAGCAGGGGTTCAGCAAAGCGGAAATGCTTTCGGTGCAGGCCTTCACAAAGGGTATTTTCTTCATATCTTTTGTGTCGTTCCAGGTCTGTAGAAGGTACTGGGAGATGGTCAAGACGAGTGGTCCTGAATCCCCTTTCCGTAAGTTCGCTGCGAGCTGCCCCATAACACGGGACGAAAAGTGGTTGACGGTGGCCATGAGGAGCCCCCATACCCCAGGTAAGGACATAGCCACTTACCTCCAGAGGTTCTGCACCGTGGTGAAGGACCCCGTCCGAATCCTCGATGCCAACGGCTTCTGGATAGGTAAGTGGTCTGTGCTCTGCACGTTCAGGAAGGACCCTTTGGGGGAGATCCAGCACCTGCAGCCGTGCTTCTCCCTGGGCAACTCCGCAGGAATCCTATACTACCCCGGTATACCCTACACCTGTAACAGGACATATGGGTAAGGATTGCACAGAGCTTGCTTGCAGGTTCTGTAGGGTCACAGGCCACAAGACCAAGGATTGTCCAAGGTCCAAAGCCTGCAACCTCTGCGGAGCGGCCGAGCATGTTTTTAAACACTGCCCCCAGAGGACCCGGTCCTATGCTGGAGCCCTGATCCAGGGCAAACCATCCGCCAGCACTGGGAAGAAGCAGCAGGAAAAAGCAAAGGAACCTAGGAAGACCACTGGTAAGCCCACCACCCCTACCCCCGCCCCTGCCCAGGCCCCAGCCCAGACCCCGTCCCCTGCCCAGGCCCCAGGCCCCAGACCCTGCCCCAACCCCAGCCTCCAGAACACCCCCACCCACCACCTCTGTGCCGGAGGAGGATGAGCGGGGAGAGGAGGAGGTCATGGCCGACCCTGAGCCTGACCTCAACCTCAACCTCCACGTCAACATCAACCAAAAGATGATGGAGGCTGTCCTGGAGGAGCTCGGTCTGACCGAGAACACAGGACAGGCAGAGGAAGCAACGGAAGACCCCCCTACGGGGAGGTAAGTTCGGCCCCTTGCTGACTAGACCTCATACCCTTTTTCATTATGGCAGAGATCTCAATCTTTTCCATTAATGTGAGGAGTATCAAGGATACATCTAGAAGGCAAGCAGCACTGACATTTCTTTCTACACAGCTGATTGATGTCTACATGCTCCAGGAGTGCGCACTTCCTCCTCTGAGGAGGTACACTCATCTGACCTCCCAGTGGACCCTTGGTCCCTCCTACTGGTCCGGGGGTGGCGATTGTAAGTCTACAGGGGTAGCCATTCTTGTCAGGGGTGGGCGCTTCACGGTTGACTCCATGAGCTAGTCTGTGGCCGTCTTCTGGTCATAGACGGCTCGTGGGTGGGAGAGCCAATTAGGCTCATCAATGTGTACGCCCCCCCCCCCCCCAGATAAGAATGAGCGGCTGGAACTTTTGCAGACCCTGCGGACCCAACTTGTCACCACCAGGGCAGTAGTAATCGGCTGTGATTTTAACTGTCCAATAGAGGAGGATGGGCGCAGCTCCAGTATGTACGCAAAACTTGATGCTACATCTAGGCTGCTCAAGGAGAGGATCTCGGAGGCTTCCTTGCAGGACGCCGTGGAATCCATAGGGAAAGGTACCGTGAACTACTCATGGTGCCGACCCGATGGATCGGTGCGTTCCAGGATCGACTTCGTGGTCACTTCAAGAGCAATTAAGCATCGCGATTTCTCTATGATCCCCTGCTTTTTCTCTGACCACAGGGCTATTCACTTTCGGGGTGACCTGGGTGAGGGCTTTGCCCGTGGACCAGGCTCCTGGAAGCTGAATAGTACCCTGCTGGAAAATGAGGAATTGATGGGGAAACTCCAGGAGGCCTATGCCACCTGGACGGAGGAAAAGCGATTCTTCGGAAGGGTAAGTGACTGGTGGGAGGTTGTGAAGGTCAAGCTGCGCAGCTTCTTTCAGGCAAGGGGACACCAGCAAGTGTGTGCCAGGAAGAGGGAACTCAGGAGACTGCAACGTCAGCTGCAGTCCCTGCAGGACCTTCATCACTGCGGCTGGGACGTTAGGCAGGACCTGGAGGACACCAAGAAGAGCCTGAAAGGGCACTTTGAGGAAGAATCCAGGCACACTGTCTTCTGTGCCAAGGTGGAGAATCTTGAGAAAGGTGAGAAGTGTAACTCTTTCTTTTGCAAGAAACTCCACTCAGGACACACACCCTTGTCAGAGCTGCGTGAAGAGACCGGAACACTCCAGAAGAAGGGAAAGGAGGCTGTGATGCAAGTGGTCAGCGACTACTACACCAACCTCTATTCCCCGAAAACAACAGACACACAGGCAGCCGACAGGTTCCTGTCAGGTATCTCTAACCCAATTGATCCTGCAGGTTCATCGGCCGTCAACGCCCCCTTGGTGTTGGAGGAGCTGCACTCTGCCACTAAATCCTTTAGGCGGGGCAGGACCCCGGGCTGCGATGGTCTCCCAGTTGAACTTTATGTAACGCTGTGGGATCTCGTGGGCCCAGACCTGCTCGAGCCGTACGAGGAGATGGTGGTGGAGGGCAGAATGCCTCCGACACTGAGGGAGGGGATGATCACAATTTTGTATAAGCGAAAGGGGGAGAGATCGGACCTGAAAAATTGGCGTCTGATCTCTCTTCTGATCTCTCTTCTGAACGTGGACTACAAAATCCTCGCCAAAGTTCTGGCCAACAGGCTGAAATCTGTCATCGGACAGATCATCCACCCGGATCAGACTTGTGGCATTCCTGGTCGCAGGATTGCGGACAGCCTTGCGCTTGTCCGGAACACGGTCCAGTACATTCATGGCCGCCGTGTGCATGTGGCCCTGGTCAGTCTTGACCAGGAGAAGGCCTTTGACCGTGTCTCTCATGAGTTTATGTGCAGCACTCTGCGCAGGTTTGGTCTTGGGGAAATGTTTTGTTCGTATGTAAATGTAATGTACAATGATATCTGTAGTGTGGTGTTGGTGAACGGTTGGAAAACTGACCCCTTTCCAGTGTTGTGTGAGGTCAGACAAGGCTGCCCTATCTCACCTCTCTTTTTGTCTGTTGTATAGAGCTCTTTGCCCGAAGCATCAGACGGAACACAGAGATCAGAGGGATCACCGCACCAGGACCGGACAGACGGGAGGTCAAGTGCTCACTCTACATGGATGATGTGACGGTGTTCTGTGTCGACCAGCGCTCCATCGACACACTCGCCCAGACCTGTGAGGACTTCAGCCAAGCTTCAGGGGCAAAGATCAACTGCGGGAAGTCAGAAGTCATGCTCTTCGGAAAGTGGTTCCTGCCTTCTTCTACACCCATGCCCTTCAGCATCAAAGCAGACAAAATTCTCGGGGTCTGGTTTGGAGCAGAGGAGCGCAGCCCTGAAGTCCTGGGAAGAAAGACTGTCTACTCCACAACGAGATCCTCCCTGTGTTGCAGTACCTCGCCCAGGCCTGCCCCCCCTGGTTAACACCTGCAAGGCCATCACCAGGGCGGTGTTTCACTTCATCTGGAGCTCCAAAATGGACAGAGTAAAGCGGGCGGTTATGTTCAAGGAACCCCTCAAGGGCGGTAAGGGTGTGCCCGACATTGCCACTCTACTGAGGGTGTTCTTTGCCTGTAACTGCATCCGCGGAACTTTGGTGGACAGAACTGTAGACTGGTGGTAACTCCATGTCCCGTTTTTTCCTCCTGCCTCTTTGGAGGTCTCTTGGATGGGACAAATGGGACAGCTCCATCCCCTACAACTGGGACACTCCTTGGTACTACTTGGACACTTTCAAGTTTATTAAGGAGCTGGGGCTACATGGAGTGAAGCACGACTTGTGGAAGCCAAAAACTATCCACAAGTTGATTAGAGCATCGGACATTGTTGAGACTGTTCCAGGCCTCCCTTCAGCCACTTGTAAAGTGGTCTGGAGGAATGTTTCTTCAAAGAGACTCACCAACAGGCACAAAGATCTGGCATGGATGGCAATCCAAGGGGGATTGTTCCCCATGAAGAAGTCACATGACGTAACGCGTAGGGATTGGCCAGAGGACGAACCGGAAGTAGAGTAAGGCGGGAGGAAGTTGTCATTATACCCTCTTCCTGATTGTGCTTGTTTTTGCAATTAAAATGTGAGAGTCTTTACTGCTTTTTAATAAATCTACCTGCCGTTTTTTAAACTACTACACTATGGAAGTCTCCTGTTTCTCTCTCTCCCCCTCCTCTCTCTTATTTTGAGCCATACACTTTGAAATAGAAGTGAAGATCCATTTCACCTATTCTGGAAGCTGGGACTGGCCCTCTAGTGGCGGAATTGTATCATTGCATCCCTCCTTTGGATTTCCTGATGGCTATTATTTATTATTTATGAATGAAATAAGAGAATCCTGGAGTTTGTTTGATTTGCTTATTCACTTCGTTTAAAGGTGAGAGTTCTGGGAGCCTTGAGTAGCGGACATTTTATTATTGTTCTATCATTAAACCTTTTTTCCATTTTTTATATATTTTTTATATATTTTTATGCGTGCTGTTTTTTGGACTATATTTTTTTCACGGCATTGTATGTATGCACATATTTATATTATTTTGAATTTGTGTATTTTATTTGAGTGGCACGATTTGCGCAGGACCCACCCCTTTATATTAATCCAAGGGGGGGTTGCCTCTCAGGACATTCATGCATGCCAGCAACCTGTGCAGATACAGACACTGCCCCTTTTGTATCATCCAGGAGGAAACTGCTCTGCATGTTTTCTGGGAGTGTCCCTTTGCACAGGGCCTGTTGAGGGCTCTGGAACCTGATCTCAAAGACTTTGTTCCACAGACTGCTATCACACACTTTGGTGTGTTGAACGGACTCTTTTGTGGAACTCATTCACAGGAGGACATTGATAGTGTGTCAGGTCACCTTGAGGCGAGGTGACAGGTGCACACCGTAGGGATCAGGAGTGCACCGCAAGGTTGTGGACCCTACGGCTGACTGCTGCAGACGGGGGACAGATCCCACTGGGGTTAGAGCGTAAGATTCCCTGGGGCGCGGAGTCTAAGAGCCAGCAGGTGTTCACCAGAGCCTCCAGTGGTGAGGATGGACTTGGCTGCAACTGGCTCCAAGTCGCGACCCCCAGCTCACACCCACAGTAGGCAACAGGAGGATAGGGATGGTGAGGGACAAAGCCAAGGTCAGGGCCACAAGCAGACAAGAATAGTCGGGTACACGCCAAAAGGTCAGGATCACAGGCAAACAAGGATAGTCAAGACATGCCAAAGTCGGTAACGGAAACCAGTAGCAGAGCACACAGCAGGAAACAGGAAGCTAACACACAAAGAATACACAATGGTTGATCAGCACTGAGGCCTGCAGTGCACAGGTTAATATAGGGCTCCCTGATAGGGCCTGGGGTGGAGCCATGCTTAGAGGAGAGGTTATAAAAACCACCAGGTGGAAGTGGCTAGCTTCTTAGTCTGAAGACATGGGGGAAGGTAAGCAAACACAGGAAGATCACTGCATAACCATGACATAGTGCCTGGCGGGTGCTGTGTTGCTTTAAGGATGCTGTTTGGTGTGCCAGAAAGCGGTTCATCCACCAGAGGGAGAGGATGTCCATCGAGGACTGTCGCAGACTGATTCACAGTCTGCTCAGAGACTATCACTTGATGGACTTTAAGGAGGAAGAGGAGGTCTGAAGATTTCCCCTTAAAACCCACCCTCCCACCACTATGTATCCTTTGGCAGTTCAATAAAGCTTCGGGCCTGTGAACTCTTTTTTCCCCTCGTAATTGTTACAAAAAGTTAACCAACCTAAAAGTTAAATACCCAGGAAGTCAGCACAGCACAGGGATGGTGGGAACCCCTCATAATGATAAATTCATCATAACAAACTTTCATTATTTTAACGACAAGTTTACAAATCTAACGAAAATTCGTATTTCCTACGAATCCGAATAGAATTTCGTACACGAATCACAATTTTTTTTCATACGGAACAAAACGGAACAAAACAAAACTAATTTTTTGACGGCGCCCATGTCTACCACAAAGCACCTTGTCCCCATGTTGATGGGGACAAGGGCCTCTTCCCCACAACCCTGGCCGGTGGTTATGGGGGTCTGCGGATGGGGGGCTTATCAGAATCCAGAAGTCCCCTTAACAAGGGGGCCCCCAGATCCCACCCATCCCAAATGAATGAGTATGGGGTACATTGTACACCTACCCATTCACCAAAAAAAGTAGTGTAGTGTGACAAAAGACAGACAGGTTTTGACAAGTCCTTTATTTAAGATGTCTTCTTCTCCTGCTTCTTCCTCTGGTCTTCTTCTTCTTCCTCCGTCGCTGCTCCGCTGAAAGTAAAAAAAAAAACCCTCCTCCGATGCCGCGTCCCGCCAATCAGTCTGCTCTGATGTCGCACATTTCTTATATAACCATGGAGAGAGGCCATCATCCGGAGACCCCGTTCCCTTGTGACATCATGGACCCATCATGCCACGGGCGGGGAAATCACAAGGGGGCAGGTTCTCTGAATGATGTCATTCACCCCATAGTTATATAAGAAATGTCCAACATTGAAGTGGACAGATCTGTGGGACCCAGCATCGGAGGAGGGTCGTTTTTTTTAATTTTCAGCGGGAGTGGCACCGGAGCAAGAACACCAGACGAAGTAGACCAGAGTAAGAAGAAGACCGGAAGAAGAAGCAGGGGAAGAAGACTGAGTAAAAGGAAGACATCTTTAATAAAAGACTTGTCAAAACCTGTCTTTTTTCACACTACACTACTTTTTTGGTGAATGCATAGGGGGTACCATACGCATTCACATGTGTGGGGGGCAGGATCTGGGGGTCCCCTTGTTAAAGGGGGTTTCCAGATTCTGATAAGCCCCCCCTGCCCGCAGACCCCCACTACCACCGGCCAGGATTGTGGGGAAGAGGCCCTTGTCAACATGGAGACAAGGTGCTTTTGCATGCAGCCTGGTATGGTTCAGTAAGGGGGTGGGTGCTCACTTGTCGTCTCCCTTTCCGGACCCGCTGGGCTGCATGCTTAGATAAGGGTCTGGTATAGATTTTGATGTGGGACCCCATGCCATTTTTAAGAATAATTTTGGCTTTTTATGGACGGGGGGGGGGGGGGGGGAAGGGGGTCACGCAGTTTTTTTTTATTGCTGACAATTTTTTTTTTTACATTCAGCTGTCAGAGGGGAACCCTGCTGTCAGCTGATGACTCGGTTGTTAAGGACATGGCAGCCGCTTCCTGGCCCTCTTCTTAGCAACCGGCTATATACAGTGAATGTAAAAAAACACAAAAGCAAAATGCGGTTAAAACAAAACGCTCAAAATCAACATGCATAGATGGGAATCTACCCTAACAGCCTATGTGTGGTGGTAGGAGGCTCAGAGTATGCAGATAAATAAGGATGAGCTCAGGCGTGTTCGCATGGTCCACGTGCAGAGCCTGCCAGGAAGTCGGCGCAGCGCTGCACTAATCACAGGCAGTGAGACATTGCAGCGATGTGCGGTTGCTGAGATCGGGCAATGTCTCACTGGCGGGCTTTGTACGTGGACCATGTGAACAAGCCTGAGCTCATGCCTACAGATAAAAGGCCTGATTCACACTGGAGGCATTTTCCAGGTGCTACAGCGCCTGCATGGCGTCTGAAAAAAGCCCCAGCTACAAACCCAGTGCGAAAGCCCGAGTGCTTTCACACTGGGGTGCTGCACTGGCAGAGCGTCACAAAAAGTCGTGCCAGCAGCTTCTTTGCAGTGGTGTAGGACATTGCTCTTGCCCATTGCAAACAATGGGGCAGCTCTGCGATACCACTAGCACAGCGCTGCTGCAGCGGCGTTTTGCAGGCGGATTTAACCCCTTTTTGGCTGCTAGCAGGGGGTTAAAACCGCTAAAAATAACACTGCTTTACCGCTGACACCCAGGGAGTGCTTTTGAAGTGCTTTTTTAGCGTGAAAGTGCCTGAAAAACGCATCGGTGTGAAATATGCATTTTTAGCGCTTTTTGCAGATTTGCACTGCACTCCATTTAACATGGTTTCCTATGGAACACATTCTTTAGTGCAAAATGCAAACAGCACTAAAAATGCATAGGTGTGAATGCACTGCAGCTCCATGGACACGCATCAGTACAGACCACACCCAGAGGGAAGGTGTGGGACACACGCGCACATTCTGCCTCCATGGTTCCCTTTATTTCCGGGTGACCTACACCTCAGGCCAGCCCTACACTTCCCCTGACACATAACATAACATAACATAACACAGCACAGCACAGCACACTACGACCTTCCCCGTCCCACCCTATCTGTGCACATTGCACTACACAGGGCGGAGGAAGGAACTCCTCCTCCTCGCACTGCTGGGCGGGGACATTCCAGCTCCTTCAGGTTCTCTCGGCTGACGTCACCGGCCGCCTCGCTCCACCCTCGCCTCACGTCACTGCCGCCCTCTCCCTTCTCCACGGAGAGAGGGGCGGGGCGCGTCGAGCGCTGATTGACGCTTCTGGCGGCCAATGGCGCGGCAGAGGAGCCGCCTGTCCCGGGGAGCTGGGCGCAGGAGGGGGCGGGGACCTTCTGCTTGTGACATGGCGGCGGCTGCTGATAGTACCGGGTGAGTGAGAGCTCGGGCCCTGGGTGACGTCACTGCTACCACCCCTCCAGGGGGCTGTGAGGTGGGGGGTAGGTACGGTGTACCGGGTGTGTGCTGTCAGTGGTGTACACTCAGCTGTTACTGCTCCACTAACTTCTCATAACACTGGGGGAGGGGCTGTGTACATTGCCCTGGGGGGGAGAGGAAGGTATACAGGACTGCTGGGGTCTGTACACTACATAGAGGAGATAGATAAATAGATAGATTTATATCTCTATCTATCTCAACCTGAAAAGTAGTCATGTTTTCAAGATTTCCCTGAGATGGAATGGCTGTTGTCATTACAGACTAACCTTTAATGTCCTGGAGGCAGCATGGCTTTTTTTTTTTTTTGTCATTCCATCGCTTTGATTGGCTATCAGTGGTCACATGTTCAGGAATCAATGGCTTCCAATCAAAAGCCATCCTCAGGCCGCCGTGAACGGTATGTACAGCAACTGACTGGCCACTGAAGCCGCAATAGAGGGCCCATTCATGTGCATTATGTTAAAATGTAGCGCAGCGCATTTGTGGTTTACATCATTTCATACATCATGGGTTTCATCATTGGAGGACTGGGAAAAAGATTTACGTGTTTCATAAAAACGCACTTAAAAAAATAAAAATAAAGCGTGTTTTCTTCTGCCTTTCCATTATAGTCAATGGAAGGTGCAGTTTTAACCACTTCAATACCATGCACTTCCCCCACCCAAGCCAATTTTCAGCTTTCGGCGCTGTCGCCATTTGAATGACAATTGCGCAGTCATGCTACACTGCACCCAAACACATTTGTTAACATTTTGCTCCCACAAATAGAGCTTTCTTTTGGTGGTATTTGATCACCTCTATGGTTTTGCGCAACAAATAAAAAAAGACCAAAAATGTTGAAAACAAAACAAACACGTTTTTCTTTGTTTCTGTTAAAAAAATTATTGGAAATAAGTACGTTATTCTTCAATAACGGACACTGATATGGCTGCACTCATAGGTGGCACTGATGCGTACTTATGGGGGGCACTGATGACACTGGGTGCCATTGCTGGACATTACTGATGCCATTTGTTACATAATGGTGCCAGTCCCCATTTGTGGGCACTGATTGGCACAGATTGGGCATTCATTTGCAAATGTGGATGGCCATGGGGTACATACCTGGCCATCCACATGTTGCCCCCTTTCCTGGTGGCTTCTCTGGTGGTCCAGTGTGGGCATCAGTGGGGGGGGGGCTGCTCTGATAAGCAATCAGCGCGGACCCTCCCTGTCAGGAGAGCCGCCAACCGGCTCTCCTCTACTCGCATCATGAGGAAAAGCCGATCAACGGCTCTTCCTGTTTACATCGTGATCAGCCCTGATTGTACACGGCTGATCACCTGGTAAAGAGCCTCCCACGGAGGCTCTTTACCGAGATCGGTGTAGCGGTGTGTCAGACTGAAGGACATCATATGACGCCCAGTCAGGATAACTGAACCACCGCCTGGCTGTCATTTTGCTATAGGCCGGGAGGGAAGTGGTAAAATAGAGCACCAAAGATGCAGCGAGCGGGACTTTGTAGACCCTCTCTCACAGGGGTGTGCGTTTTCCTCGCTAAAATGCACATAAGCTCATGAAAACTCTTCCCATTTAAATCCTATGTAACTGTTGTTGTTATCACTGCGCCATGAGTTCCCTGCATACTGAAAAGTCCTGCATGCTGCATCTTTGGTACAGTTTTTCAAAAGTGCACCTTAAAGGGGTTGTAAACCCTTACACACCACTTTTACCTACAGGTAAGCCTATAATAAGGATAAGCTGTAGGTACTGGAAATATCTTCTAAACTTGCACGGTTTAGGAGATATTTACCATATACGCTTGCATCACCGGCGCATGCGCACTAAAGAAAGGGGACATTTCTATAATGTCTGTTGGCTCCTGGGACTCCGGACAGTCACAGAGCTGGAGTCCACGGCCCCGGAAGGAAGAGGGGATGTGGTCACCAGCGGAGACATTGCAGGCTTCGTTTGCAGGTAAGTGCCACATGGGCTTTTACTTTGAAGGGGAATAAAGAGGAAGTAAATCTCTTCAAGGTTTACTTCCTCTTTAACCACTTAAGGACCGAGCCTCTTTCTGAGATTTTTTATTTTTTTTTGCTAGAAACTTACTTAGAACCCCCAAACACACACACACATATATATATAAAAAAAATACCCTTGAGAATAAAATGGTGGTCGTTGCAATACTTTCTGTAACACTGTATATGCGCAGCGGTCTTACAAGCGCACTTTTTTATTAATTAAAAAAATAAGACAGCAGTAAAATTAGCCCAATTTTATTTTATATTGTGAAAGATAATGTTATGCCGAGTAAATTGATACCCAACATGTCACGCTTCAAAATTGCACCCGCTTGTGGAATGGCGACAAATATTTATCCTTAAAATTCTCCATAGGCGACGTTTAAAAAAATTCTACAGGTTGCATGTTTTGAGTTACAGAGGGGATCTACAGATAGAATTATTGACTTCTGCACATGAGCTCGGTAGGACAAGGTACATTTAAAAAAAAATTTTTTTTTTTTATTTTACCTTTGTATTTTTACTGTTTTTTAAAAAAAAATAAAAGATTTTGTCACTTTTATTCCTATTACAAGGAATGTAAGCATCCCTTGTAATAGAAATAAAGCATGATAGGATCTCTTAAATATGAGATCTGGGATCAAAAAGACCTCAGATCTCATATTTACAGGTGGGCGGAGAACCGCACAACCACGTTTAACCACTTCAATACCTTAGGGCGTCATATGACCTCCTTGACATTGAGTGGGGATATCTGAATGATGCCTGAAGCTTCAGGCATCATTCAGATATAAGTTTTTGATTCTGTGCAAGATAAGAATGATCGTAGCGGCAGTTACGCCACTTGATCGTTCTTATAGGTGACGGGAGAGGGGATCATCTGCTTCCCCCAGGGCTCTCCCGTGCCATCGGGGGCCTGGAGAAAGAATCGACTGGCGCCGGATGATGATGATGGAGATTTCCAGGGACCAGATGGTCAACAGTCATCCGTATGACTGTCGGAGGCCCGGGTGCGACATTAGGACATCACGCTCGGGTTCCCGGAAGTAAACAAAGCCGCGATCACGGCTGTCAGTATGAGATCAGTGAATTTTTGTTTCTTGATCTCATGCTTTCCAGCCTGGAGGAGAGATGTGGGGTCTTATTGACCTCACGTCTCTCCATAAAGAGGACCTGTCTCACACCATTCATATTACAAGTTTACAGTGTTTACATTCCTTGTAATAGGAATAAAAGTGATCCAGAAAAAAAAAAAAAAAATTAAAACCCCCTGTCCTCGGTAGCTCAAGCGAATGCACATGGAAGTCCCGCCCACATGTAAACGCCGTTCAAACCACACATGTGAGGCATCTCTGCGTGCCTTAGAGCGTGTGCAACAATTCTAGAACTAGACCTCCTCTGTATCTCTAAACTGGTAACCTGTAAAAATTTTCAAAGCATCGCCTATGGAGATTTTTAAGTACCGAAGGCATTCCATGAGTGACCACAATTTTAAAGCGTGACATGTTGGGTATCTACTCGGCGTAACATCATCTTTCACATTATACAAAAAAATTGGGCTAACTTTACTGTTTTGTTATTTTTTTTAATTCATTAAACCTTTTTTTTTTTTTTGCGTTTGAAAAATTATTGCGCGAATACTACGCAAGATAAAAAGTTGCAATGACCACCGTTTTATTCCCTAGGGTGTCTGCTAAAAACATATATAATGTTTGGGGGTTCTGAGTAATTTTCTAGCAATAAATTATGATTTTTACATGTAGGAGAGAATTGCCAGAATAGGCCCGGTATTGAAGTCATTACATTTTTGTTTTTGACAGCTGGTGGGTGGAGAAGATCCCCCTGCTGGCACAGTGGGGCAGTGGGAGGTGCGGGTGTAGGTGCAGTCATAACATGTTACACCTCAAATATGGGTGTAAAAAGTTATGAAAGGTGAGCCTATTCTTTAAAAGACACCTCCCATTTTATGTCAATGGGAACACATCAAGTCTGAATTGTTTTCAGTTGCATGTCTGTGTTTCACAGGTGCATGCTGGGAGTCAGGAAACCAGAAACGCACCCAAAACAGATTAAAAGCATGTTAAAGCAGAACTTTACCCATAACATCTTGATAAAAAAATAATGTTCTTTGGCAAGGAACATGCATTCCACATTAATAATTATGATACCAAAATGAGCGTGTGCTGTAAATTTCCTCTAGCTTTGCTACTGTTTGTTCTTGCTGGAGGCAGCCATTTTGCTGAAGCTCAGAACCCCTGAGCAGCAATAAATCATAAAGCGAAACTAAAGCCATCAATTTAATGGTTTCAGAAAATGGTTACATTGCTGAAATGCCGGTAATTTAACTGTCACAGTTGCTTGTGTCCTTAACCAAACTGTCAAACAATCAAATGGCTGGTGTCATAACTGATCACATGTGCAGCACCATGGCAGTTGCAGGTCAGACAGAAGCAGCTTCCTTGGCTGTAAAGGATAGAATTGTTTAATTCCGCTTTAAAGCTGTAAGCCGATCGGCCTGGGTGAGAAGTGTATTACTGGATTTGGAACAGGATAGACACTTATTTTGAATGTTTTACATGCAAAAGGGGCCAGCCTGAAGTCTATGCATTAAGATAAAAAAACCTGTGTGCAGCAGCCCCCCTAATACTTAACTGAGCCCATCTCGATCCAGCGGTGTTACACAAGAGATTCGGCTGTCCAGGACTCTTCCCTCCTTATTAGCTGAGACAACAGCAAAGCTCATTGGCTCCCACTGCTGTCTATCAGCCAGTGAGTCAATGAAGGGTGAGAGGGCAGGGCTGAGCTGCGGCACCATTTCTGAATGGACACACGGCGTTGCAGCTCGGGGTCGAGTGCCCCCATAGCAAGCTTCTTGCTGTGGGGGCGTTTGGCAGGTGGGAGGGGTCCGAGAAGATGAGGATCGGGCGGCTCTGTGTAAATCCACTGCACAGTCCAGGTATTTAATGGGCGAAGGATTGAGGGACTTTAAGTGAAATGTGACCTGGTAAGGTCACCTATTTCCATCCCTTGGGACTTAATATGAAAACATGACCTGGTAAGGTTATGTATTTCCATCCCTGTAGTGGTCAAAGAAGGGGAAGAGCAACGGGGGGGGGGGGACTTTAAATGAAGTGCGAAATTGTAATAGAATAATATAAATTGGTGAACAATTGGGGAGTTTTAATAAGTTCATAAATTAGATCATTTACAATAGTTAAAAGGTACTGGCAATACATGATGATAATAAGTTCATAAAAGGTATAATATGTACACTATTAGATCCATTATAATTAGTACAAAGCATTAACAATACATCATAGCAGCATATATGTAAAATATGAACATAAAAAAATTCCGCAGTTCACCAAATGGGGTTGACCATAAAGCATGAAATAGTGCCTGCATGATGGGTAGCCTCAATATTCTGTAGACAGTATTTGAATAGAACAGCTGTAAAGAACTTGGATACGACTAGGAAAAACACGACTTCAATAGCTCTACGCGTTTCGTGGCTGACCGCCACTCATCAGGAGCAAGCGTGTACGATAACTACAATGAAAAAAAGATATCAGTATAATATGATAATAATAACAGGCATGACATAAGGGTGGGGTAATAGACCAGACCCCACATAAAGTACATGCTTACATATTATGGTTCACTTTAAAGTCCCGCCCCCGTTGCTCTTCCCCTTCTTTGAGCACAGTCCAGGTAAGTATAACATGTTATTTTTAACAAAAAAAAAGAGACTTTAGTATCGCTTTAATTTTCTGAAGTTGTACTTTAACCACTTCAGTTCTGGAAGGTTTTACCCCCTTCATGACCAGGACATTTGCTGCTATTTAGCACTGTGCTACTTTAACTGGTAACTGCACGGTTACGGCAATGTTGTACGCGAATAAAATGTATCTCCTCTTCTGTGTGAAAAAAAAAAAAAAAAACTTTTGGTGGTATTTGATCACCACTGTTTTATTTTTTATTATATAAAGAAAAAGAGACCAGAAACTTTTTTACTTACTGCAATAAAACATTTTTCAATAAAAAAAAAAAAATCTAATTTCTTCATGAATTCAGGCCAAAATGTATTCTGCTAAATGTCTTTGGTTAAAAAAATGCCAGTAATGCCGCGTACACACGATCGGAATTCTGGGCAGAAAAAGACTGATGAGAGCTTTTCATCGGAAAATGCGACTGCGTGTATTCTCCATCAGAATTTTCCAGACGGAAAAACTTTCTATTGGAAATTCCAATTGTGTGTATGCAATTCCGACACGCCAAAAATCACGCAGATTCAACTACGAGATGGAAGCTATTGGCTAATGGCTATTGAACTTCCTTTTTCTAGTCCCGTCGTACATGCTGTACGTCACCGTGTTATAAACTATCGGAATTTGGTGTGACCGTGTGTAGGCAAGACAGCTTGAGCCGAATTCCGTCGGAATTCCGTCTGTAATGTCATCGTGTGTACGCGGCATAAGTGTATTTTAATTTTAAAACTATGGTGTATACCGTATTTATCGGCGTATAACACACACCCCAAGTTTAGGAGGGAATTTTAAGGAAAAAAACTTTTAGGAAGGAAATTTTAAGGAAAAAAAACTTACATTTAAATGCCCATCAATGCAGCCTTATCAGTGTCCATCTGAAGCCTTGTCAGTGTCATTTGCAGCCTTGTCATGCAGCCTGTCCGTCATTGCAGCCTTGTCATGCAGCCTGTCCGTCATTGCAGCCTTGTCATGCAGCCTGTCCGTCATTGCAGCCTTGTCGTGCAGCCTGTCCGTCATTGCAGCCTTGTCATGCAGCCTGTCCGTCATTGCAGCCTTTCCGTCATTGCAGCCTTTCCGTCATTGCAGCCTTTCCGTCATTGCAGCCTTGTCATGCAGCCTGTCCGTCATTGCAGCCTGTCCGTCATTGCAGCCTCGTGCATCATTGTCCCCTCAGTGATGTTGGCTTTTATTTTTAAAAATGGCGCAGCCGAGATGTCCTGTGTATCTCGGCGGCGCCCGGTAGTTCTCAGCGGCTTTTGCCCGCCTTCGGCCGTACTCGGTGGCTTTTGGCCACTTTTGGCGGTACTCGGCGGTTTTCGGCCGCTCTCGGCCCTTCTCGCGGTTTACGGCTGCCCAGAGCCCAAAAATCGATCAGAAATCGCGGAGGATCGGCGTATAACAGGCACCCGCGATTTTCCTCTGATTTTAAGGGGGAAAAAGTGCGTATTATATGCCGATAAATACAGGATATACTTTTTTAATTTATACTAGTTATGGTGGTGATCAGCGACTTACAGTGGCACTGTGATAGTGTGGCAGTCAATCTGATACTGACATCATCAGTGGTTAATACAATCAGTGTACTAATGACAATGACTGGGAAGGGGTAAAGTGTGTGCCTAACAAGTGTTAATGTGTGGATTAGGTGCTGCTTCTTGCTAAAAAATAAAAATAAAAAACAGTTTCTTCTCCCTGCTTTGCAGGGAGAAGAAACAAAGAGATTGTTTTGTTTCCTCTATACAGAGCCTTGCGTTGATTGTCAAAAACCCAGAAGCAGGGAGTAATATTCAGGTACGTCGCTGTACGATCAGGTCCGCCTGTCAGTTTTTTTAGGCGGACCTGAACGGACGCTCCATAGACCTCTATGGATCGTCGGATGTCAGCGATGACATGTCTGCTGACATCTGACCCGCTCCGATCCAGAAAAGTTTGACGGAGGAAAAACCTACTTTTACATCCATCATCGGATTGGGTGACAACGGACTCTGCGGTCTGTCCTCATCTGATCCCCCATAGGGGAGAGCGGCGCTCTGACAGGTCCGTCCCTGCACAGTGGGCAGAGAGAGAGACCCATCATCTTCCTGCTCAACGGGGATCGACGGTTTTCCCCGCTGAGCAGAGCGGGCTCCGTACATGGACACATCCTAGTGAAGGAGCACTAAGAGGCTCTCATCCACAGGCAGGCAGCCCTGAAGTGGTTAAAAACGCATACCTTGTTTTTAAACACTCCTGTGTGAAAGGACTCCTAAGGCACACTAGATATTTTTACAGCTGCTTCTAGGGGCGTCTGACATTTTTTATTTTTTTCCTGCCTCTAAATGCCCCTCTGTGTTTGCCTATGTGTCTATGCACACATGGGCTTTTAGCAGCGTTTAGACCCCTTTTTACATTGGGGCCGCCCGTGTGTTAGCGGTAAAACACCACTCATTTTAGCGGTGCTTTACCGCTTTTTAAGTGCCGCATTTCAGCAGCTAGCAGGACGCTTTTAACTCCAATGAAGCGCACCGCCCCAGTGTGAAAGCACTCGAGCGGCATGGGAGGCAATTTTCAGGCACTTTACAGGTGCTATCTCTAGTGTTAAACGCATGAAAACTGCCTCAGTGTCAAAGGGGTCTTAGTAGCAGGAGCTTTTAGATGCAGGAAAAAAAAACCCACTGCCATGCGTTCAGAAGCAGCAGAGTTGGGGCATAAAAAAACACTTGAAGCTGCTAACAGCTTTTAAAAGCTGCTTTTACTCTGGCCAATTAAATGAATTAACGTCCAAGAGCTTGACGCCTGTAAAAAAGCTCCTAAAAAAACTTGTAAAAGTTAACACTTTTTACAAGCATCAGGCTTTTTTTCTGCAAAAACGCTGCTGTCTTCTAGGAGAGTTAAATAAACGCCCTGTGTGCATGAGGCCTAAAAATGCAGTGCAGAGATGTTTCCAAGGAGAATTTAAAAGGAACTATTTTTCATGTGCTTTTGATGAGCTGTAAAGGATTGTTTTAGCAGGGCAAAAGTGCAACAGTGTACACAGGGCTTTGGGCAGTCAACAGGAGATTAAAAGAGAACTTGACTCCCCCTGTGTTATTTTTTATTTATTTTTTCTGTAATGTTGGAGAGCCCCGAGTCATGAAGCCAGCTATGTTTGTAAAAAAAATCAAAGTACAGTGGAACCGCGGTTAACAAGCGTTTTGAAAGAACAAGCAGCTTTTAAAAAATCCTGGTTGTCGAGTGTTGTCTCGCAAAACGAGCAGAATTCAATCAAATGTGGTGTGCAGTACCGCATTTGGCCAGAGGTGCGGGGTCCCTGGTGACACTTGAGAGCTGTTTGGAAATACTCAAACACTCAAAATACTCCATTCCCAAGTGTTTCCGAGTTCAGCCGAGTTCTCCTGCGCCCCTCCACCTCTGGCCACATACGGTATTGCATGCAATAGAAGTCGATGTGAAACAAATTATCTTCGTTTCCATTGACTTCTATGGGGAAACTCGCTTTGATATGCAAGTGCTTTTGATGGGTTATGCCCGTAATCCAAAGTTCCACTGCAGCCTTTTATTACTGAAAAGGAAAACCAAACAAAACACTCCTGGTACAAAAATCAAGTGTTTGGCTCACCGCCTGCAAACCTTGTCCCTTAACAGGGTTACAACCCTGTCTGCCTTAGGGGATCCCAAAGAGGAAGTTTCCAGGCACTAAGCAGAGTCTGTCATAAGCAGTACACCACTCTGACTCCTACTCCACAGATAACTGCTGACAGCTTCCTCTTTAAGTCTTCCCTGGGGGTGGGTTAAACTCTTTAGGACCAAAGTCTCTATGGGTATGGAGTCTATTTGAGCCTCTGAATTCTGGGTGCCAAATGAGGACTTGCCAGTCCTTAACGCAACGAAAGCCCGTCCTGTCTCCAACCAGACTACCCCTCACCCTGCATGGGTGAGAACCCCTAAATACTCAAAATGCATTAAAGCTGTTTCCTTAAAGCGGGAATAAACCCGCTGACTTTTTTTTTTATACACCTGTAAGGGAAAAAGCATAATGAGCTAGTATGCACCGCATACTAGCTCATTATGAAATACTTATCTTAGAATGAGGTGCCGGCATCTCACTCGGTCAACTCGTGTCTTCCAGGTATCGCGGCTCCAGCGATGTGAGTGGCTGGAGCCGCAATGCCATCACTCCTGCGCATGCGTGCGGGAGTTTTCTTCCTGGCAGGGTCTGGAGTCTGCCGGACTTTCAGCCGAGAATCCCTGGAGCGCATGCACCGCTGAAGTCAGCGACTCATTGCGAGGGGAAAATCTCCTAAACCGTGCAGGTTTAGGAGATATTCTTTGTACTATTCTTACCTATAATAAGGCTTACCTGTAGGTAAAAGGTAAAAATATGACTATACAACCGCTTCAAATGAACCATAACTCAAATAACACGGAAATGTATTTCCCATTCAGGGCCCATGCGTGGCATCCTGTATAACCCCTATTACCTTTTTTTTGCTGGATTCATCTATGAAAAACATACTTGCCCATCCAGCAGTGTTCTGAAGGGATCTGCTACTGCATGCCGGTCACCGCATTGAAATCATCTTCTCTGGCCACATCTAGAGCCGGCGGTCACTTCCAGGTTCTTGCAGCCAGCCACCGATACCACGGCTCTTGCGATGTTCAGTACCCCAAATCCTCCTGGAATGCATGATGTAAGTTTCTCCGAGGCCCACAGGCTATTGAATACATTATCGCCTAGGTGAGAATCCTGAACTTGCTGGGATGTGTTCCCCAAAAAGTGTATTTTAAAAATAATTCTGTACAGGTAGGAGTGGAATGACGGAATGGAGATGGTAAAGTCTAATTTTGATGCCCAACTCCAGACTGTGTTGTTTTAGTAGCATGGGGATAGTCTAGAGCAGGTGTATGAAATCAAGTCGATTTAAATCATGATTTAAATTGCTAGTAAAAAGACTTGGTTTAAATCATTTTTTTTTTTTTTTAAACAGCAACTGTCATCTCTGACCCCTTGTTGACTCACCGACAGTTCTTATTCAATTTAATGGGATGGCTGGTGATGCAGCAGTGACACAAAAAGGTGAGGGGCGTGGCGGCAGTAGGTGAGTGGATGCCAGCTAACAAGTGCTGCCATGATGGATCTGAAATGACAGGTGCTCTTTAAATGTAAGGACTTAAGTACGGGTGAGTATACATCAAAACTTCAAGTATGCCCCAGTCTTGTGGGTAGAAAATGCTCCTCTCCTGGTCATCTCTCCACCCCTCATTACCTGGGCTTTTTCTACCATTTGTTGGATTTTATTAAAGTGCTCCGAGTGGTAGGAGCAGTATGGGAGCTGCCATTGCGGGACTTGGCATTTACCACTGCAAGGTGACTGGTCTGCTGAGGTCAGAGCTGTGTATCACTGAGCAAGAACAACTCTCTGCAGACTTCTTCCACATCTGGCTTCATGTATAGAAGCTAAAGCAGCCTTCCTCAGCCTTAAAATAAACTTCATGGTATTAGAGGACCTCTGGTGATAATCATTATATCTACGGCTCTTGGGACATTAGTGTGAACATTATTTGTGGTTAAAAAAATAAGAAACTTGGCACATTTGACAACTAGAACTGGTCTAAAAGACACATTTATCATTAAACAAAAAACAATGGGGAAAAAAATAAACACAGGCCATGAAACATGTAGAGTTTTCACATTGGTGGAAAAGTTATCCTTTACATTTGTGTTCAATGGGAACCTGCCCCCCCCCCCCCCCCCTTACATTGGTGATCAGTGGGAAAGTGCTGCTTTACTTTGGTGGTCAGTGGGGAAGCCTCCTTATAAGTTGGTGAGCGATATGTCTGTTACATTGGTGGTCAGTTAGAAGGATGTTCCTTACATTAGTAGTCATTAGGGGGCTTGACTGCAAGTCTCCAAAAGTGAGTCGGCTCATGATGGTGTCAGAGAAGATGGTGTGGGTGTGCTGCCGGAGAGTAGCTGATCTCTACAGAACATTGCTGGATTTGCTGAGTATGTGACTATGTGTTTTTTTTTTTTTTTGTTTTTTTTTTTGTTTTCTTTTTGTAGATCAGCCAGTGAAAAAAGTAAGAGAAAAAAAGTGTGAGTTGAAGTTCTTCTTTGACCACTTGCCGACCTGCCATAGTTCATATACTGTGACGGGGTGGCTCCTACAGGCACCATGACGTAGGATATGTCGCTGCCTGTTTCCGGGTTGCAGCTGAATGCGCTCGCCCTCATCTGCCTACTCCCCTGTGATTTTCATACAGTGGGAGTCAGTCAGCAGATCCTGGCCTATGATTCATGGCCAGGACCTGCTGATCAGCTGTGTCGATTCACAATTCTGAGGCAATCAACACAGGGCTCTGTACAGAGGGAATGATCCCTTTATTTTTTTTCTCTGAAAGCTGGGAAAATAAACAAATCGATCTGTAGTAAAAATTAGCACATATTACACATTGTTAGGCACACAATTAACCCTTTGATTGCCCCTAGATGTTAACCCCTTTCCCAGCCAGTGTCATTAGTACAGTGATAGTGTATATTAGCACTGATCACTGTATTAGTGTCACGGAGATGTCAACGGCAGTCATCTTCTTCGAAGCATCAGATTTCCCGCCACACTATCACAATACCACTCCCACTATAAGTCGCTGATTGCCATCAGTAATAGTATAAAAAAAAGTCAGTGTATATTTAACATCTTTTGTCTTTTGCTGAGCTATACTAGGGGAAGAGTAGTTTCTTTAAGCAGGTTAGTATACCCTCGTTGGATGTAGCAATCTCTTGAGTAAGAAACTTTGCATGACCAGTGGATGATGTTGAATGGGGGGTAGAAATGTTACTTAAGGCATCCTCTGCTTGATTGGATCTGCTGTATGGTCCAACCTGACCCACCCAGTGGTCCTGCCTTCCAGATAAAGGGGGGGGGGATGTTCCCAACGAGGGCAGTTATTAGTTCCCAGGCTTTTGTGGTCATCAAGCGATGCGGTGGGTTCTCTAGTGGCACCGTGGGACCAGTTCTCTCTGTTTGTCTCTGTTTTCCCTTGCCCATACAGCTTCTTCTGAGTCTGTTGTGCAGGATACAGGTGTTGAAAATACCGGTGGTTCTGATCACATTAGCTTGGCTCAGAAGAAAATGGTACTCCAACATTGTGAACATGTTGATGGACGATCCTTGGTCTCTTTTGGCACATGGCCCGATCTTTTTGAACGAAAGAGGGGCATCTGAGGCAGTCATTCCCACATTATTAAAAAGCCAGGAAGACTAGTTCCAGGAAGAATTTTCATGTGACCTGGAAATACGTCTCTGGTGTAAGGCTAGGAAATTCCATCCTGGCAAGCATGTTGTGTACCACATGTTGACTTCCTTCAATCCAAAGTTGCTTTGAAGCTGACCTTGGGTACCATCAAGGGACAGATTTGGCCTTGGGGGGGGGGGTGTTTTTCTTTTCAAAGGCTGATTGCATCTCATGCGGTAATGTGTGTCTTTGTTCAAGGAGTCACGTATATACGGTTAGGTCACCTCGGTCCCCAAGAGGTATCACTGTTTGAACCAATTCAAGGTTGAGAAGGTTGTGTTTCTGCTTGCTTTGGCAAGAAGGGTGTCCGAGTCGGTGGCTATTTTTTGCAGGGAGCTGTTTTTGGTACTCCAACATGACAAGGTATGGTTTTTAATAGTCAACTGTCATTGTTGTCTAGAGTAGTTTCATCCTTTTTCATCTTAACCAGGACATTGTTTGGCTTCTTTTTCCCTAGGCCTCAGTTGCTGTAAGATATGACCCTATACAGATTATTTGTGGCTTGGGCTTTCAAGATTTATTAAAATTGACTGCTGTAATTGGGTAGTAAGATTTTGTGTCCTTCCTGAAGGACCAAAAATGGGTCAGGCGGCTACTGATTCGACTATATCCCATCAGTTTATTTATCAAGTTTGTAGTTTGAAAGGTAGGGCACCATTGTTTCCAGGGAGGGTTATTCCGCCAGAGATGTAGGTGTCTTCTGGCCTTTCTGTCTCTAGGCCTCGGTTAAAGGATAAGATCACCTTTGGAAACGTGATACATGTTCTACCGTTTTTAGTGTGGAACATGTAACTTTCCCACTCCTACAGAGGCTCGGCAATCTGAGCCCTTTTGTGTGACAACAGCACAGGTAGAAGTTCCGTGTACCACCTGCCACTTTTTGGTAGCCGTGTAGGGGCTTCTCTGAGAGCTGAATGAATGAACTACAAGTACAGACCTCCTTCACGGCTGTCAGCTTGTAGTTCTTCCTGCCAATGTACAGGCAGGCCACTTACACTGACAGTCTGCAGGAGTTCTGCATGGCACCAGATGGTGCAATGCTTTCCAGGCTCCTTAAAAAAAAATGAAACCTTTGTTTTGCAGGAAAAAAAAAATGTGCATTCATTTTTCTAAAGGTGAACTTATTCTTTTAATTCTCAGAGATTTTCAAAGATCACAACAAAGACATTGAAGCTGGGTTTCATTAGAAGGTTGGTAGACTACCAAGATCTGCTCTCAGTGAAAAAACACTTGTTTTAGCCCTCGTTCACACTGAACGTGGGTTTGAAATTGCGCACGTTCAGCTGAACGCGCACAATTTCAAACCCGCATTTCAGTGTGAGTTTGAGGGTGATTTGAAAGACATTTGTGCATGTTCATGCCGCTGAAGTCGCCAAAAGTAGTGTAAGAACTACTTTTGGAAATCAGTGTGGCACCACAAAAGCGGCGTTGCACGATTTGGGACAGTGCCGTTGCCGGCAATAGGCTGCAAATTGACATGTCAAATCATGTCAATGTGGCTGGGGCTTGGGGTGCTTTTAAAGCTTGTTTGGTATAAATACTTTATTGTGCATGATCTGGGCACTGGTTCTCTTTAAGCATACACTTTTTATTTTAGCTTTACCTTATTTAAACTTGTCATAAGTAGCGTCTCAGTAATATCACTTGTCCTCAGCCAGCTGACAAGCTGTTTTTGGATTTTTGGATCATTCTGCAAAATTTATTAATGTACTTTGTGTAGGCGACAGGTACAACATTTACCTGTTATTAATAGATATTATAATTTTGCCTTTTACAGAATGCATACAAAGTCTGCTGACTATTTGTGTGACCCATCTAACTCAATGTGATGTTTGTGTTTTTCTCTAGATAGCCAAGAGCGTAGGACCTAAGGATAGGTGTCCGAATTGCCAGGGTGGCAAGGTAAGAACTTATGTTATCCATTTTTCTGTGGTTTAAAATGTCTTTGTATTGAGGTCTATTTTCTGGAATTGTCCTTTTGGCCTCCTGGAAATCATTTATGCAAAGATTCTTGTCTTATACATTTTTAATGTTTACGTTTTATAGGTTATATCACAAGCCATGCTGCATCTGTTTCTTTGGAATATTTAAAGAGGACAATCAGAATTGCAGCATTCCAAATAATTACTCAAAATAGACCTGTACTCCCCATTAACGTCAAACTGCTGTCACATGAATGTGCTAATCTTTACTTCTGCAAGAAAATTGAAGGGGTTTGCAAACCGTTGTTTTTTTTTCTTTAATGCATTCTATGCAAAGTGGGAGACCACATTGCTTTCTCCAGTTCATAGTGGGAAAAGAGCAGTTGCAACCAGTGGCCCTGCCTTTCAGGTTGGCATTGGCACCTCCTGGTTTTCACCATGATGCTGGTTCTTGCCTTGTTATGAATCTTCAGAATCTTCATAGTAGCCAGTGGTGGTTCTACTCTCCAATGCTTCTAGCTGAAAAGTCCTTACCCTCATTTCTCTGAAAGATAGTGATGATGGATGCCAGTCTCAATAGCTGGGGTTAGGTGACGAGCCAATGGTCAATGCAGGGTCTTTGGATTAAGAAGAAAGCTCTGCTACCGATCAATGTGTTGCATCTATAGGCCATTCAACTGTTGCAACTATACCAATATCTTTGCTGCAGACAGAAAAAAAGGTTGACCATGCCATTATGGTAGCAGGTTTCAATCATTGAGGAGTAGCAAAAGGTTCAGCTGTGTTGCTGGAAGTGGCTCACGTTCTAAGTTTAATGGAAGCACATATTCCAGCCCTTCTGCCGTTTCCATTTCTGGAGTACTGGCAGGCTACTTAAGCCATCGATGTCTGGATAAGGGCGAGTGGTCCCTACATACAGAAGTGTTCTACTAAAGTCATCTCATTTAAAAGATGCTAGATGTGGTTCTACTGGCACCTCTCCTCAACCGGTGAGAAGACATTTGTTGCCAGGACAAGGGATCCATGGGCAGATGTTACTGATGCTCTAGTAGTGCCCTGGGTTGGTTACACTTTTTAATATACACCTTTCTCCATTCATCTTGCAGGACAGAAACTTGAGAGATGATTGGTTCTTCTATGGCACATGTGTCAAACGCAAGGCCCATAGGCCAAATCTGGTCTACCAGATCATTTCACGTGGCCCTCGCACCTGTCCAACCCCATCATCTCCGCCCCCTCCTTGTCTCAGCAGTCAGCAGCAGAGAGGACGACAGAACTCCTCCTATGGATCCCATGCCCCTCTGTGCAGTCGCAGCACCCCCCTATCTCTGCCTTTCCTGGTCTTAGCATACAGCAGAATCCAGCCCTCTTCTGGTTCTCCTGCAGACCCTGTGCTTTCTGTAGCAAAAGGTAAGAGGGGGGGTGCACTGTGATGTAAAGGAGGGTGGAGGACTCTTGAGTTATGCTGGTGGGGGGACTCTTAACATGGCTGTAAGGAGGGGGTGGGGTGCTCTGGTCATCTAGTCTTATAGATGGAGCCAGCCCCTTGAGGGCAACCATAATGCTGATGCAGTCCACAATGAAATTGGGTTTGATGCACCTACTCTACAGGGAACATAACAGAACAGTTGAAAACCCATTTTTACCCTCTACAAACCCTTGCAACATTTCTCAGCTAATGGAATCCTTGCAAAAAAAATGTTTATTCAGGAATTATTGGGAAAATTCCCCTTACATTGGTGTAGTAGGAATGCCACCTATGCAGACGGCAAAAAGATTGATGTCATGTTGATGGCTCTGCCAAGTGGTGTTGGCCATGTATGGACACTACTGGGTAAGAGGTTAGTCAGCCACTGTTCAAGGGACCCCTAGCAATCATTGGAGGAACCCTAGGGTTCCACAGAACTCTGGCTGAGAATGCCATAGATTTGTTTTCTACCGTCCAGCAGCACAACATTTGTTGTTTTTCTTCTGATCAGTTTGCTTCTAAGTCAGCGGTTGTCCCCTCCTTTAGGCAAATCTTTTGAAGCCCCTTGTTCCCTGAACTTCATGCTGCATTATAGGAGTTTCCATTTTCACTTCCAGGATCTTTGCCCCTTTGGGTCAGTAGAACCCTCTCTGGGTATGGCTGGTCCACTTGTCTTTTATTGTCTGCTGTTGCCAGATGGATTTCCCCTTGCTATTGGCAGGATTTTGGCGCCTTTGGCCTGGTAGGGGCCCGACTACTGAAATCACTGGCTTGTGAGCTCTGCCTTCCTCTTCCCCTTGGGGAGTCTGAATGATGATTAACGCTGGCTTCTGGTGGTGACAGCAGGGCTGGGGTATTTTGGTTGTGGCTTGGTGAATGGAGCACTTTCAGGGGTTGCGTTCAGTTCAAGCCTTCTCTGTATATTCAGTGTCACTTTTTACAAAGTGTGCAGACACCTTCTAGTTCAGGGATATGCAATTAGCGGACCTCCTGTTGCAAAACTACAAGTCCCATCATGCCTCTGCCTCTGGGTGTCATGTTTGTGGCTGTCAGTCTTGCTATGCCTCATGGGACTTGTAGTTCTGCAACAGCTGGAGGTCTGTTAATTGCATATCCCTGTTCTAGTTTCACCAGCCTTGGCTGGTTTTGAACAGCGGGATAAGGAGCTGCTGTTATCTTCAATATCAAGGAAAGTAGAGCGACTCGTACTCTGACGTATCTCAAACCCGAGGCTGCGATCAGTAATTTCAGACAATAAGGGATGTCATTCTGTTGCAGCACTGAGGGGCTGTGGGGGTGCAACTATAGTCTTGATACTTTCTTTCCCGGAGGTTAGTGTAAAAGTGGGTGGAACTCTGTTTGCCCTTCCTGCATGCCATGGCCTCCTATGCTATCGGTAACCTACCTGCTGCTTTTTGCCTCAGGCTCCAGCGATGATTGTAGACAAGCCGTACCTGTCCCAGGCCTGTTTTATGACTCCTGTGTTAGGGAAAATTGTGTTTTTATGTTTTCTTACAAGTTTTTATACATCTTGTGTAAGGTTGATCTATTTTAAGAGCACGCAGAGAGGTTAGGTCAGGATGGTAGTTGTCCTGTGTGAAGTCCTCCTTGACTTTGAGGGGGGGTGTCCCCTGTTCTTTTTTGGGTTATCAGTGGGATCACCTATCCTTCAGGTTGTCGGACCTGCCATTCTCTCTGCAGTGATCAGGCATCCCTGGCATTGCTCCATTTCTGGTGGGTGATTAATTTTGTTCCAGAATGGGAAAGCTTTCAGAGGTCAAACCCTTCATAGTTCTCTTGCCACTCTTTGCAGTCATGTCTGGCAGATTTCTGAATTCTGTAGGCCTCTTCATTTTCACTCACTGATCCTTATCTTTCCAGTGCCACTGTGTTTGCTCTGCTGTGTTCGCAGGTTTTCCCTAATGAGTTGTCTGGATGACCTTTTTCTTGCTGGGAGTTCAGATGGTTCTGACCCTGTCAGCCAGGCTCCAAAGGACTGTTCAGACTCTTCATTGGTTAGAATGGTTTACCTGAATCTTAGGAAAGGATTGCTGTAACTGTGAATGGAATGAGATGGAATCTTTAGGCCATTAATAGATTCTGCTAAGACTAGAATTTTTTCCCTCCCATGTTCAAACTCTGAAATCCAACTTTGTTTTTGCTTGTTATTTCTGGGCTTGACTACCTTTCAGGTTGTACATGGTTAGTTTACATTTTACCAAAAAATTGCCTATACAAAGAAGGGGGTGTCTATAGATAAACCAAGTGGTGCAACTTTGACCAAAGTTGAACAATGCCCTTGCTATGGGTGTAGCCTATTTATGTACCTCATGAAGCCTAATTGGGAGACTTAGTGCTACTGCTCACCTCCACCATTATAGGAGTGAGCTCTCAATCTCTGAGCTTAGAGCTACTGCACCAGGGGAGAGAGAGCACATGTGAGAAGGTTTAAATATGAGAAAGAGCTCACTCCTGTGATGAAGGTGAGCAGTAACATTAGGTCTAGCTAAGCAGTGTCCTAGAAATTTCCCTGTCAGGCTTCATGAGGTATTTTAAATGGCCTACACCTATAGCAAGGGTATGATTCAACTTTGGCCAAAGGTGCAGCGTGTTTTTATCTAGAGACACCCCTTTCTGTATAGGACGTTTTTTGGAAAGGTGAACTTGTGACTGTTGTGAATTCATTCAAATCTTATATTGAGGGGCAGTTGGATTCACCTGCTTGTATATCAGTTCCCTTGCAAGGTGCACTCCTAAAATAAAAAATTGAGGTGCTCTCACATTCTGACTCTAGTGGTCACCAACACTTTCTTAGACCCCTTTTCACACTGAGGCGTTTTTCAAGCACTTTTGGGCTAAAAATAGTACCTGAAAAAAGCCTACTCTGCAGCCCCAGTGTGAAAGCTTTCACACTGGGCATCTTTGGGGCGGTGTATACACCGCTCCTGCCCATTAAAATTAGGGATGCACCGAAATTTCGGCCGCCGAAACATATCGGCCGAAAATGGCCCTTTCGGCAAAAAGCCGAAAGAGAATTTCCGCCGCCGAAACATATCGGCCGAAAATGGCCCTTTCGGCAAAAAGCCGAAAGAGAATTTCCGCCGATACTGGTGCCGAAAATGGGGCGGGGCTTGGCCCCGCCCCCGGTGCCACCCATCACGGGGGGGTGTCCTTCTATCCTTAGCTCTCTTGCTCCCCTCCCTCCTCACCTATGCTGCAGTCAGCCTGTGGGGTCTCGCTCTAAAGTCCCCCTCTCCACAGCGGTGGCTGCATATGTCTCCTCAGCCGATGTGTAAATCGGCTGTGCAGGAGCTGGGCTCGATGTTCACTGTGAAAGTGAAACCAAAGCAGAGGCGTCTAGCAGTGTGTGCTGTGCTCTCTGCCTCCCCCTAGAGTGCAGTACCCAGCATGGAGATTAATGAAGAGCTGCAGCTGCCAATTAAAAAAAAAGACTGTCTATATATGTTTGTATGCCTGTGTGTTGTGTGTGTTGTATGTATGTGTGTTATATGTGTGCATGTATGTATGTATGTATGTATATATATGTATGTATGTATGTGCATGTTTATATGGTATGTATGTATGTATGTATGTATGTATGTATGTGCATGTTTATATGTATGTATGTTATGTGTGCATGTTTATATGTATGTGTGTTAAGTGTGTATGTGCGCATGTATGTGTTATATGTGTGTTGTATGTTTTATATGTGTGTGTGTGTGTGCACGCGTTTTTATATGTGTATGTTTATATGCACTTGTGAGGCACAGGCAGGCTACATGGCGGGCACTGGTAGGCTGCTGGCACAGTGAGGCTGCATTGATCTCCTGTAGCATGTCCGCAATCTCTGACCAGCTCCTGTAGCATGCCTGCAGTCTCTGACCATCTCCTGTACCATGTCTGCAGTCTCTGACCAGCTCCTGTACCATGTCTACAGTCTCTGACCATCTCCTGTACCATGTCCGCAGTCTCTGACCATCTCCTGTACCATGCCTGCAGTCTCTGACCAGCTCCTGTATCATGCCTGCAGTCTCTGACCATCTCCTGTACCATGTCTGCAGTCTGACCAGCTCCTGTACCATGCCTGCAGTCTCTGACCAGCTCCTGTACCATGCCTGCAGTCTCTGACCAGCTCCTGTACCATGCCTGCAGTCTCTGACCAGCTCCTGTACCATGCCTGCAGTCTCTGACCAGCTCCTGTACCATGCCTGCAGTCTCTGACCATCTCCTGTACCATGCCTGCAGTCTCTGACCATCTCCTGTAATATGTCCTCAGTCTCTGACCATCTGATGTATGAAAATATTTTTTAAAAACAGTCATTTTCGGTATTGGTGCTGTTTCGGTATCGGTTTCGGTTTTCGGCCTAGTGTATTTTTCATTTTCGGTATCGGTTTCGGCACCAAAAAACCCATTCGGTGCACCCCTAATTAAAATGAATGGGCACCACTGCCGAAGCACCTGCAAAGCTCTTTGGCAGCGGCGCTACACAGGCACATTTAACCCTTTGCTTGGCCACTAGTAGGGGTTAAAAGCGCCCGAATAGCACCGCTAAAATGATGGTAAATTGCCGTTTTAAAATGAGTGGCGTTTTATCATTACTGCCCGCCCGCCTGGCCCAGTGTGAAAGCAACCTTAATGTTTGCTATTTGCAGCTAGAGCAAGATGCTGTGTCATGGCATGTATAAAAGTAATAGTCTGTACCGTCCCTCAGTAGCCAGTCAGATTCACACTTCTGCTATTTTTCAGGGCTGGTGTGAATGTTGTCAGTGGCTTTGTTTCTGCACTCCAGCAAAAGGAAGTTTGCTGTCCTCTGGTAACTGGCTGCTCTTGGCCATTGTTAACATACAGGGACAGCTGTTCTATATCAGCCAATTGTCTAATGCATTTGCTCAGATGACACCCTGAAGCTCTGGCACGCCCACTGACCACAACGGTAGCCTGCGTAAAGCTTCCTTGAGGTGCCCACATTGCACTGTAGATTCTGCAGGTTCAGCGGCACTTTGTTTTACCAGGTGCTTCTGGAAGGTGGACATGCTAGCTCTCCAAGTTAGGGTTGCACAGAGGATGAACTGATTACATTTAAATGTAGGCACCTTGCTTTAATGTATGTTTTAATTTTCCTCTGACAGGTTCCCTTTAAGCTTATTCTCTTCTTTGATCTTGTTGCTACGTTTTCCCTGATTTTCTTCCCTCCCACTTTTCCTGTTCTGTGGGTCTCTCTCTTCCCCATCTGCTGCAGTATTGTTCCACCAAATGGCACAGTAACACTTGCTTGGGCTCTCTTTCTCTGGAACATGCAGCTTGATTGCAAGAAAAAGACAGCAGGAGAGCAGAGAGAAGAAGAAAAACGAAGGAAGGTGTTTTTTCAAAGGAAAGAGCAAAACCATCTTGTCGTTCTAACTCAAATTCTCACTCGCTTGTTTGCAGCGTTCCAATGAAGCGGTCTCATACACCCCCAGCGAACCTGACAAATGGCGCCCTGCGCTTACTGTCTCAGGAGCTTGGCAAAGGTAGCGCGGTGATGTTGTCGGCAGCAGTCCTGGAGCTGCCCAGCCCTGGGGTGCGAGGGCACAGGCAGCATGATGGTCACAGGTTGGGATCACAGAGCGAAGCCCCAGTGTCAGAGAACAAAACTGGCGGTACCGTCAAAGTCTATCTTCCAAACCAACAAAGGACAGTGGTGAGTCCATTTTATTGTGTTTTTTTTTTTTTTTTTTTTTTAACATTTGTCTATTTTAGGAAACTGTTTATTTAGACACATTCATTTTTGCAGGGCTTAATGAATACCACTGTGCCTTCATAATTACAGCTGCAGCCTTACATTTCAAAGCCCTCTCTATTGTAAATAGCATTATATGTTACTCGGCTCATTAAAGTACTTGATTAGTGCATCTACCACTAAATTATTAATTATAATATGCTAATGGAAACCTGTAAATGTAAGGCCGCGTACACACAGGCGGACTGTTCGCCCAACCTTGTCCGCTGGACAGTCCGCCCGTGTGTGGGCTTTCAGCGGACAGTTTCAGCGGACAGTTGGACGGACAAAGTCTTTCGGAAATTCCGAAAAACTGTCCGCTGAAACTGTGTTTGAGCGAACAGTCCGCCCGTGTGTAGGCTACTTTCGAAATGAGCAAACTGTTCCCGCTCGGAAAGTCCGCCCATTTCGAGCGCGTGTACAGGTAGGCGGGGCCCGCGAAGGAGACGTCGTGGGCTCCGCCGCCTGGAATGGGCTTAAAGGGGAACCCCAACGCCGAAAAAAATCGGCGTGGGGGTTCCCCCAAAGTCCACACCAGACCCTTGTCCGAGCACGCTACCCGGCCGGCCAGGAAAGGGGGTCGAGCGAGTGCGCCCCCCCTCCTGAGCCGTACCAGGCCGCGTGCCCTCAACATGGGGGGGTGCCTTGGGGAAGGGGGGGCCGCGCGGCCCCCCCACCCCAAAGCACCTTGTCCCCATGTTGATGAGAACAAGGGCCTCTTCCCGACAACCCTGGCCGTTGGTTGTCGGGGTCTGCGGGCGGGGGGCTTATCGGAATCCGGGAGCCCCCTTTAAGAAGGGGGCCCCCGGATACCGGCCCCCCACCCTATGTGAATGAGTATGGGGTACAATGTACCCCTACCCATTCACCTGTGAACTAAAGTACAAAAAAAAACACAACACAGGGAAAAAATATTTTATTGCACAGCTCCGGGGGTCTTCCGTCTTCGGGGGTCTTCTCGCCGGACTCCTCCGCTATCTGTGTGTAGCTCTTTTACTAGCGGAGGAGTCCGGCTTTCTTCCTCCCCGCCGCCGGCCTCTTCTCCCGACTTCGGGGGTCTTGTCCCCCTCTTCGGTTCTTCTGCCGGGCCACCGCGCCTTCTTGTAGCTCTTTTGCAGGCGGTGGCCCGGTCTTCTGTCGCCGCTGCCTTCCGTTCTTCTGTCGCCGCCTTCGGTTCTTCTGCCGGGCCACCGCGCCTTCTTGTAGCTCTTTTACAGGCGGTGGCCCGGTCTTCTGTCGCCGCTGTCGTCGCCGCCGCCGCCGCCGCCTTCCGTTCTTGTTCTTCTTGTTCTTCTTCTTCTTCTCCTGGAGATGTTGACTCGACGAGCTCTCCGGCCGGAATGCCAGGGACACGCTCCGCTGCCACTTATATAGTGACAATGGGGCGGTGTCACATGGTATATGTCACATGGGTTGGTCACATGGTGACCCCGCCCCCTTACGATGTCATAGTCCCCATGTGACATCAACCCATGTGACCAACCCATGTGACATATACCATGTGACACCGCCCCATTGTCACTATATAAGTGACCGCACAGCGCGGCTCTGGCATTCCGGCCGGAGAGCTCGTCGAGTCAACATCTCCAGGAGAAGAAGAAGAAGAAGAACAAGAAGAAGAACAAGAACGGAAGGCGGCGGCGGCGGCGACGACAGCGGCGACAGAAGACCGGGCCACCGCCTGTAAAAGAGCTACAAGAAGGCGCGGTGGCCCGGCAGAAGAACCGAAGGCGGCGACAGAAGAACGGAAGGCAGCGGCGACAGAAGACCGGGCCACCGCCTGCAAAAGAGCTACAAGAAGGCGCGGTGGCCCGGCAGAAGAACCGAAGAGGGGGACAAGACCCCCGAAGTCGGGAGAAGAGGCCGGCGGCGGGGAGGAAGAAAGCCGGACTCCTCTGCTAGTAAAAGAGCTACACACAGATAGCGGAGGAGTCCGGCGAGAAGACCCCCGAAGACGGAAGACCCCCGGAGCTGTGCAATAAAATATTTTTTCCCTGTGTTGTGTTTTTTTTTGTACTTTAGTTCACAGGTGAATGGGTAGGGGTACATTGTACCCCATACTCATTCACATAGGGTGGGGGGCCGGTATCCGGGGGCCCCCTTCTTAAAGGGGGCTCCCGGATTCCGATAAGCCCCCCGCCCGCAGACCCCGACAACCAACGGCCAGGGTTGTCGGGAAGAGGCCCTTGTCCTCATCAACATGGGGACAAGGTGCTTTGGGGTGGGGGGGCCGCGCTGCCCCCCCTTCCCCAAGGCACCCCCCCATGTTGAGGGCACGCGGCCTGGTACGGCTCAGGAGGGGGGGCGCGCTCGCTCGCCCCCCTTTCCTGGCCGGCCGGGTAGCGTGCTCGGACAAGGTTCTGGTGTGGACTTTGGGGGAACCCCCACGCCGATTTTTTTTCGGCGTTGGGGTTCCCCTTTAAGCCCATTCCAGGCGGCGGAGCCCGCGACGTCTCCTTCGCGGGCCCCGCCTACCTGTACACGCGCTCGAAATGGGCGGATTTGCCTCCTCCTTACGTGGGCGAGTCCGTTCATTTCAAAAGTTGAGCGAACTGTTTGGCAAACAGTTCGCTGAAACAGTCCGCTCGTGTGTGGGCAAGTCCGCTCATGCAAATTTTGAGCGGACTGTTTGCCGAAACTGTTTGACGAACAAGGTTGGGCAAACAGTCCGCGCGTGTGTACGCGGCCTTAGTTTTGCTCCAACAGACTACAACTTAATCTTGATGTCTAGGGGGCAAGTTCACCCATGGTTACTATGTAGTCTGATAGAATGCTGTCCATCAGGAATTCTGCCGCACATTGACCAACCAGCAAGATGGTTTGACCCTTGGATGACATAGAAGGTCTCTGCAAAAGAAGCCTGATTGCGTTAATTCAGCCTCAGTTTTATTACTACGGTTAACTTATATGGAAATCTTTGCCTTGAGTGGCAACAGTACCATCTGGAAGGCAGACATCCTTGATGATTAGTTATCAGATAGGGTCTGTGATAAACAGCTGACTTTAAAATGCACCATTGCAGTCTTTGCCATTGTATATTGCCCTCCCAATTCATTCTCTTGGTAGTAAGATTTATTATATATAGGTTGCTAGGCATCAGTTCAGTTCAGTAAAGATCTGGTTTTGTTGAGACTTAAAAAAAAAAAAAAAAAAAAAAAGACATGCAAGATATGCTTCATCCATGTATGGTTGAGATTTTCTTACAGAGATAATGCCCGAATAAGAAGTCATCAATCCTTTTATTCCCTTTTTTTTGTAGAGAAAAAAAAAAGTGTGTGTGTGTATCAAATCTGTATGTTGCCAGGAGAAAAATCTTGGTGTTTTCAGGTCTTAAAGTGAGTGTAAACCCTTGCATATACTCGGTGGTACCATTGTGGTAGTAGTAGTATAGACCTGCTCATAGTAGGAGGGGTTATTCTAAGCGGGTCTACATTTTTTTTTTTTTACCAGTGTCAAATCTGTAGGTGCCAATGTAACCCAAAGATTTAAGGTGGTGGTAAGCCCTTATACATATACCCAGTGAAATAACTGGCCTTAGATGATACACTGAGCTGAAATTAATCCTCTTGCATAAATTGCACCTGTTTATCTACAGCAGTCTTTCCCCTACATCCGTTCAAAGTGCAGAATTTACACAGGATCTCTTAGCTCTAAAAAGCAGGGGGCAGAGAGCTGAAGTTACATCAGCGAGGAGAGCTCTGAAATATGATTGGAGGGAAGGAACACACCCCCTTCACACAAGAACAGAGCTAAGGCTGTCAATCGCAGGCTGTGCCCTCCCCTGTTAACTTTTTTTCTCTTGGGGTCAGGAAAACTCATCAGAAGTAACTTGTGCTTATAGCAGAGGAATTAGGCAGTGGACAGAAATGACACTTAATGGGGTTGTAAACCCTTGAGGTTTTTCATCTTAATGCTTTCTATGCATTGAGGTGACAAACCTCCTTTAGTGTAGCAGCCTCCCAGTGCCCCAGTTTTACTTACCTGAACCCTGTCTTTGCCGCGCTGGGAACGAGCACACCAGCTCCAGCCATTGTCTTGTGTCCTGGTTTGGATAGATTGCTAATGGCGCAGCCATTGGCTCCTGCTGCTGTCAATCAATCCAGTGATGCGGGGGGCGGGGCTGAGTCTGCTGTCTGTGTCAGTGGAGGCAGCAGCACGACACAGGAGCGCACCCACACAGGTGCCCTGAGGGCGCACCCCTCCCCCGAGAGGACACTCGAGAAGAGGAGGAGCCAGGAGCGCCACTGAGGAACCCCTAAAGAGGAGGATCGGGGGCCGCTGTGCAAAACCATCTGCACAGAGGAAGCAAGTATGACTTTCTTTTTTTTAGTTACCTTTTAGATATCCTTTAAGACTTTATTTACTAAACCTGGAGAGTGCAAAATCTGGTGCAGCTCTGCATAGTAACCAATTGGCTTCCAGTTTTTTTTTTGTCAAAGCTTAATTGAATAAACTAAAGCTGGGAGCGGATTGGCTACCATTCACAGCTGCACCAGTGACAATGGCTCTTTAAGGCCAGCTTCACACATGCATTGCAATAAAAGTGATGCAGGTGTGTTTTTTCTTTTGTTTTGGTGCGCTGGCAGCCAATTGAATGACATGCGCTTTGACATGGATTAATGAACCCCATCAGACCAAGCATGGTGAGGCCTCTATGATCACTGTTCAGGCATACCTCACTTTTAAGTACACAATGGGGTTTATTTACTAAAGCTAGAAAGTGTAAAATCAGGCTCACTTCTGCATAGAAACCAATGAGCGTCTAACCCCAGCTTGTTCAATTATACTTTTTTAATAAAACCTGGAAGCTCATTGATTTCTATGCGGAAGTGAGCCTGATTTTGCACTTTCTAGCTTTAGTAAATAAACCCCATTGTGTACTTAAAAGTGGGGTATGCCTGTATCAGCTTGTTACAATGATCATTGATAAAATATTACTATTTCGTTACATTGTAATTAGTTGCAGCAGTTTTATGCAGATCAACCGCTTTTCTTGTGATTTGCTGTGTAACTTCTGATTATTAATATACAGTCAGGATTCATATAGTGCCAGTTAGCGCAGCGCTTTACAACATGAGGGAAGGCAGTAGTTAAGATACAATTCAATACAGGAGGTATCAGAGGGCCCTGCTCGTTTAGAGCTTACAAACTAGAAGATTAATTTTATTTTTGTATTGTACAATATATCACAAAAGTACACCCCTCACATTTTTGTAACTATTTTTTATTCTATCTTTTCATGTGACAACACTGAAGAAATGACACTTTGCTACAATGTGAAGTAGTGAGTGTACAGCTTGTATAACAGTGTAAATTTGCTGTCCCCTCAAAATAACACACAGCCATTAATGTCTAAACCACTGGAAACAAAAGTAAGTACACCCATAAGTGAAAATGTCCAAATTGGGCCCAAGGTGTCAATATTTTGTGTGGCCACCATTATTTTCCAGCACTGCCTTAACCCCCTTGGGCATGGAGTTCACCAGAGCTTCACAGGTTGCCACTGGAGTCCTCTTCCACTCCTCCATGGCGACATCACCGAGCTGGTGGATGTTAGAGACCTTGCCCTAGGGTTTGGGTCTGGAGACTTGCTTGGCCAGTCCATCACCTTTACCCTCAGCTTCTTTAGCAAGGCAGTGGTCGTCTTGGAGGTGTGTTTGGGGTTAATATCATGTTGGAATACTGTCCTGCGGCCCAGTCTCTGGAGGGAGGCGATCATGCTCTGCTTCAGTATGTAACAGTACATGTTGGCATTCATGGTTCCCTCAATGAACTGTAGCTCCCCAGTGTTGGCAGCACTCATGCAGCCCCAGACCATGACACTCCCACCACCATGCTTGACTGTAGGCAAGACATACTTGTCTTTGTATTCCTCACCTGGTTGCCACCACACACGCTTGACACCATCTGAACCAATCAAGTTTATCTTGGTCTCTTCAGACCACAGGACATGGTTGCAGTAATCCATATCCTTAGGCCGCGTACACACGCGGGGACTGTTCGCCCAACTTTGTCCGCTGAACAGTGTTTCGGCGGACAGTCCGCTCGTGTGTGGGCTTTCAGCGGACAGTTTCAGCGAACAGTCCGCTGAACAAGGTTTTTCGGAAATTCCGAAAAACTGTCCGCTGAAACTTTGTTTCAGCGAACAGTCCCCTCGTGTGTAGGCTTGTTCGTCAAACTAAGTTCCGCGCATGCTCAGAAAGGATTTACACGCCGAAAGTTATAATGCAGTGTATAGGACGTCGTATTTTTCGTCCCGTCGTACGTGCCGTTCACGTCATCGCGCACGGTTTCAGCAAACTGTTCGTTCGTCGTGTGTGGCCATGTCCGTCCATGTTAATTTTGAGCGGACTGTTTGCTGAAACTGTTTGACGGACAAAGTTGGGCGAACAGTCCCCGCGTGTGTACGCGGCCTCAGTCTGCTTGTTTTCAGCAAACTGTTTTCGCACTTTCTTGTCAACATCTTTAGAAGAGGCTTCCTTCTGGGATGATGGCCATACACACCAATTTGATGCAGCGTATGGTCTGAGCACTGACAGGTTGACCCCCCAACCTTTGAACCTTTGCAGCAATACTGGCAGCACTCATACATCTATTTCCTAAAGACAACCTCTGGATATGACGCTGAGCACGTACACTCAACTTCTTTGGTCGACCATGGCGAGGCCTGTTCTGAGTGGAACCAGTCCTGTTAAACCACTGTATGGTCTTGGCCACCGTGTTGTAGCTCAGTTTTAGGGTCTTGTCAATCAATTATAGCCTAGGCCAGTGATGGCGAACCTTGGCTCCCCAGATGTTTTGGAACTACATTTCCCATGATGCTCAACTACCCTGCAGGGTGCATGAGCATCATGGGAAATGTAGTTCCAAAACATCTGGGGTGCCAAGGTTCGCCATCACTGGCCTAGGCCATCTTTTACGTAGAGCAACAATTTTTTTTTTCAGATCCTCAGAGTTCTTTGCCATGAGGTGCCATGTTGAACTTCCAGTGACCAGTATGAGAGAGTGATATCGCCACATTTAACACACCTGCTCCCCATTCATACTTGAGACCTTTATAACACTAACGAGTCACATGATGCTGGGGAGGGGAAATGGCTAATTGGGTCCAATTTGGACAATTTCACTTAGGGGTGTCCTCACTACTGTTGCCAGCGGTTTAGACGTTAATGGCTGTGTGTTGAGTTATTTTGAGGGGACAGCAAATTTACATTGTTATATAAGCTGTGCACTCACTACTTTACATTGTAGCAAAGTGTCATTTCTTCAGTGTTGTTACGTAAAAAGATATAATAAAAAATTGACAAAAATGTGAGGAGTGTACTCGCTTTTGTGAGATACTGTATGTAAAAAATGACAACTTTGAGGCCCATAACTCTAAACTAAAAACAATATTCCTCTTGTTGTGGTATCTTGACTGCTTCCTACCCGGCCACTGCACATAAACGGCCGGGGTCCTTTCCTCGTTCTGAGTGGATGCTCAGGAACGTCCCTCAGAATGAGTGCTCCGCACTGCGGCTCATGATCACAGGATCCAGCTGAGCGGAGATCGGGATATGGGCGCTGTGATTGGCCCTCCCGATCACCTGATGGCTGTGTCCAATCACAGCCGTCACAGTGTAATCAGAGAGGCGTGTCTGTTACCGCTCTCCCTGCCAAGCTCAGTGTGGGGGGAAGAGGGGGAATCTGCGGATCTGTGACCGCTCTCTGTGTGAGGATGATTTTACAGAGAGCTTTTACAGATCACCCCACAAAGTACACCAAGCACCAATGACCCCTATACTCATTTCAGTGTCCCAATAAAAAAAATCTCTCTATTCCCCATCACTGCCAACACCAAATAAACACTGATTCGGGTTATTTTTTACCAAAAAGATTTTTTGGTCAAAATGTATCAAGAGAAATTACTTATTTGCAAAATTGTATAACAGAAACTAAGAAAAATCATTTGTTTGAAAATTTTCAGTCTTTTTTTTATTTGTAGCGTAAAAAATAAAAGCCCCAGTGGTGATTAACCACTTGAGACCCGCGCTATAGCCGAATGACGGCTACAGCGCGGATCTCCTTTGCCGGGACGACGTCTATTGACGTCGTCCCGTGCATGAGCGGCCTGCGCGCCCCCTGAGGTCAGTCATCAGTCATCAGTCCCGATCACGGCCAGCCCTGCCAGTGCCCACCTGCCCCCTGCCAGTGCCCACCTGCCCCCTCATCACTAAACATAATTAAAAAATAAGTGCACCCCGTCAGTGCCCACAGTGCCACCCTGTCAGTGCCCACAGTGCCACCCTGTCAGTGCCCACAATCTGCCTCAACAAAGGTGCTGCACCCCAGTGCCACATATCCGTGCCCATCAGTGTCATCTGCCAGTGCCTATCAGTGCCCATCAGTCCCATCTATCAGTGGTACCTATCAGTGCCCCTTAGTGCCACCCATCCGTGCCACCCATCCGTGCCATCTTATATGTGCCCATCTTTGCCCATCGGTGCCGCCTTATCTGTGCCTATTAGTGCCGCCTTAACTATGCCTATCAGTGCCCACCAATGCAGCCTATCAGTGCCATCTCATCAGCGCACTTCAATGAAGGAGAAAAATGACCTGTTTGCAAAATTTTATAACAAACTAAAACATGATTTTTTTTATTTTTTTTTGCATCTTTTTTTGTTTGTTTAGCAAAGAATAAAACTCCGAGCTGTAATTAAATACCACCAAAAGAAAGCTCTATTTGTGGGAAAAAAATGATAAAAATTTCATTTGGGTACAGTGTTGTATGCCAGCGCAATTGTCATTCAAAGTGCATCAGCGCTGAAAATTGGTCTGGGACTGAGGGGGGTTTAAGTGCCCAGTAAGCAAGTGGTTAAATATCACCCCAAAAAAATCTCTGTGTGAAAAAAATTATAAAAATGACTGCAATTCTCATTCAAAGTGTAACAGAGCTAAAAGCTGAAAATTGGTCTGTGAAGGAGGGGGGTGAAAATGCCCAATATTGAAGTGGTTAAAGTGACACTAAAGCTTCGTTTGTTATTTAAAAAAATAAATGTCATACTTACCTCCACTGTGCAGCTCGTTTTGCACAGAGTGACCCCGAACATCCTCTTCTGGGGTCCCTCGGCAGCTCCTCCCGCATTGGAGAACCTTCTGGCAGAAGTGCTCTCCTGGGGGGCTCCCTTGCGGGCTCGCTCCCGAGTCATTCATTTGGCGTCCATAGAAGCCGAATGTATGACTCTTCCCTGGCGCCTGGGTCATTAGATTTGATTGACAGCAGCGGGAGCCAATGTCTACGCTGCTATTGATCTATCCAATCAGGACCTGAGACACTGGCTTTTGCTGGTGTGCTTGTCCCCAGGACGAGATAGAGGGGGTACAGATAAGTAAAACGGGCTCGGGGGGGGGGGGGGGGGTAGTCTGCAGCATTGCAAGAGGTGAAAAACCTCAAAGGTTTACAACTCCTTTTAAGGGTTCATGCACACAGTACTGTTTTTGCAGCTGCTTTTAGGGGCGTTTGTTACCCCAATAAAACAAAACACTTTAATGGAAATCAAAAAAACTGCCCAGGATCATACTTGATAACAGCTACAGGAGCTGGCATAAATACAATTCCTCACTTGCAATCTTGGTGTTTTGATGTGATGAACATTTAGGCTATGTTTCCACTATTGCGTCCCCAAAGTCGCACGATTTTGTGGCAATTTTTTGGCCGCGACTTGAAGCAATGCCTGTATCTATGGACCTCGAGTCGCATCAAAGTGGGACAAAAGTAGTGCAGGGACTACTTTGAAGTTGCTGCAACTTGAAGTGGCACAGATATGGACGATACTCATTGGAAATCATGGGGTACAACTTGTCATGCGACTTTTCAGTCGCATGAAAAGTCGTACTAGTGGAAACATAGCCTTAATGTGAAACGTGTTTCTTTTCTTGATCCTGTAGTATTAAATTGCTTTGTAATATTTCTCAGCAAAATAAAGCATAGAGACATGTATAGATGGAGGAGTTTTCTTTGAATATTAAAATGTATTAAGTGGTGTTTGTCATGCTCAGATGCAGTGAAGGTCCGCTTTAACCACTTGCGGACTGCCCGACATACATTTACTGCAGCAGGATGGCCGCTTTGCTCCTACTTAGTATGTGATGTGACACTTCCAGGTCTTGGGCTCGTGCCGCTGGCGACTTGCTCCTGCCGCTGGCGACTTGCTCCTGCCGCTGGCGACTTGCTCCTGCTGTGATTGTAGCAGCGGGAGCCAGGGACTTGATGTCCGTCGGCACCCGCCAATTGCACCAGGGCACAGGCTGATTGTCATTCTGTCAGAAGGAAAGGCACTGATCCTGTGTTTCTGCTCGAAGCACCTCCCTCACATTGAGTAAGTGCCCCTGAAGTTAACCCCTTCCCTGCCAGTGTCAGTACAGTAACCATTGCTAAAAAATATGCACTATCACTGTATTAGTGTTGCTGCTCCCCAAGAAATGTCAGGTGTCCGATTTGTCCACTGGAATATCGCAGTTCAACTATAAGTGACTGATTGCTGCCATTACTAGTTGAGCAGAAAAAAAAAAAACCCCATCGTTTTGTAGCTGCTATAACTTCCCCCAAAAATATGTAGCAGAAAACATAATGGTCTAAATTGATTCGATAGTGGATCAAAATTAGATATAATTACTGTAGTTTTGGTCAGTCTGGGCTCTCCTGAGTGGTCCCGGTGTCTTTTTTGTACTTAGAGTTGCCTGTTTCGCTGAAAGGGTTCTCCCGCTGGTGTTGCTTTAAACATCATCTGATGCTGTAGACTTTTGTCTGGGTTCACACCTATGCAAATTTTCCCGCATTCAATTCGCATAGCAGGAGAAGGTGACCAGCTCCCTATGGAGTCGGTTCACATATCTCCGCAGCAGGTCCGGTGTTTTTTGCACAAAAAGCGCGTGCCTTTTTTGGTCTGTTTCATATCTGAATTCAGCCCAAAATTCAGGCTGAAATCGGACCTGAAACGATGTCCAGTGCTGCATGTCCTTTTATGCTACATCCCTCTAGCACCACTATGTGCTCTTTTCTTATATAAAATTGGGTTCAGAATAAATATATATATATATATATATATATATATATATATATATATATATATATATATATATATATATATATATATATATATAATATATATATATATATATATATATATATATATATATATCTCTCTATATCCTTTTTTTTTTTTTTTTTTTTTTTTTCTTTCTTTTGATTTTGTCCTGTCTTCTTTTAGGTTAACGTCCGGCCTGGAATGACGGTCTATGATTCCCTGGATAAGGCTCTGAAAGTGCGCGGTTTGAACCAGCAGTGCTGTGCGGTCTACCGCCTTTTACATGGGTACGTGCGTGGCTGTGGTTTTTTTTTTGGGAGTGGAGGAAGGGGCTGCAAATGGAAGCCACAGACTTTATAGAGGATTTGTTTGCACGCATTTAATTGTAAATATACTTCACAAAATACACATTTTAAGAACTGTTTAAGAGTAAAATGATTACAGTCTAAGTAACTAAGACGAGGAGAGATCTGACTTTTTCTTCATAGGTATGCCCTTTCTTTCTTCTCAGCATCTCATAGTTGAGTTGGTTTTAGTCAGAAAAAAGGCACCAAGACTTGTCATGTTTGTTATGGGTTCTTTTGTGTTGCTGCTCTGTGATTTCGCTGCGCTGTTTTAAATGAAAAATAATTGCATTCAGTGTCTGTATCTAAAGAATCTTTAAAATAATGCAACAGGTGCTCTTTAAAACCCCTCCCTAGCAGCACATATACATATTTCCTTTGATTCTCCTTTATTCTGTTCAGTCGCTGAGAGACTGCAGGTATAGAGAAGCTGGTGACCCTTTTCCTCATGTGACGGCACAAGAAAGGGCAGCACTGTGTAAGCTCCTACTAGGTTAACTTGGAGCTTACACAGGGATTCCTTTTCTTGCTTTCAGTGGCTGAGGAACCAGTTGCCTTATGATATGGTTTGCTGTAAGATATGTTTGTCTATCATTAAAATGAAAATGACTGAATTCTTCCAAGCTTTATTAACCTCCAATTGACATTTCATGCAAGATCCTTATTCTAAGTTCTCATGTCCACGGGCATCAGACATAGAGGCAAAACAAATCAATATAATTTTAGTTTTTTTCTAAGTTGCTTAATGCAGAACTCCACCTAAAAGGGGACGTTCCGCTTTAAGACCTTACCCCCCTTACAATATTTGGCATGGCCTTTTTTGTGGGGTTTGGCTTTGATAGGTGCCCGCTCCCACTTGCGCTTGGCTCACCTCGTGATTTAAGCAGACGTTTTCATCCCCTCCCCCTAGTCTTCTGGTAAAAAATCACAGGTCCCACAAGACTGCGGGGCCATTTACAAAGCGCAGCATAGCTTGCGCATGTGCAGTGGACAACCAGCTATGAACCTGAATGCCTATAGTTGGCTGTCCACAGTTGGTGTGTCAGCGCCAGGAACCCGAAGGCTAGGGAAAAACTAGCCTGGGTGACAACACTACTGGACAGGTAAGTGTCCTTATAATAAAAGTCAGCAGCTACAGGATTTGTAGCTGCTGACTTTTATTTTTTATTTTTTTTGCCCAGACTGGACAACTGTTTAAAGTTTGGATTTGAATTGCTCAGAAAGTTGATTTTGCATTTATGTTGATGTGTATGGCATAGAACAGCTCCAATGCAAACAAAGACCAGTTTACAAACGCCTCCTCTATATTGACTGAAACAGACCCTTGTTTTATAACCATAATCTGTTTAATCCAGTTTATTTTTCTGTGCATTGATGGACACAACCTTTAAAGCGGAGGTCCACCCTAAAGTGAACCTTCCGCTCATTGGAATCCTCCCCCCCTCCGCGCCACAATTGGCACCTTTCAGGGGGGAGGGGGATGCAGGTACCTGTACAGTACAGGTATCTGCACCCACCTCCGGGATAGCTCTCTGCGGAAAGGGGCGTAGATGTACGCCCCTTTCCGAAAGTCCCCCGCTGCCTGCTGGGAAACACACAGATCCCAGAGGCAGCGGGTCCATCCTTATTGCGCAGCGCGACTCGCGCATGCGCAGTAGGGAACCGGGAAATGAAGCCGAAAGGCTCCACTTCCTGATTCCCATACCCAAGATGGCGGCAGCACCCGAGAGACGATCGAGAGATCGGCTTCGGGTGCCGACATCGCGGGCGCACTGGGCGGGTAAGTGTCCTTATTTTAAAAGTCAGCAGCTGCAGTATTTGTAGCTGCTGGCTTTAAAAAAAAAAAACGGCGGAACTCCCCAGGGGACTCCCGCTTTAACCTTCAGGTTGTACAGCCATCTACAGGAGGATTGGACACTGGCAAACAAAACAACTGTAGGCCAGCCCAGTATATCCATCTGGATCCCATTGAACTCTGTTGCAGAGCTACCCTGAGCCACAGCATTTCTGATTCTTGACATGGGGGAGCTGTCGCACTGTATTGTAGTGGTTCTCAACCTTGCTAGTGCCATGGCCCTTCATTAAAAGTTCCCAAGTTGTGGGGACCCCTAACAGTAACATTATTTTCCTTACATAGGTTGTCTGCACCTAAGGCAAGTCGAGTATTCTAATCCGTGGACATTTAGTGCTCACTGAGTCCCTTCCACTCATACAGTATTAAAACCCATTATGGTTTATTTTTGGATGTACAACCCTTTTTTCTTCTCCTTTTTTCCCTTTTAGCTTTCTCTCTCTCTTCTCTCCTCTCCTCCCTCTCCCTCTCCCTCTCCTCCCTCTCTCTCCTCCTCCCCATCTCTCTCTCTCCCCCCATCTCTCTCTCTCTCCCCCCCATCTCTCTCTCTCTCCCCCCCCATCTCTCTCTCTCCCCCCCCATCTCTCTCTCTCCCCCCCCATCTCTCTCTCCCCCCCCATCTCTCTCTCTCCCCCCCATCTCTCTCTCCCCCCCCCATCTCTCTCTCTCTCCCCCCCATCTCTCTCTCTCCCCCCATCTCTCTCTCTCCCCCCATCTCTCTCTCCCCCCCCCATCTCTCCCCCCCCCCATCTCTCTCTCTCCCCCCCCCATCTCTCTCCCCCCCCATCTCTCTCTCTCTCCCCACCATCTCTCTCTCTCTCTCCCCCCCCATCTCTCTCTCTCTCCCCCCCCATCTCTCTCTCTCTCTCCCCCCCATCTCTCTCCCCCCTCCATCTCTCTCTCTCTCCCCCCCATCTCTCTCCCCCCCCATCTCTCTCTCCTCCCCCCCCATCTCTCTCTCCTCCCCCCCCATCTCTCTCTCCTCCCCCCCCATCTCTCTCTCCCCCCCCCATCTCTCTCTCCCCCCCCATCTCTCTCTCTCTCTCCCCCCCCCCATCTCT